>NW_006159563.1:6819820-6839889 GCF_000334495.1 Tupaia belangeri chinensis | reverse complement strand
AAAAAAAAAAAAAAAAACAAAAACAAACAAACAAAAAAAACAGAAAAAACTCTCTTAAAAAAAGTTAATTTTATGCTATATGAATTTTACCTTAGTAAAACAAAATTTGAAAAATATTATGAAGCACATGAAAATCCTAGTTTGCAAATCCCAAGGGCAAAACATTCTCAGAAAGATTAACTGTCCTGTGAAAGTACAAAAACTTTAAAAGATAAAAATAAATAAAATGAAACAAGAAATCCACTTTGAAATGAGTATTCTGGCTTTTTGATTGGCCAGCTAGGACATTTATCCTGTTCTGGGTGTAGAAATGCAAGTTTAAGGGATGAGCCCAACACACAGGGTTTAAGGGAGCCAGATCCTATACAGTGGAACACAGTTCAAATCCCAGCCCCAGTAGCTTAAAATACGTGCCAGGCCCATGTGCATAGCCAAAAACCCTAATGGGAAAGAGCAATGGAGGAAAAGGATTGTTGCTTGACCACACACCATTGGGGGGTGGGGGGGTTCTCTCTCTCTCTCTTTCTCTCTCAAGCACATGTGCCTCTGGCAATTAAAAAAAAATAGAAACAGAAGTTTAAGTATTTAAGCTGTCCCCCATTCTCATCTGTGAACATTCTCTGGGACGCCCACATCCTGCTGTCTGATCCAGTTCACATAGTGCCATGTGCAGCCTTTTCTCCTTAATTCACAGAGACGCTAAGAAAAAATGACAAGCTAGCCTAAAGGCTGTAAAGGGTCTCTGGAAGATCAGAGAGCTTCCCTCTTTACCTTTTCTAAAGAAAGAAATGGCAGGGCCAGTAGGCGGCATAGTGATTAAGACACTGGACTCCCAAGTGGCCAACTGCAGTTTGAGTCCTGGACCTGGCAGCTTGAAACTCATGCCAGGCACACCTCTGTGTATGCCTAAAATCCTGAGAGGAGAATGGAAGAGAAGGATTGTGGCATGGCCATCCTCCCTGGGGGGTAATTTCTTGCTTTCTGTCTCTCTGTCTATCTGGCAAGCACATTCACCCTATAGCAAAAATATCTAAAAAGAGAGATGGCTCCTGAATGCCTAATAGGAAATTAAGGAGATAGAGAGCTTTGTTGGAAATACGTATCTTGAGCCCCTCGCTGGTCCAATGGAACCAGAACCTACATTTCACTGAGATTTCCAGGTGATTTGTGTGAATATGAAAAGTTAGAGACACAATGACCTACCTGGTCACTAGCATGTCTGTGACAGTGAATTGTGAGGATATTAGAGATGTAAACAATAGGCTATATTGGGTCTATTAAGCTATTTGTTCTAAATAGAGAATAATTTCCATTGTTTTCATCAACGTAAGCTTGAAAAGAGCAGTAAAAGCATGTGGGCTCTCCATCCAGTTACGTCTAATCGCACAGAATTGTCAGCCTCCGTTATTCTTCCACACTCTGGAAATCATGGTCCCACTTCTCCATTTCTCTACTATTCCCTCCAGTTCATAGGTGAATATCTACCAAGGCATTATGAAGTTACCAGATATCACAGTTGGTGACACCACAGTTAGAAGTCATCCAGGGACCAGCAGTTGGCATAATTGCTATGTTGTTGGACTCCTATGTAGTCAACCACGGTTCGAGTCCCACACCCGGTGGCTTAAACTCATGCCGGGCGTGTGTGCATGCATGCCCAAGATCCTGAGAAGAAAATGGAGGAGAAGGGATTGGGGCCATCCCCCGGGGGGTGATTTCTCACTTTCTGTCTCTCACACTCTCTCTCTCTCTCTGTCTTCTAGGTGAGCACACGTGCCCTATAGCAAAAACCTCTCAAAAAAAAAAAAAATAGTCATCTGGCCAGTGGTTCCCAATGCGTCAGACGGACTAAGAATCATCTGGGAGCATTTCAAAAGCCCAGATTCCCAGGATATGGAATATGTTCATTAAGTTAGAAAGAAGACCTGGAATGTGATCATTAAAAGCTGATTCAAATGCACAAATCTGTCTAGCTCAGCCCATGCATCCATAACCTCAGCCTACAGCTTCCCCACAGACTTAGCCTAAAAACCTTCAGGAACCAGACCCTTTTATCTCGGGGAGTGAGTTGTTAGATAATTTTTCCCAACACATTGAGCCAGTATCTGCCCTCTATAATCTCCACCTATAGGTTGGGAAATTTTGAACCACAAAATAACATGAGGGTGTTTCAAATATAGAATCCCAATTTCACATGATGTGACAGCTCTTCAAATGTCTGAGTCCAGGCACTACGTCCACATGTCTTCTTCCTACAGCAAAAATCTCTCTCAAAAAAAATCTAGTCTAATCATCTATTTGAATTGGCAAGGTTAGGCAAAGTACATACATTATTATGATTAATATATTCCACAAAATTTTCAACATTAATATCTTCAACTAATATATTCAAAATTATGTCTACCATCTTATTCTATGCCTTTCTTTTGTACTATTTTTTATTTTTGCTTTCTTTCTTTTTTTTCTGTCCTACATTCTTTTGAATTGATTGAATTTTCTTTACCTTCCTTCCTTCTCCCTCTTTCTTCTACCTTACCCTGTATCTAGAATTTGTAACAGCTTCAGTAGTCATTCCTTCAGGGTTTTTTTCCTTCTTTTAAATATTAAGCAACATAAAATTACAATAGAATCTAAACTTAACCAGCTTAGTTATTCTTACAATTTTGACATGCATGCTTCACAAAAATTTTTTGAGAGATTTAGCCAGTTCCTTTATTCCCTATGAGTAAACAAATTTAAAGTTAATCAGTGTCAGGGACCAGCAGATGGTGTAATAGAAGTCATCCAGGGACCAGCAGTTGGCATAATGGCTATGTTTTTGGACTCCTATGTAGTCGACCACGGTTCGAGTCCCACATCCGGTGGCTTAAACTCACGCCGGGTGTGTGTGCATGCATGCCCAAGATCCAGAGAAGAAAATGGAGGAGAAGGGATTGGGGCCATCCCCCGGGGGGTGATTTCTCACTTTCTGTCTCTCACACTCTCTCTCTCTCTCTGTCTTCTAGGTGAGCACACGTGCCCTATAGCAAAAACCTCTCAAAAAAAAAAAAAATAGTCATCTGGCCAGTGGTTCCCAATGCGTCAGACGGACTAAGAATCATCTGGGAGCATTTCAAAAGCCCAGATTCCCAGGATATGGAATATGTTCATTAAGTTAGAAAGAAGACCTGGAATGTGATCATTAAAAGCTGATTCAAATGCACAAATCTGTCTAGCTCAGCCCATGCATCCATAACCTCAGCCTACAGCTTCCCCACAGACTTGGCCTAAAAACCTTCAGGAAGCAGACCTTTTTATCTTGGGGAGTGAGTTGTTAGGCCCAACACATTGAGCCAGTATCTGCCCTCTATAATCTCCACCTATAGGTTGGGAAATTTTGAACCACAAAATAACATGAGGGTGTTTCAAATATAGAATCCCAATTTCACATGATGTGACAGCTCTTCAAATGTCTGAGTCCAGGCACTACGTCCACATGTCTTCTTCCTACAGCAAAAATCTCTCTCAAAAAAAATCTAGTCTAATCATCTATTTGAATTGGCAAGGTTAGGCAAAGTACATACATTATTATGATTAATATATTCCACAAAATTTTCAACATTAATATCTTCAACTAATATATTCAAAATTATGTCTACCATCTTATTCTATGCCTTTCTTTTGTACTATTTTTTATTTTTGCTTTCTTTCTTTTTTTTCTGTCCTACATTCTTTTGAATTGATTGAATTTTCTTTACCTTCCTTCCTTCTCCCTCTTTCTTCTACCTTACCCTGTATCTAGAATTTGTAACAGCTTCAGTAGTCATTCCTTCAGGGTTTTTTTCCTTCTTTTAAATATTAAGCAACATAAAATTACAATAGAATCTAAACTTAACCAGCTTAGTTATTCTTACAATTTTGACATGCATGCTTCACAAAAATTTTTTGAGAGATTTAGCCAGTTCCTTTATTCCCTATGAGTAAACAAATTTAAAGTTAATCAGTGTCAGGGACCAGCAGATGGTGTAATGGTTATGTCACTGGACTCCCACGTAGTCAACTATAGTTCAAGTCCCAGATCCAATGGCTTAAAACTCATGCTGGGCACATGTGCACATGCCCAGAATCCAGAGAAGAAAATGGAGGAGAAGGGATTGTGGTGTGGCCATCCCTGCGGGGAGATGACTTTTCACTTTCTGTCACTCTGTCTTTCTCTGTCTCTCTGGCAAGTACACTTGCCCTAGGGCAAAAAAATCTCTTTTTTAAAAAAGTTAATTAGTGTCTATTCTGCCTTTTCAATGAGTCAAGGAACTTGAACATCTTAACTCTGTACAACCCCTTCTGCTCTCTGTACTCATTTAATAGTTTCGATTCACCATGTTTTCATGCCCTAATGATTACTGCTGTTGTTGCTTTGTGTCAATTCTTTTTTAGACTCACTCATACATTTCTTTGCTTCCCATTCTGTCTTTCATCTCAGCTCTTCCTCATGGGTTCAATTTCTTCTTTCACTCAAGATATATTTATTGGTCGAACATCTTCTCATTGTTTAAAAACATTTTCATTTCTCTTTCAAATTTAGCTGGATGCACAGCTCTTGATTGGCAATTTTTTTCTATGAGTACTTTATCGTTCATTGGCTTCTGACTTATACTGTTCCATAAAGAAGTCCATGACAGTGTTCCTTTATGGATTACCTACTTGTTCCCCTCTGAATGTGTTAAATATTTTCTCATCGACCTTGATGTCTTACAATTTTATTACAATGAGTCTAAATATGGATTTTATAAATACCTTCTGTTTGGGACCAATTATTGTTATTATACTAAGCACCTTAATTCTTGCAAACAATAATAGGGGTTTTCAATAAAAGTAGCACAAAACAGGGAATTGGAACAACAAGGCTCTAATCAGACAAGCCCTCTAGAAATGCAGCTATATCCTCCTATCAAAGTTTGCAGTGGGGTCAGCCTGTGGCCTGGTGGCTGGGGAGACGGATCCCACAAGGCTAGTTATACAGTTTGAGTCTTGGATCTGGCCACCCAAAAAACCTCCTGGGTATATGTATGTGTGTGCCCAAATCCTGAAGGGAACGAGAGATGAAAGAGAGGAGCTCATGGCATGACCATTCCCCATGGGATGCATTCTCCCCTTCTCGATCTCTCTTTCTCTCTCTCCAGAAATTTAAAAAAAGGAAAAAAAATTAAGTTACAATGGAAAGAAAAAGCTCGCAGCAAATATGATCTATCTGTACTCTGTGGATATCTTCAAAGTTCCCATACTATAGAAATTGTGAGTCATCTTGCCTTGTTCTGAGGTTACCAAATTCTAAATTAAGCCCAAGATTTCTAAACTGCACTCAACTTGCATCTATCAATTTTCTGACAGCCACTGGAGACAAAACCTTAAAAGTATTTAAACTGTAAAATAAATATTCATGATTCCATACAGTTGTGAACATACAATTGATTAAATTTAAAAATGGGGAAAGATAGAAAACATCTTACAGAAGAATTCCAAAATAATTTATGTAGCTATTTTCCCCTCCAGGATTGGGAAATTAATTCCATTTCCCCTGGGTATAGGCTGGACTTTGCGACTTGCTTCCAAAGAATATTACATGAAAATAGGGGTGAAAAGGAACTTTACAGTGGAAAAACACTGAGCCCTGTGATTAAGGCAAACATCTCTGTGATGAGTCATGGTGGTAGCAGGCACACTGATGTAATGTGATGAAAGGGCACTTCTATGATATTCTTCTCCAAAACTCCAGTTTAATCATCCGAAAAATATATGATGTAATGTGATGAAAGGGCACTTCTATGAGATTCTCCAAAACTCCAGTTTAATCATCCAAAAAATATCAGACAAACCCAAATGAGGGGACAGTCTACAAAATATCTGACCAATATTCCCTAAAACTCTAAGGTAAAAAAAAACAAACAAACAAACAAAAAAAAACAAGGTAAGACCAATTAACTGTCACAGAACAGATGAGACTAAGAAAACAAGGACTAAACATAGTGTGGATTCTGGGTAGAATCTTAACATTTTTTTAAAGGATATTAATGTATTAGCTAGTGATGTCCAAATAAAGTTTGATGTTTAGCAATTGATATTGTGCTAATGTTGGTATATACCAAGGGTATGTTAATATTAGGGGAAGCTATATAAGAGGGTGTATGGCAACTCTCTGTACTATCTTTGAAGCTTTTTTTTTAATTAAAAATAATTCCAAAATAAAATAGTTTATTTTAAAAGAAAGGATATGAACTAAGATAATTGAAAATAGGTATTCAAACATTTATACATAATTGTTCATAGTGGCAATGCTCAGAATAGCCATAGAGTAGAAATAATCTGAGTGCCCATCAATGGATGAATGGATAAGCAAATTGTGGTATATCCATACAATGGAATATTACTCAGCAATAAAAAGGAAGTTCTGATATACACTGCAACATGGATGAACCTAGAAAACATTATGCTAAGTGAAAAAAGTTGGATGTACATGGTCACATATTATATGATTCCATTTATATAAACTGTCCAGAATAGGTTAATCTAAAGAGACAGAAAGCAGACTGGTGATTCCCAGAGGTGAGGATTAGAAAGGAAAGTGGATGTTATTGCTTAATAGGTACAATGTTTTTCTTTAAGGTGATGAAAATGTTTTCAAGTTAGACAGAGGTGGTGATTGTACCACATTATAAATGTATTAAATTCCATTGAAGCATTCACTTTAAAATGGTTAATTTTATGTTATATAAATTTCACCTCATTAAAAAAATAATGTTAGGTTTGACGAGAGTTTCTGCTAAAAAGCAGAGCAGGAGAAAATAGATCAAGAGTAACAGAACAGAGTAACTGTTCTCCAGACACATCCTGAGCAAGAAACTAAAATGAGCAGGAACTAGGAGCCTGCAGATTTGGGAAATGGAAAAGCCATCATTGAGAGAAAGAGACATCAAAGACCTTAAGACTACTATTTTGGTGGTCTTGGTATGTAGATTACTATGCCAAAAGAAATCTTAAGCCAGTAATATTTCTTTTTCATTTTCTGTACTCTCCAACTTTTCTCATTAGCTGGATTCTTCCAGTGATCAAGAACAAGTTCTTCACACCTAGAATATAAAGTCCATGAGGGAGACCACGTCTATCATTTATTGCATTGTATCCTTAGGGCCCTAACACAATACTTGGTACATGGTAGCCCTTCAGTCAAAATACATTAAATGGGGGTCAGATGGCAGTGCAATGGCAAAATGTGATACTCTGCAAGGCAGTTCCACATGAGAAGGTTCCTGATTCAAGTCCAGAGACTTCCCTGAGTACTCCAGGCACACACTTGCTCATGATCTGGGACTGGCTAAAGGCTGACGGTGGATTGTGGCATTAAGGCTTTGTTGGGGTCTCTCTCTTATCCATGAGAGCTGCCCTGGCAGGCTCAGTTAAAGACATGTGGCAATTGACAGTGGAGACGATGAGAAGCATAAGCCATGTGTGCAGGCCAACCTGACCTCAGCTAGGGCAAAGTGGGCAGTGCCAGGTGGTGGCCCTATCTATGAGTTTCCTGAGGGCCTCTTTCGAGAACAAAGCTCTAAGGTCACCTCTTGTCTCCAGTTCTGGGTTTAGCTGGAGGTCAGCCCAAGACTCATTCAGCACTGGACAGCTCCCTGCTTACTCCTGTGTATCTGGGAAGGAAAGCTGACCTCCCTTCGGATAGTTTCTCCTGAGAAACTGAAAACGGGCAACATGGCCTTTGTTTGCTCTTCCAGAAAAGCAAAGCTGAACCGGACAAAGCTCTCCGAAATCTGCTTAATACTGAAAATAAAAGAGCTGCGGAGATTCTGTTGTTAATCACCCACATACCAGTATTTAAACACAGTGACTTTTTGTTGTTGTCGTTAATCTAAGCGTGCTCCTCCTGTGCCATGCATGGAAAAATGGGAAACTTTTTTATTTTCTGCCTTTGTGTTTTGATTTTTATAGGGACAGCATGTGAAATAAACTTCCCTAATTTTCACTTCAGTGTTTGCAGCTTAGGATTCCATTAATATATCCTTTTCCCCTCGGCTGTGCAGGGTCCTCGTTTGCAGTCAGTTCATTCTGCACTGATGTATATTTCATTGCCCAAGGCTTAATTTTGATTTATTGTCCATCCATAAATTAGAAAAATATGCTCTGGAATTCCATCCCGCTGAAAAGCTGTGCCTGATGTCAGGGGACTGGGTGATATTTAAGATGTCAGAAATACATATTGGATTAGTGTGCTTTGTTTCCCCACAACAGCAGGTGTTTAATCATAGCTGATGGCTGAAGTTAAATGCATTAGGACAGCAGCAGCCAAGAAGATGGAGTTTTTCTAAACCATACAAACTCCAGGATAAATAACTCAAAACTAATTGTGTGTCCACATCTTAGATACATTTTTATTTACTTAATACATTAAACAATGAAAATAGCCTCTGGCACTTAACTTCGTGTTTAAGAGCCTGTACAAATATTTTATGTTAGTGAAGTGCTGGCTGTTTAAACGTAATTACTATTTCCCCTACTGGCCCTCTGGCAGCTCTATATAAAATATTTCTTACAGCAGAGAAATAATAAAGGCTGAAATCTCTCAGTAATTCAGGGATAAGGAATTTTCAGGGGGTTGTTCATTTTTATTTTTTTTCTTAAAATAATTTGCATGCTTTTCTGTCCGGACACCCATTTTGCCATCATTCAAATGATGCACCACCTACCTACTGGCTGGGCATTTTCCGTTCCTCTCTTTGTAATGGTGCGGGTCCTCTCTGCCATTATGTTTATATTAATTAGAGTTCTATGTGTATAGAAAAATGATCAGGCTTGGTGTGGAGCAATTTAGCTGGAGGCTGGAGAGAAGACGCTCAGGAGAGCAAACATTTTCAAGGTGCAACCGGTGACCTGTAACAAGCTGGGGAGATTCATGGCGAGAATCGTATATTTTGACACAACAGTGATTTGATTAAAAGAGAAAGTAATGGGTTTAAACAGTCGCTATGAGGATGTAGCCAGACTTTGGTAGCTTTTTGCAATTTACTTTACAGACTAGTGATAAAGCAGGACACAGGACCTTTGCTGCCGGGAAAGAAAGACCGCTTGATGTGGAAACAAATATAGACAAACATGGAGTGGTTGAAACCCTTTTTTTTTTTTTTTTATCCTTCTTTTAGAAAATATGTGTGAAAGAGGCAGAATAATACCAAGAGGGGAAAAATAGTAAGGACATGTTGAGAACAGGATCCAAACTGAATTTAAATTTTCTTGTAGATTTTAAAAAGAATTCTTTTTTGGAGACAGGTTCAGCTGAATCATACTGGGAAAAAAGGGGGGAGGGGAGATATAATGCTCTGCACTTTAAGAAAAATTAAAATTTGTATTAGAAAGCTGAAATATTTCATTTGTTTCACTTAGATAAATCATTTGACCCACCCCAGTAGCTAACCTCCATAGGTTTAATATAGCATCAGATTTAATGCTAATACTGTATGGTGGTTGAAAATAGCACAGAATGATTTTGAACTACATAGAATACAAAGAATCTTAATATAAAGTATCTTTAAGTTAAAAGAACAAATTAAACAATTTGTGTAGTGTGATTCTATTAACACAGGAGTACACGAGAAAAATTGAAAGCCACCCTGTATATGTCAATATTTTTTTAGAATTAGTAGGTCACCTATAGAAACACATTTAAAAACAGAGAACAGTGGTTACTCCTTAGAAGAGGATTTTAACGTTTTACTCTATATACTTTCATGTTGCTTGATTTTTTTTCATAATGACAGTGTTTTGAGATACAATTTGTATGAGTTCATTTTAAGGGGTTCTAACGAAGATTTGTTTGTAAGGAAAAAATGAGCCTATTCCCCACTTCAGTACGTCCTTCCTGCCTGGATAAGGATCAGTTGTGACTATTTTTGTTCTATGTGTTGAGCAAAATAATCGTTCAGTATTATCTTAAGACAAATCCTTTGAAGGAAAAGTTTTTAAGTTTCAGTCCTGACAAGGTGTTCAGGTAGAGCAAATAGTTCAAATTCTGTTTTTGCCTTACGTTTCTCAATGGAAACTCACTTGTCCTTCCATGTCCCCACCCCCAGACTCACTGACCAAGGTAAGTGGCTGCTCCATCATTAAAAAGAAAAAAAAGGGTTTCAACCACTCCATGTTTGTTTGTATTTGTTTCCACATCAAGCGGCCTTTCTTTCCCGGCAGCAAAGGTCCTGTGTCCTGCTTTATCACTAGTCTGTAAAGTAACTTGCTGAAAGCTACTGAAGTCTGGCTACATCCTCATAGCGACTGTTTAAATCCATTACTTTCTCTTTTAACTAAAAGCATTTATAATAGTGTTCAAGTAACTTCCTTGAAAACAATACAAAAAATACCAAAGTACCAACACTGCTCCGTGTCTCAGTGTCGTAAGAATGTTGTGTCTGATTACAATTTTGTGGGTTTTGGGTCAACCTTGTAGTCTAGAGGTTGAGGGAGCAGGATCCCACGAGGTCCACAGCAGTTTGAATTTCAACCCTGGCAGCTTTATAAACAGACTAGGTCCGTGTGCATGTGTGCCCCAAATCCCAACAGGATGGAGAAATGGAGGAGGAGGAACCGTGGCATGACCATGCCTCATTGGGGATTTCTCTCTCCCTCTCTCATCAGCACATGCCCTCTGACAATAAAAAACATGTATTTTTCACAAGTCTAATATTTTAAGTGATATGTCGGTGGTTTTATATTTTAAATGTTCTAAAATATACTTCACATTCATTGAGCTCATTTCTAAGCACTTTAATACCTTTTCCTACTTTGCAACCGATATCTCAAAGTTTTTCAACTGCTTTAATCCAGTGAGTATAATATATTTAGGAGGAAAAAATAGATATGAGGACCTAAGACTGTCCCGCTAAGCAGCTTTATATTACTTCTAAGGCTTAGCTTGAATGTCATAGGTCGGGTTCCCGAGGAAATGGGAGTCTGAGGTGAAGATCTCTTGCAGGGGGTTTAGTAGAGGCTCCTCCTGGAATCATCTTCCAGGGGAGGGGTGGAAGCAGGAGTAGATGGGTGGAGAGCTGAGGCCCTGCAGCTCCCTCAACTGGCACACAGGGAGGGAGCAGGGAGCAGAGAGCAGAGAGGGTCCTGCGGAGTTGTTCCCCTTCAGGAACCCCACACTGACCAGTCCTCAGATGCAGACTGACTCCTGGAAAGGAGTTGACCTGGGGCAAGGCAGCTCCCTCTGGCAAATGACATTCCCCAGTCTGGAGAAACAAGTGCCTGGGTCTTACAGGGAGGCTCTGAGTAGTGCATGCCACGCCCCACACCACATTTCCAGATCTCACTACATTTCCATCCATAAAAAATACCCATTCAACAGACACAGGGTGGAAAGAAACAATAGTGGACCTAGCTCCTTAGCCTAGTGTTTAAGTAGAATGATTCCCATAGGGCAGACCACACGGTTTGAATCCAGGCCATGGAGGCTTGAAAAATCCATCAGATGAGACCCGCAGGGGGCAAGGGTGTTACAACACTGGACTCCCACGTGGTGAAATGTGACTTGAGTCCTGGACCTGGATGCTTGCTTAATGAGCAGCTTACACTAAAAATTAGAGATTTTTGTTTCTGAATTTGCTTGAGTCTCTCATACTGAAGGGCTAGTTCTCTGGCTTATTTCTTTCATTTACATCATAGAAGTAATTATCAACACATTCTAGAGGGGCCAGCAGGTGACATCGTGGTTAGGGGGCGCTGGACTCCCACAGGGCTGACTACAGTTCGAGTCCCAGACCTGGTGACTTGCTTTCTTACTCTCTCTCTCTCTCTCTCTCTCTCTCTCTGTCTCTCTCTTTTTCTCTCTGTCCTTCATGGGTCAAATTAAAAATAAATAAATAAAGTTAAGTAAAATAATTATTTTTTTTAAAAATAATTATTTTAACTCTATTTATTTTATTTTTATTATTTATTTATTTTGATTTGACCAGAGAAAGAGAAAGAGAGAGAGAGAGAGAAAGCAAGCTGCCGGGTCCAGGACTCGAACCATGGTCAGCCATTTGGGAGTCTAGCACCTTAACCACCACGCCACCTGCCAGCCCCAGTAAAATAATTATTTTTAAAAAATGCATCCTAGAAAGGAATCTGGAGACCATTAAGTAGACTTTGCCATCCCATGTGCTGGAGTAAGGCTCATACATATATTGCATGGAGAAGCTGACACTTTGATCTGTAGGACACGAGAGGAGGATATCTGACTTTCCTCCCAGTTTTCTATTCCAAACAAAACCCAAAAGGAGTTGAGGTAATGTGGATTTGCAGAGCAAATGGTGAAAGAGGGTTTTATCAAACACTCAGGGACTGAGGAGGACACCTTCCGGAATGGGAAGAGAGCTGTCAACCTGTCCCTCAACATATGGCAACTTGACCCCTGACTCTGCTTTGGCAGCCTGGAAATGGATTGGGCATATTTTGAAGCAAATGACAGTAATTAAGAATTGCTATGTGCGAAGAAGTGATACATGTTTTAAAGAGCTTATTCACAAGAATGCTTATTCCATCTCTGATAGCCCAAGTTGAAAACACTCCTATCTGAAAAATAAGAAAATACATGGCATATTATGTGTTGCAACACATCTCAGAGAAAATAAGATTTTGCAAACATGGCCAAAACAATGGTCCTCCTCCAGAGAAAGTCCTGCAAGGAAAAGGTTCACTGTTCTTACACAAAGAAAAATAAAGGTATATACAAAAACTATTTGTTTCTAAACATCTCCACAACACTAACACCCCAACCTTACTGTTCATGTCGCACAAATGGCTTGTCTAGGGCAGTAGACATGTATATATAGAAGGGTAAGAAAAGGGGAGAGGGTAAGTGTCTACAGTCTTTGTGCTATGGTTTGAATTTTTGTTCCTCTAAAACTCGTGTAGAAATTTAAATGCCGTTACAATGCTATCAGGAAGTGGAACCTTTAGGAATGATTTCAGTCATAAGGCTCATGCCTCCCTGGATAAAACAGTGCTGTTAGCATGGGAGTGAGTTTGCTCCCTTACGTTCTTTCTTTCTCTGTGAGGCGACTCCTTCTGCTATGTTACGATATGCAGGAAGGCCCTTGCCAGATTATTGTTATTGGGCTTTCCAGCCTCCAGAACTGTGAGTCAATTTCTATTATGTTTAATATAAATTACCCAGTCTTAGGCATTCTATTATAAAAACAAAGTGGACTAAAACATGTTGTAAGATCTATATAGGACCTTGGGATCTCTCATGTCTGGCTTTGAGATTTTAATTTCGCATTATTGGTTTCTTTAAAGTTATGTCTTAAACGTAATTTGTAGAATAAAAGCAAATTTGAAAAGTTAAATAATTGGAAGCATGTGGAGACAAAGGGGAAGGACAGGTAAGAAGGGACTAAGTAGAAAAATTGTTAGAGTGACATGTCCTCATAATTGTAATAGTTAATACAGGTTGGATTCCTTCTGTGATTCCCTTCTCCAAGGATTAAATGCATACCCTAATATAAGCATCATAATCCTAGGAAGTTGATACTGTCTTCATCTCCAAATTTATAGGTGATGAAGCAAAGGCCTGGATAGGCTAAGCTGTGCTGCATGCATACGAAGTGGTACCAATGAAATCAAAAAGGCCACTTTGCATAAGACAGTCACCTCCCTCGGTGTCTACAGATTCTCAAAGATTAAGGTTGTAGAGCCCCTTAAGATTTAGAAGTCATCCTTCCCAATCCTCTCAGACCACAGGCAAGGAAACTGAGGCCCAAAGTGAAAGACGGGATAGCTCAAAATTGCTTTCGTGGTTCTGTACATTATCTTCCAGAAAAATGTGTAATTACATGATAAATGATACTGTGGTCTACAACATTTCTATTTGCCCTGGCAATAAATCATCAGGACATGGAAATGCCTTATGTTTTGTGCCCAAACCCACAGTCTTTTCCATCGTGTGAGCGGTAGAACTGAGCACACTGACCTAGAAAACATTTTGAATCTTCAGATCCCCTTGAATAAGGTTTCTGAGGATCCATCAATCGTGTCAATTTGCCCTGGAACGTTGATGTCATTGTATGCCAGGACAATGCCAGCAGTCTCTACCCTCTAGTCCTGTGAAGGCCTGATAATGCTAGGAAGTCTGGGATTGATTTTCAGGAAGCTTCTTGGTGTTTCCTGGGACCGCAGCAGCAGCATGGCCTGCATTAGCACACATTCATGCAATTAGAGCTGTCTGAAGTGGGGACTCACACTATGCAGGCGGTCACCCTCAAAAAGACCTTGGCTTGACTCATTACTTACATTTCAGGAACAGGGAGCATTTGAAAACTTACTATTTAGACCCGGCTCATAACTTAATGGTTAAGGGAGCTGTATCTCACAGTTCAAATCCTGGCTCCAGTGGCTTGAAAAACCAGGCATGTGTATGCCTGCACCAAATGCTAAAGGGATGGAAAAAGGGAAAAAAAGGTATTGTGATTTGACCACATCTCTCTGGGAGTGCTTTCTTCCTCTACCTCTGTCTCTCTTTCTCTATCCTGCAAATTTGCACACCCCGTGGCAGTTAAAGAAAACAAAAACAAATGAATAAATAAAAACCTTACATTTGTTCAACTGTGGAAGTGTGTTGCCCCTCTTTTTTAAAAAAATTATTTTATTTAACTTTATGTATTTATTTTAATTTGACCAGAGTGAGAGAGAGAGAGAAGGAAAGTGAGAAAGCAAGCTGCCAGGTCTGAAACTCAAACTGCAGTCGGCCATGTGGGATTCCAGTGCCCTTAACCACCACGCCACCTGCCAGCCTCGCACCTCTATTTCACTTGACATAATCAAGAATGAGTTCTGAACTTAACCAAGATATTTTTTTTTCCTTTGTCCAAAACTGAATGGAGAGATGGGGCTGGCAGGTGGTGTGATGGTAAAGGGTGGACTCCCACACGGTTGTCCCTGGTTTGAGTCTCAGATCTGGCAGCTAAGCTACTTTCTCACTTTCCCTCTCTATCTCTCATACTGGCTCACTTGGTCAGTCCATCTCTGGTCAAATTTAAATAAATAAATAAATAAAGTTAAATCAAATAATTATTTTTAAATAACCGAATGGAGGGACCAGCAGTTGGCATAATAGCTATATCGCTGGACTCCCATGTAGTCAACCGTGGTTTGAGTCCTGGACCCGGTGGCTTAAACTCACACCAAGTGTGTGGGCGTGCATGACCAAGATCCCCAGAGGAGAATGGAGGAGAAGGAATTGCGGTGTGGCCATCCCCCCCCCCCGGCCCCGGGGGGTGATTTCTCACTTTCTATCTCTCTGTCTCTCTCTGTCTTTCTGGTAAGCGCATGTGCCCTATAGCAAAAACCTCTTAAAAAAAAAAAACACGAAGAGAGGAAAAAAGTTACCTTTTATGGATGGACTGCTTTTATTCAAAGGCGCAAAAAAACGTTGGAATCATTAGCAGCTGGGAAGACTTATCACGTATTTATTCATCACACATTAAGCTGGCCTACAGTTGGAGGGCTTTTCGGTACTTCAGTCTCTGTTTGGGTTTCTCAATAGATCCTGCGCTTCCACTTAGATATTCTAAACCTGACATTTTACATCCTGAAATGACAGCTGTCTCTCAGGCTGCCTTGTTTGAGGGTCATTTCTGCTGCTAAGTTTCCAGGTCTCTGCCTTTCCCGCTAAGTTTCCAAGTCTCTGCCTTTCCCTTGCTCCAGAAACATCCTGAGCTCTATCCCAGAAGACGTTCTTCCTGCTTTGGAAATACCCCAGGACTCTCTTTCAACCTTCCCCCATCATTCTAAATGAGAGATCTTGTGACATCCTTTTATATTGCTCCAGTCTATATATTTTTAAATAGATGCAGACTGTTATTTAGTGAAATGACCTTGGGCTGTGAAAGTAGGTCAGCCTGTATTTGGGGTAAGACACTTAACCTGTCTGAGCACTTCTCACATTCAAAACAGGATGAATGATTCGTATCCCAGGATTGGTGTCCTTATATATAATGAGATAAGTATACGCAGTTTGGCTTACTACATGCCCAACAAAGGGTAGCCACGTTACTATCAGTTCTCTCAAAGATAAGGATTACTCACAGTGAAGATGTTTTATATAATGCTTAGTGTAAGAGGCTAGAAAAGCAGGAATCCATTGTAAATCAAACTTTAGCTTAGGCCTTCTCTGGCTATGGACAATCATCTCCAGGCTGTCACCAGTCTGCCTGAGTGTGCAGATAGGTCCAACTCACCCAGAGGTGGTGACCCCATAGGAAGAGAAACAGAGGTGAAGAACTTCAAATATGGGGGCCAGGTGATGGTGCCGCAGTGCTGCAACTGGACCCACATGGGAAAGAAAGGTCCTGGGATGAGAACCCAGAGCCTCCCTGAGCACACATGCCAGTGGTCCAGGCTTGCTGAGGCTGGGGCGGACCACAGTGAGGACTCTATTCAGGGTGGTGTGTGTGTATGTGTGTGTGTGTGTGTATTCTCTCTCTGTCTCTCATAAGGAAATAAAATTTCAAAAAAAAAAGAAAAAGGACAAGAAAAAACGTCAAACGAGATGAGTTCTACAATGGTCCTGACACACTTGGCCCAAAACCAAGAGGAGTCAAGATATACCGCTTCTACCAGCCTTTCCCACCCTTTACCTTACTCTCTACTAGCACTGAAACCACAGACTTTATACTGGGGTCCCCAAACCGAAGTGCTCCTAATCACAAAACAGAATCTTCAGCACCTCAAGATTTCCCTATTGCTCCCTTATACTTCTGACTTATATGAACTTGTCATGATTTTTTTAAAGTGAGCTGCTAAATTAGTATGCCAGTCCTACCTAACGAACGTTGTGATAATTTGTTTAAGGGCTGCAGAGATTTTAGCTTGTCAGCTTACTTGGGCAAAGCAGTGTCAAAGACACTCGGGTGCCTATTTTAATTCAACTGTAGGTGGCTAAGAGTAAATCTAGGCTAGCTCATAATGGAGAACTAGAAAGAGATACAGAAAATGAGCATGTAATATGGAAAAGGCTGGACGAAAACTAGAAGCTATACACACAAAAAAATGGAAACAATTATAAACAGAGAGAGACACAGAGACAGAAAGCGAGAAATCTCTCCCAAGGAGGACTGGCCACACCATAGTCCCTTCTCCTCTTGGGATTTGGGGCACACATGCACACATGCCCAGCATGAGTTTGAAGGGTCTGGGACTTGAATTGTGGTCAACCACGTGGTAGTCCAGTGCCTTCACCATTATGCCATTTGCTGACCCCCCAAAATTTAATTTGATATAATACTATTTTTAGAATTAAAATCTCAGCATTGAGAATGGGGAACGCCAGTGTTCTAAAAGACTTCTAAAGTAAATGCCACACTTTTTTGACAACAAAAAAGGAAACAAGTCACAACACGTTAAGGTCCACTGCCTTATCCCTTTAGCTTTAAACACGGGTGAGGCATTCACGTAAATAACGGGGCTGTTTATGTGCACACTGGGAATGGCTGGCATATTTATGTGGTGTTATCACTAATGGTGCAGCGCTGACGGAAGGGGCCTCTCCCCGTGTTTCTTTTTATAACGATTCATTTGAATGTTCTGACATGCAGATGACATAGAACTAGAAAGGCGAAGCTTATGAATTCAAGGACAAAATCATTATCAGGAAGCATCCAGACAAAGCTGGAAGAAAGGGTCAACTCAACAAGGAGGCATTTAACAGGTATTAATGGGAAGCCCTACATGCAGGTACGAAAAATTAACTGCCTGGGTACAGAGAGATCAAACATCTTAACAAGAACAGGGAGAGTAGATTTAGGGCTTTTCTTGACCACAAGTTCAGTCGCAGTAAATAATGTGTTAGAGCCGCCTGCAAGGTAAGAGTAATTTTTAAGTTCCATTTTCACAACAAGGAAGATGACAAATCTCCTACAGCACCCAAATCAATCCAAAACTCGAATATAATATTCAGAACTTGGATGGGCTACAGCTAAAGGATTCCCTCAGAGAGTCCAGGCAAAATTTCTTCCAAGCCTATGATTCTAACTTACCAATCCTAGCTGTAGAGTAGGCACTCATAACCTGGAGCACATGGGTTATTTATTTATTTGCTACAGGGAGTGTACACTCACCAGAGAGAGACAGACAGACAGACAGAGAAAGAGAGAAGGAACGTGAGACTGCACCTCCATGGGAATGTGGGGCATGACCATGCTGCAATCCCTTCTCTTCCATTCTTCTTTCCAGATTTTGGGCACTTTGAGGGTTTTTTTGAGCTGCCTGTTCCAGAACTCAAACTGCACAGTCAGCCATGTGGGATCCAGTCCCCTTAGCCACCACATCACTGACTGGCCTGGATACACAGATTCTATACAGGGTCCATGAATGGATTTCAAGGGGCCTGCAATCCCTCTAATGGCCAATGTAAAGCTCCTCATGAAATAATAAAGAGAATTTAAAGGCCAACACTGTAGATTGATGAGCCTCAAAGGAAACCGTGCCAACTTTAAGGCAGCAGTACATGAGTGCCCAAGTCTTCAGAACACTTTCAAACATTCTGTAGATATTTGTGTAGGTGAAAAACCTTTGGTAGTTAGCTCTATTCATATGGTAGTTATCACTGTTTTTACAGTGTTAATATACCTTGGATTTTCCAGTAACAAAGCTACCATGTTTAGAAATCTACCAAGAGTTACCCACCATTTTGGAAAGCCCTGTTAAGGACAAGACAAAGTGGCTCCTGGGTTTTGAGTTCCCCCAGCAAGTCCTCTGATAGTCTGAAAGCACAGTGGTCACATTTGTGTGACTCTCTCTATATATGAGTAAATATACTTATTTCAGCCCTTATTTCAAAATGCCAGTTACAAAGAAAATGAGTCAACAATCAATTGAATTATTTTCTCTTTTTTTAGAAAAGAATTATTTTATTTAACTTTATTTATTTATTTATTTTAATTTGACCAGAAAGGAATAGAATGAGAGAGAAAGTGAGAAAGCAAGCCACCAGGTCTGGGACTTGAACTGCCGTCGGCCATGTGGGAGTCTAGCACCCTCAACCACCAAGCCGAATGCCAGCCTCAGTACTTTTCCCTTAACTAAAAATCGATTTATTATAAAGTGACAAAGCACTTGAGTACTTCATTCTGTAGTTGTGATGGAGATGTCCCCATTTGAAATATATTTTATATTTTCATTACACTTTATTAATTATATCTTCTTTGTTGTTGTTTTCCTTTTCAGTTAGTTCATGTTTTACCTTTCTTTCTTTTTCTTTGTTTCTCCTTTGTTTCTTCTTTCTTCTTTTTCTTTTCTTCCACCTTCTTTGCTTTCTCCCATGTTTTTTTTGTTTGTTTGTTTGTTTGTTTGTTTATTTTTATTACTTTTGGGGGGAGGTATGTTATCCAGGGTTTTCATTTTGGAATAGTACAAGAGGCAGGACAAAGTATTAATTAGGACAAGAGAGTTGCTAGCACTGAACGCTGTTGAGAGTCAATGCTGGACAGACTGCCCCAAGAGTTCCAAGTTCCCCCAAATCGCTCCAAAGCGGTTCACGTGACTGCTCTGACCGGAGACCCAGCACTTACTGATGGAGAGTGCTAGGCGTCACTCTGAAACAGGTAAACGCTCTTCGACCCTTCCTCCTTCCCTTCCACTGACTACCAGCCAGGGCCCAGCTGTCCTCCTGCGGAGGTCGCCTCCTCCAAGCTGGGCCCGGGGCTCTGCACACAGTGGGCCTGCAAAGCTATACAGCTGCTACACTCCAGAGCCGCCCTTAGTCCCAAACCGAAGCAAGGGACGCCCTGGCCAGCCCTCTCTGGCAGCCCGGGCCAGGCCAGGTGATAGGGGCCACGTTGGCCCCTGACATTCTCTTAATTTTTTTTTTAATTGTAAATCATTACTCCGCTCAGCTCAGTCACCAGGCAAACTGTGTTTAATAAATTAGCTTAATCTATTCCGCAAGTGGCTTGCGAGTGCAGTGTTTCCTCTGGTTAAGGAAAACATTTATATTCCCTCGCTGGGCCCCGCTTCCTGGGCTCCTGCAGCCGCCAGCGGCCGGGGCGGGAACCCAACAT
>NW_006159563.1:6805437-6819791 GCF_000334495.1 Tupaia belangeri chinensis | reverse complement strand
CCGCCGCGACACCGCGGCGAGCCGCGCCCAGCGGCCGCGAGGGCAGTCGGTGCCGGGTGGCCTCTTTGTCCCCGGCAGGCCGCCTGGCAGCAGCCCAAGGAGGTGGCAGCCACTGTGCGTCCTCGCGGCCCAGCCCGGCACCTCCGCCCCTGGCCGGCGCGCATTCCACTCTCCAAAGGGGCCTCTTTAACTGCTCCCCATGAAATAATCATTCATTATGTCACCGGGAGGGAAGAAAGGGAGTGTAAGTGTCTTGATGGGATTAGAGGAAACCCCCGCAGAGATGATTTAGGGGCCGTGATAATTCATTTAATAGGGGCCTGGGGCAAATTGCTAGACAGGGAGATGGAACCGAAGTCGCCTAGAAAGGGCGCCCGCCAAGGCTGCGTGGGAGAGCGGGCTTCATTAGCAATATTTAAGAGATTTCATTTAAGAATGAGTCATAAAATGCAGCCCTATTTTATCCACCTGGTTTGGTGGCCTTTAGCTTTCCTCTGCATGAATATTAAATTTGAAATGGCACTACAGCAACACATTTTGGAAAGTGTTCTTTGGGCTGTTATTTGTATGGTTGGTTTAGTTTCTCGTTTGTTAACCTTTTAAAATGAGTATCATTGAAAATGGATAACTGTACAACCAGAACTCGAAAAGATTAGGGGGAATATAATGCTTTAGAATAGGTTGTTACTAAACTGGGTAAAGGATTTAAGTTTTTATTGATCAAAACACAAAAGGCATAGAGGGTGAGCCGGTAAATGGCAAATTACTTTGACAATTCCTGATTTTCATGCAGATTTGGTGGAGCTGTCCCATTCAAAGCCACCACCGGTGGCCTGGAGGAGCCCACAAAGCAGAGACACAGATGGGCTGGCCTACCAACCCAGGGGAAAGGCAACCACGCTCCGGAAGATTCTTCCAAAGCACACTTCTTGAGCAGATTCTAAGTGGTTTTGTTTTCCAGAGGCAAAGACAATCTCTAGTTTAGTTGTAAAACGACCTCCTTCAAATACATTTGCATGGATGGAGCGGGGGATGTTACTTGGGCGTTTCCAAACCCAAGTTTCTATTCATAAGCCAATTTTTCCCATTACCACTATGAAGTAAACAAAACAAAGCAGAATAAAAGTCCCTTTCACTGAGTTTGTGTCTTCCTGTTTGGTTTCGGTGGTGATTTTCCCCGCTCAGATCTGATACTACCTTGAAAAGTTCTGGCAAGGAAATATTTAAGTAAATAACCTTCATTTCATTGTGTCTCCCCTTGGCCTAAACTCTTCTCCCAAACTCTTACCGTGCCAAAAAATACCCCCAGCAACTCTGACCATACCCCCCTTGTTAAAAATAAAAATAGTTAAAATATGCTATATCCCTTTTTTTTTTTTTTTTAAATCACAGCTGCACTCTGTTACTTTAACAAAACAACTGGCAGGTCTCTAAGCACAGAGCTGCTTTAGCCACATAGGATACATAAGATGCATAATTAATATGTTCTTTAAAAGACTTTCTTAATCAAAAAAGACACTAATATATATATATATATATATATATATATATATATATATATATATATATAATGGAACTTAGCAAATGTCTTTTGTAAGGCATACATTGTGAGGGTAGTATTAATATTTGTGTTTCTACTGTTTGTATTCACCACCTCCTAGTAAAGATGTTATATTTTATACAGAGTTGTAAACCACTTTGAAATATGGTGAGAGGATCTATTTCAATAAAACAAAGGCTACTAACAGATTCCATAGTTAGTCTCTAGACAAAAGCAAGCCTCATTTAAGGCTAGTTAGTTCCCGCAGAGCCTCTCCCATGTCCCAGGCCCTTGGGCTTTTCTCGGCGCTTTCATTTAGGGGAAAGAAACCAGCAGTGGCCATTAACAGGTACGGGCAGTGCTGGGCCAGGCTCTGAGAAGGCGGTCTCTCTTGGCACAAGAACTTTCATTCTTTCCTTCTTCCTCTGGACACACATTCTCAAGCTGGCCAAGGGAAACCAGCTCTGTTGTCCCTGCTTGCACCATTTGTCTTTGCATTTCAGAAATGGGATTTAGTTGCCAGTTAGCAAGCCAGAAAGCAAAGAAGATCCATGGGAAGCCACTTAGTATGACCAAAGCCACACACTAGCAGCAATGGCAAATTCAACAGAAAACAACCCATAATCCTTGGCTTTGCATTGGGATGTGAATGGGAGCATGTGTCTGTTCTGTTTTCTTACTTTCCTTCCTTTATATGACTTCACACTGTTATTCTGCCCAAAGCACGCATACCTGTGCTGTCCAGTGTGGGGGTGATAGTGTTTAAACAGTACCATAGACTAGACAGTTCCAAACACAGCACATCAGACAGCGGTGTTGGCAAGCCAATGTGTCCAGGATGCAGGGATCAAAAGAGAGGAAGGACAGAGGTGGGGACTGCTCTCTGCTTGGGGAGACCCAGCCCCTGCAGCAGATGTAAAGCCAACAGAGGGGACAGGAACATAATATTATACACACAACTACATATCTTAGAGGACTGAGATGCTAGGTCCTTAAAGAAAAATATTTACAGCCAGCGGAGCTGGGAGTTGGGTGATCAAAGGGGTATAAACACTTTTGGGAACCAGCAGTTAGCGTAATGGGTATGTCGCTGGACTCCCATGTAGTCGACCCTGGTTCGTGTCCCGGACCCGGTGGCTTAAAACTCACGCCGGGCGCGTGTGCATGCGTGCCCAAGATCCTGAGAGGAGAATGGAGGAGAAGGGATTGCGGCGTGACCATCCCCCCTGGGGGGCGATTTCTCGCTTTCTGTCTCTCTGTCTCTCTCTGTCTGTCTGGTGAGCGCACGTGCCCTATAGCGAAAAAACCTCTCCAAAAAAAAAGGGGGGGTATAAACACTTTTAAAGTCCCACTTTATAGTAATAAATTTCAGAATTTTGTTTTTATTGTCAAAAAAAGCATATGAAGGTAAGGAAAATTCACATGTAAGTATTCAAACTGTTCTTTTGTCAATTAATATTAATGTTTAAAATACCAAATACTATTCCAATAACCATATAATGTTGAAAAACAAAAAAGCCTATATGTGGATTAACCAGAAGAATTAGCACTTGGTAACAGCAGACCAATAGGCCCATGCAATACTTTCTTGCCCTTTCCTCCGAGTAGCTATAACACAGAACTCTCTCCAAAACACTGAAATATATCGCTTTGGAAAACCAAAACCACATTGTTTCCATTATAGGAGTGAAATAAAAAAAAAAATCTTGTTAAAATAAATTGGCCTAACCCTTGTGGCAAGTGGTTTGACAATATATATCAAAAGCCTTAACAATGTTCACTCCATTTAATCCAGTAATTCCATCTCTGGAACTAGCTCCTGGGGAGATCACCTAAAATGTAAATAAAGATTTATGTTAAAAGATGTTTATTTTTATATTTATAATAGGGAAAAAACACAAGGACCCACACAAACCCTCCATTAATAAGAAATAGCAAAGTAAATTATTAAGTCATAGAATGGAATTTAATAAATCCCTATTCAGTAATACATACAGGATGCTCTGAATTATGTAAAACAATGCAGAGGAGAGAAAATTCTCTCTGGGTGGTGGGTATATTGGTTTTCCCCATGTCTTATCAGTTTTCTATTATGAGGATGTATTACTTTTATAATCAGAAAAAAAGATGTATGCATACATATATACATATTTTTACATAATATATCCTTTCCACACACACACACACATGATTTGTTAATTTCTTCAACGTTTATGACATAATCAGCTGACAGATAAACCAGGAATCTCAGAGTCAAAATAAAACTGAAATCAGTTAATGTTTCCCTTAAATAACTATATAAAAATAAACTAGCATGTATTTTTTATTCATACCAAGCATCACATATCTGCATATTTTCCCCTCTAACCAATAAGTAAATTTTACACTTAGCTCCCACTGTGATTTTCTTTTTGAGAACATACATAGATTGGAGATGTTCCATGTTTAGGTTAGAAAGAACAAGCCATCAGGTGAGAAGGTAACATTTCATTGTGGTCATGTGCAAGTCATACTTGGTACCCAAGACATACATATTTATTCCACTGACCCAGCCATACACACGTACTAGCACATAGCACATGTGGAAAGACAGCCTTGTTCTCAGACGATTGTATTATCTGCAAAGATCTGTTTTTAGCAGTAGATTTTTCATCATTTTGACCCCTTGGCTCTTTTGCTTTTTAAAAAACTAGGTCAAGGGCTGTCCCTGTAGCACCATCAGTATATTCCATAAAAATCAAGTATAACTTGTGTTTGAAACATACATTATAAATAGATGTATAGATGGAGCAGATATTGAGAAAAGAAATGGTAAAGATTATGAATATTAAGATTTATATTAATCTATAAGCCTATTAAAGTACAGTAAAACCTGTCCTTCAGACCACCTTTTTAAAGATATCACCTCCCTGATGGGACCACTAAATTTCGGGCCAAATTATTTTCCCATAAAGAACAATGAAAAGAAAATGATTATATTAAGACTACTTCTACTATGGTTTCTTTTCATTGTTCCGCCAAAAATGATTCCAAACAGTAAAATAACATTGATTTTGACCTTGTTAATGAACCCGAAGAACTTCATGGAATACTCAAACACTGATTTCCATTTTTAACAGGAAAAAAATGGATCCTCTGCCTCACATTTTCACAAACACCAGCAGCAGGTTGGGATCCTGTCATTGGTATTCGGCAGATGTAGCTTATCTTGATGTCGCTAATGTTCCGTAAGGTTTGTCATGTGGATTTTTCTTTGTGCCAAAAGCTGGAGATGACTGGGTGATTTGTAAAGTATTGAAACAGCCTTCAAACCGAGAGGTTTATTGCATTTCTTTTCAGTTACAAGGATTTTCACATGCGGTATTTGCTGAAGTGATTTTCAGTTTTCCAAAATGTCTTTCTGTGCTAGGGAACAACTTTCCATCCTTTGGCCTGGCAAGGACTTCCTGTGACTTTGACCGACTTTTCTTCTGAACAAAACTGCTGTGTGCTCCCCACTCTCCTCACCTGTGAGGTGGGCTCTCGTTCTCCTCATCAGGCTTTTTGGCTCACTCATGTCAGTGGGAAACACCAGGGTCCCTACCCATCCTCATGCTGAACCTCCAAAGCTGGTACCCAACTGCTGAAATCTCTAGAAGTGTTTTCCTTTGTCGTGTCCCAAGGATACAACATGATGGCTGCTCCAATGTCCGACTACTTAATGTAACAGGCCCACACACTGTGCCACAGAAATGCCTGTTCAGGGTCCATCCATTTAAACAGGGTCCCCGGGGCCAACAGTAAATGGATAGAAGGAATGATTGGTCAGATGTGAATAGTCTTTAAGTTACTCAGATTGTGCAAGGAACGTACCCTAAAATTCACCAATAAAAGGTAAACGTGTTAATGGTTACATCGCTGGACTCCCACATAGTTGGCTGTGCTTTGAGTCCCAGACCTGATGGTCTAAAACTCATGCCAGGTGTGTGTGCGTGCGTGCCTAAAATCCCAAGAGGAGAACTGAGGAGAAGGTGGCGGCATGGCCATCTCTCCTGGGGGGTGATTTCTCATCTTCTGTGTCTCTGTCTCTCCGGCGAGCACGTGGGCCCTATGGCAAAAATCTCTCTTAAAAATGGTGGGGGGAAGGACCAGCAGGTAGTGTGGTGGTTGGGGCACTGGACATTCCCACATGGCCGACCACGGTTCGAGTCCCAGATCTGATGGCTCGTTTTCTTACTTTTTCTCTCTCTGTGTCTCTCTGGTCAAATTAAAATAAATGAATAAATTAATAAAATTAAATCATTATTTTATTTTTTTAAAGTAAACTTGTGAGCAACAATAGCCCATTCATTATTCAGATCCCTTGGGGAGGTTTTGCTGGACTCCATACCCCTCAGGGAGCAGGAACTACATCCTGTGTGTATTCATGTGTCTAGCTTCTAGCCCAGGGCTTGCCATCAGTGACTCCCAACAGTTCTGTGTGGCTCTGACCGGAGTGGCCAGGCAGGCCCACCCGTCTGCCCCTGTCCTTCAGCTACAGTCGCTGAATTCTCACCTGCTTCATCGCAGGCTTTCATGCTGCTAGGCAATTCGGAGCGCACCCTCACTGGGAAGTAGAATTGTGAGATCTTGAGGATGCCCAGGTAGAGTCAATACACATAGCCATGAACCTTACAGGTGAAAATCATAGAAGTTTATTCCTGTCCCTAAAAAGAAGAAGCTCATGATAAAATAAGTAGTGTATTTTAGTCCACAGCCCAGGGTAGTAAGCAGCCAGCTGTGTGGCCCGTGCTGAAACATAAACTATAAAACATTCACAGTTCAGTCCTTCTGATATTGCAGGACCATAACCATAAAGCTCCTTTTCCAGGCAGGCTTTATTTATATATATTTTTTCAGTTTAAAATGGAGACAGCAAGGCATAATGGAATGTCAGTGAGATGTGGCATTTAATAACCTAGGTTTGAATTCCAGCTCCACATTTGCTAGCTGTGTGACCTTGGGCAAGTTACTCACCCTCTGTGGGTCTCAGTTTGCTCATCTGTAAAATGGGGATAATAATCCTGTCAGCCTCCGTGGGCTATTTGGAGAGCAAAAGAGATGAAATATTTCGGTGTACCTTATAACACAAGAGGAAGCTGTGTGCTTGAAAATGAAGTTCAAAGCTGTGGTCACACATACGAAGAGAAGAAAGCACAGGGAAAGAGGAATGCAAGCAGGTGTTCCTTCCTTTTTTCTTTTTTGTAGAAAGAGATTTTTGCTATAGGGCGTGTACGCGCTCGGAGGAAAGGCGTGATCCAAAAAATCACACACACACACCCTGAGAGATGGCCATGCCACAATCCCTTCTCCTCTGTTCTCTCAAGATCTTGGGCATGCACGCACACATGAGTTTAAGCCACCAGGTCCGGGACTCCAACCGCGGTTGAGTACGTGGGAGTCCAGCAAACTACCCATTCCACCATTTGCTAGCCCGGCATTTTAACTGAGACTTTCCCGACTCTTCTGAGCAAGCTAACAGGGTGGCTAGATGTGTAGGAATGTGCAGACAGCTGGCTGTAAGTCTAGCTGGAGCCAGGAGAAACACCCCAGCAACTCTTCCCCAGGGTTGTCATTCTACCGTCTGCTTCTCTCCCCACTTGTGGGCTATGGGACCGAAGGACTAAGCATGACCTTCTCTTTCTCTCCCCTCCTCAGTCCTCCAGCTCCCTACCAAAGACACCAATGCACATCAGTGGAAATGAGAACAAGAATAGCCCAGATACCTAAGAAGAATATGATGGGAGGCAGCAAATGGCGTAGCAGTTATGTCACTGGACTCCCATGTAGCCAACTGCAGTTTGAGACCGAGACCCAGTGGCTTGAAAATCCTGCCGGGAGCATGTGCGCACATGCCCAAGATCCTAGGAGGAGAATGGAGGAGAAGGGATTGTGGCCTGGCCATCTCCTCAGGGTATGATTTCTCACTTTCCCTCTCACTGTCTCTGTCTCTCTCTCTCTGGTGAATGCATGTGCCCTAAAGCAAAAACCTCCTAATAATAATAATATGATGATGATGGTGTCTTTTCTACTCCTTCAGGGCTGGTCTTCTCATCACTGCAAGAGGCATTCAGAGTGGTGAGACTGTCTCCTCAGCAACTCTCTGCATTTCTCTTCCCTCTCATTCATTTCACCGGAGATTCGTATACCATAGTTCTTTCTCCCACAGAACCCTCCATTCATTCTTCTATACCTCGTTGATTTTTTCTTCTCCCCCACCCCCAAATTGCAAGCAGAACAAGTAGCTCCAGCTTTTTACAAGAAAACCAGGTAGAAAAAGACAAGGGAGAAGGGTATTATGTGTGTCCCACTTTTGCGGTGTCTGTAGGGACAGGGCTGGCTTACTTCTGCGTGCTCACCGCTCAGGTAGGAAATGCCGGGCTGTGACTTCTCACCGTAGACTGACATCAGTTTTTCTCTGACACTGAAGAGACACCCTTCATTTTCATGTATTTACTTACCACAGTCACTGAGGGGCTCTTCCGTGCTAAGCACTGTGCTAGGTGTTACAGGAGTGAGCAATGATGCGCTCTCCTTCTGAGGGGAAGCATGTGTGCATGTCTGGAGACTTCCCTTCTGTTTATTTTTTGCTTTTATCTCATCCTAAAGTCAGACAGAATCTTCCCTCTTCACAGCAGAAGCCTGGCACCATGCTGGGCATCTACTCGAGGTTCAAAAAATACTTGTGCAAAAAATCATAGAACTTCAGACTGGGCAAGGCCACCCAGTCCAGTCCAACTCCTGGGTTGACTCGGTGAGGAAAGAGAGAAGAGGGTAAATGGCTTAGCACCCACAGCGGCCTAACTGTCTTGAGTGGTTTAGGGGTGGTTAGGTTGGAGGCCAAGGGATACTACCAAAAGAAAGCTGGATGTTCTTCCCAGCCTGGAGATTCCAGGCAGAGCAGAGAGAATGGTGGTAACCTGGCCAACAGGCCCTCTGGAGAGTTCTAGAATCTGAAGCAATGTGAGTGGCTCCCTGTTCGTGCCATTGCCGGTGTTTGCCTACGCCATCACTAGCAGCATCACGCTCACTCCCTCAGCTTTGTTAAGTGCTTTGGGATTTCTCAAGTATAAAAGGTGCTCTATAAAATCAATCACAGGCAACTTTGCTGCTGGCAGCTCGGAGCAGCTACAGTAAGCGGTGTCCACTCAATCAATAGTCCCTCACTGAGAAGGGGAAGAATGCCATTAAAAAGATGTGCTCTTAGAAAAACTTCCCTCAAGGAGGGGGTGGGGGGAAATCCTACCTTACAGAGACTAGACCGAAAGCAAGCAGCTTTCTACAGGGTGGAAGGGGAGTCACTGCTCACCACACGCTTTTGCTTTTATTTTAACCATGCAAGGACATAACTTGACACACGAGTCGGGGAGATCTTGTTGGCCACCTACAGAAAATGCCTATTGGATTTTAAAATCCAGTTATAAAGTGAAAGTGGAATTAGCTCCATGGCACCGAGGTAGAAAAAGGGATTTCGACAAATTGCTTGCCACAGAATAATAATCATGTTTGGAATACAGTATAACTTGCCTGTCTTTAATTATGTTTAAATATTAGGAGCGTACCTAGATGCATATCATTTTATGATGTCAATGAACTGGGATCCTTGCACTATCTTAAGCAAATACTGATTTGGATATTCTTAGGTTTCATTTAATTTCAGAAGTAGAAAATGCAAAATACAAATGAAGTCACATTACCGTGGTACTTCTGTTTTTGTTTTTGTTTTTACTATTTTTAGGTTTTTGTCATAGGGTGTGCTCACTAGAGAGGGAAAGAGAGAGAAAGAGAGAGAAAGAAAGTGAGAAATTATCTATTATCTTTTGCCACACTTGCAATCCCTTCTCCTCTGTCCTCCACTTGGGATTTTGAGTACATGCGCACATGTGCCCAGGGTGAGTTTCAAGCTACCATTCCAGGTCTGGAACCACAGTTTGTCATGTAGAAGTCCACATCCTTAATCACCATGCCACCTGCTGACTCCTTTGTTTTTGTTTTTAACTGGCCAGAGGTGCATGCGCTCACCAGAGACACAAAAGAAGAGGGAGATGGAGAGGGAGCAAGCACCCTACCTGAGCTGGTCACACTGCAATCCCTTCTCCTCCATTTCTCCCACCTGTCAGGATTTTGGGCATACACACATGTGCCTGGCATGTTTTCCAAGCCCTTGGGTCCAAGACTCCATACATGCAGTCAGTCATGTGGTATCCAACTCCCCCAACCACAGGGCCACAAACTAGCCCTCTTTAAAGGCACAACATAGTAATTTAAGTAGGTGAGAAAATTAAGGCAAAAACGTCTCTGGTTTTTTTTTTTTTTTTTTTTTTTAGGGGTTTTTGTTTTAGGGAAAGTGTCTCCCTCACCAGAGAGAGACAGAAAGAGTCAGAGAGAAGGAAAATGAGAAATCATTCCCTAGGGGAATGGCCATGAAGCTATCCCTTTCTCCGCCATTCTCCTCTTGGGATCTTGGGCACGCACGCACACATGCCTGGCGTGAGTTTAAGTCACAGGGTCCAGGACTCAAACCACGGTTGACTACATGGGAGTCCAGTGACGGCCATTATGCCAGCTGCTGGTCCTGAACATCTCAGTATTTTTAATCCACAAACCGTTAATTAACAGAAAAAAATATTATAATTTTTTTTCTTTTTTTTTTATGGTAGAGGGAACCTTAAAAGCAAATAGCGACAACCACTGACGTTCTCCATGAAGTGTGTGCAATCTAAGAAGAAAGTCCTTGAACAGTCTGCCTAATGAAGTACTCCTGTGGACTGAAGGAGTATTTTAAATCAGCCATCAGTGTCTCTTCAACTCTTTTCCACAAGCTGTAATATTAGAGTTCAAATTGCTAAAGTATAAGTGATTGAAAACTTCACATGTACAAGAACATGTATAGGTTCTCAATCCAGATGTTTAAACTTAGAGTGCATTTGAGCACCCTAGAGAGGCTTCTTGGAGGTTGCCTTAAATGTCTCACAGATCTCACCTTAAGAAATTGTGTTCCAGGCTAACCTCATAGCCTAGTAGTTAAGGGAGCTAGACCCCACATGGCTGACCCTGGTTCAAATCCTGGCCCTGGCACCTTGAAAAACATACCAGGTACATATAAGGTACATGTGTACGTGCCAAATCCCAACAGGATGAAAAAGTGGAGGAGAAAAAATTAGGGGGTCACCATGCCCCAGTGGGGGTGCGGTCTCTCTATCTCTAGTGAACCCACGTACCCTCTGGCAATTAAAAAAAGACAAAACAAAACAGAAACAAAGTGTGTGCCAAGTCCCTTGGCAGTGGGTAGGAAATCACAATTTATGACTATTTGATCGTGACTTGCTCAAGGTCACCCCCTTAGGTGGTCCTGATCCAGCTTCTCACTGGTCTCACACAGTGGTCTTCTCCCTTTCGACCCTGGTCTTCTCTCCAAAGTGATTTTGGTTATTGTCAGATGCTTCCCAGATTGTTCACTCAGGAGACTATTCTGGAAGTGCTTCTTCCTTTCTTTCATACAGTTATGTATAATCAGTTCAGTCTCTGAAACTAGAACCAAGCTTAAACCACTGATTGTATGAAAGTGCCCAGCTACAGGCTGAGTGTTGGTTACTTTGCTAAAGAGTGGTTGCGAAGTCCTCAGGCACGCAGAATAGGGTGGAGCGAAGTCGTGTGGATCTAGTCAGCGAACGTCACGGCTCCCACACGGGGTGTAGAGTCCTGGAGGTTGTTCCAAGCTTAGATTTCAGCAGTGTGCTTGAAGTGACTAGCTGTACTTTGTAGAACTCCTAAATCCAGACACTGACCACATTGTCAAAAACTTCAGATTAGATATAGATTTCAGCAGTCACACCCAAAATTCTGAGGGGACTCATTTTTTTCTCGGTTAACATAATTTGAGTTCAGTTTCTGCAACTTCTCTGAAAACCTAGCTACCCCAAGGGGGCAGATGCTTAATAATTCAGACACATCCCGCAATTTGTGCCCAAAGGCAATCATAGAAACTCCAAGAGTGATTCATACACAAAGAAGTCTGTAATTTTCCAGAAGAATTATTTTAAAAACCTATCAAATGTTACATTTTCTTCTACTGGCCAGATCATTCTTTAATTGCTATCATACTGAGAGTCAGGGCGAGCTGTGCAGAAATAAGTTACTGGTAGTTCTAGCCTGTTTTCTTCATGAAATATTCTACCACGTAATAATAAAATCAACCTTTTTAAGCCTTAGTTTCCTTCTCGTAGAGCCTGAAGGCGAAGGTTACAAGCTCAAATGGCTGAAAGAATGAGAGACAAAAAGAAGCAGAAAACTGGGAGAGGAATCATTGGACCCCAATTTCCAATAATGGAGAGATGGCAACACTTTCAAATTCTGAGAATGTCTTTAAAATATGAATTGGTTCACAAATTCTAGACAATCAAGATATGACACCCATCTTAAAATTATTTCTTAAATCAATAATTTTAAAACTCCATTTTTATGTGGAAAGCTTAAATATTTTTAAGTCCCTGAAGAAATGATGATAATAAATTTTGACAAAGTATAACAAAAACATTCAGTGTGTTTCTCAAATACCTATATGCCTATGACGTGATTGAAATAATGATGTTGATGAAGAGGATTTCAGAGACGATGGCTATGGTGGGTGTCTTTGAGCAAGGTATGTAACCTTTCTGGGCTTCAGTTTTCCCAACTGCAAACAGGGCTACCAAGAGCATTTGATAAGCTCTCAATTTTCTTCCAGTTCTAGGAGTCAATAAGGCAAGATCTATAAAGTATGATAATTAGAATCAACAAAATGTTTCCTGCATGAATTCCCATCTTTCCCATAACAATATATGTTATTGGGGACAGCAGGTGGCATGGTGATTAAGGGCACTGGACTTCCACATGGGTGACTGTGGTTTGAGTCCCAGACCTGGTGGCTTGCTTTCTCACTCTCTCTCTCTCTCTATCTCTCTGTCCTTCTCTGGTCAAATTAAAATAAATAAAGAAATAAAATTAAATTAAAAATAAGTCTTAAAAATATATATTATCAGTATTTTTTCAGAAAACTTAGTATCTCCTGGCGGCATTTGGTGTTTTAAGTAATGTTGTCCTAAGGTAGAGCACTAACTTAATTGCGATACTCTATTGGCAGCTCCAGGGACCTTAGTGTTTTACAACTGCAATGCATTGCATTCATGCAGCGTGTCATTAGCAAAAAGATTGGCGATTTCTCCATTGCAGATCCAACTCCATGCTTTTCTCCAACAAATGGATTAAAGGACATCGCAGTGTTTGCAGCATCTGTAACATCCTTCCATCCCGCTACCCATAGCTGAAGCAGTCAGTGGGCTTTCTGTAGCTGGCTGTTGAGATTTGCAATAGGGAAAATTATCCAAATATGCAGATAGCCAGGTCACCATTTTCTAAAAAATACACTAAGTGGAGTGACACAGAAGGCTGGATATGGCAGGAAAAAAAAGGCAATTTCGGGCAATTCAAGGAGATCTACAGCCAGGTCACAACTCTTTCATAGCCTCACTATAAAACTCTCCGCTTCTAAAAGGGAAGGCTCTCACGATGCAAGAGCAATAAGTGGGAGCGGTACCAAAGTACATTATATTGTGACACAAAAAGCATAAATCATGTGTGTATGAAAATCATAAGCCCCAAGCCTTAGAGAGAGTTGTGCAATTGACAATCAAATGGAGCTTAAAGGGAATTACGAGGTTTTCAACTAAAGTCTTGAAATAAAGAAAGTAATATTTTACGGCAAAAAATTGCAAATGTCAAGTTTAAATCATAAGACTTTGCACCAGTGAGCCACTAGCTAGTTCCACAGCTTCTTCAGTCCTTAACACAGGGAAAGACCAACTTTCATGCTCAATAAAACTTAAGAACTTTAGAAATACATTTAGGAACATAATTCATGTATTTGTGACTTTTTCCCTCCCTAAATGGCTAATTGTAGAAGAAAAATGAGTGAGCATAAGAACTTCCTGGATGGTAACCTAGCCCTCCATTTGCTTTAGACTCTCATGACTTCCTGTGGTTTAAAATAGGGTTGCCACCCGTTTGGTCATTGAAAGAAAAGGGGGGCGCAGAGTCTAGGGAATATGTAAATGCGTTCCGCACTCGCCTTCAGATGTCAGCCACATCTAGCTCCAGGTTTGGAAGACCCCAGGGCAAACGGACCTACCAGGCAGCCAACCAACCACCAGCCCCCATGAAGAGCTGGAACCCAGCTGCCCAATTTGGTTGCTCCTGTCCAAAGCCAGACAGGTGGCAACCCAGATTGAATCTGTTGTTGTGGGAATGATTTGATTCACAAACAGGGTTATTAAATTTTATATGGAGACACAGGCGAAAGTCACAAGATCCTGGAGAGAAAGACCTGATTCACATAAATTTATCTTAATAGCTGTGAATTCGGGAGCATAAAGCAGAAAAAAAATTAATGGAAAGGCATTTCACCTCCTCCGTCTGCCCGCTCCCGGCGCTCCCCGCACATAATGTGCGCGCACACACATACATCAACGACTGCCACGGCTCCGTCCGGCCCTTTGCGGGAGGAGCCTGACACATTGATCCGAGCCCGTTTTGACATATAAACTCCAATTTGGCCCCAAGTCACTGCGAGTGGACACTGCCACCAACGGCTCTGACACCAGGTTATTTGTTGTTGCTGTTCGCTGTCCCTGTTTGCACATTAATCCAGTGACAATTAGGTGTCAGCGAGCGTTGTTTCTGCTTAGCTGATAGCCTTGGGCTCTGCGCTTGAAGCCCTAATCAGGAGTGTAAACTCTGCTATATTTCAATTTGGAGAAGC
>NW_006159563.1:6800585-6805389 GCF_000334495.1 Tupaia belangeri chinensis | reverse complement strand
ATTTGGATGAGCGCTATTCCGGTAAGAGGCCCCTGGCACTGCGATAAATAAAACGCCTATTTACTCTATTGCCACACTTAGACATCTAATGCACTTACTACCAGCCCCCTAATCATAGCCTACAGTTAAAACCGCCTATAAATCACTCCGTCCTCATCCTGCACATTAGCGAAGCCATTTCCCCCAAACCCCACAATGAGCACTGTTTCCTTTTCTTGTTAGTCAAAAGCTAGATGATTTTTATTAGGTTAAAGACGAGTTCACAGATGGTAAATCGCGTGGAGAGAAATGAGCTGGAGAGTTAACACCGAGTCGGCGCGGGAGGCGGGCTCCTGGCCCTCAGGCGCGCGCTCGCCCACTGGGCGTCCGGGCGCCGCGGCCACGTCTCCCACGCGCAGCGCTGGCTGTCGCCTGGCCCGGGGACCCAGCGCTCGGTCAGAGTGGGCTCGGCCGGACATCCCTTTCCAGAGCTGCCTGCACCCCTAAACATGTAAAGCTCGCCCCATCCCCCTTGGCCTCCTAGCGCAGGTTTCCCACCGACGCCCGCTCGGAAGGCGAGAGCCCCCGCGCGGCCCCGCGCGGCGCGGCCCCCGGGGACCGCGTGCAACAAAAGCCCGGCCCTCAGCCCCTGCTCCTCGCCTTCCTTTTCAATTCTCCCCCGATCTCAGGTGGAATTAGGAGGATTAAAGCGGCGAGTAAATGAGGCGAGTGTGCAAAATGACTCCTTTCTGAACCAAACGGCATGCTCCGTGCTGGGGAAATGAGATGCACATTTAAATCTCATCCATCCACCGCCTGTGGCCACCGCCATGTACCTGCCTACTTAGCCCAAGGGTTAATTAATTGAGGCTTCAATGCACTATTGCAAGAGCATTATTGCATTTGATACTCTACATCTGTGATTTAAAACTCTTTCAGTCCCTTGTCAGCAAGGGAGGGTTTTTAACTAGGAAATTAGCATTCAGATAAGGGAACGCTCTATTTGCTTCTGAAAGGAAGGAAATATTAAGGATGCTGGTGCACAAACCGGGCTGTCATATCCTGTCCCATCCTGGAGGGAGCGCGAGGGCCCAGCCCTCCAGGGAGCTGCGGCCACCAGGGTCGGCCTCGTGTAACACACGCCCACAGGAGGGGCAGGCAGGAGGGTGCGGCACCAGCGGCCAGAGGGACTCTACTCGTCCCTGTCTCCAACCTGCTGGGCGTGTTTTCCTCTACAAAGTCGGGTAATCTATTTCCTTCTCTTTTACGAGCTGATTCTTCTTAAAATGCATTGCCACGTTACCTCAAACCTTGGCATTCTGACTTCCCCACGGGATTCGGACTGAGGAAGTTACCCAGTTTCTTAAGGAAGGATAAGAGGTAAACACCACAACAGAATTCTAGTCATACTCTAAGAAAGTCTGGAACAAGACTGTTGTTAATGGTTATTACCTTTATTATTTTAAATGCTGGGTTTAGTTCATACACTAATACACAAACACCCAAACAAAATACAATGGTTCACAAACTAATAATGTTCTGGACCAGAACCCAGTTAGACCTGAACTAGTCCTGTTATACCGACAGAGGTAGACAGTTTTCATGAAAAATGGATACATGGTTACCTTCTGGATTCAGCAAAAACCTTAAAAAGGCAAAGAAACTGCAACAACAACAACAAAACCCTTAGCACTGCTCACTGCAAAATGAACAAATACCCAGTGACAAGAATTTGAGTCCCTTCCAGCCAGTGGAATTTGGAAGGCTCGGAAACCCTTCAGCAACAAACATTTCGTCAAATGCAAGGAGTGGCCATTTCTTCTCCACTGGAACTACCAGGCCATGGGCCTTAATGAGGTGAGGCAGCCACCTACAGTGACATTCAGTTAGGATACCCAGTCAACTTCTGCCTGAATAAAGTTCTTCGGAATTTTCATTCATCAGACAAAAAACTGGGAACTAGATTTGATGGGGTATGTATTTGTGCATGTACAAGCATGTGTGTGTGGCATGAATTCTGTATTCTTTCTAATAATGATCCAGTTCTGTTTTTAGGTGCTTCTTACTGAATGATCAACTTACCCAGGGGTCTCCTTCACAGATGCTAATCACCGCCCACCTTGCTCAGATTCTTTCTACGCTTTCTCTTTAGCATTAAAGAATAAAAAGGCGGAAAAATTGGTGATAATAACAAAAAATAACAGATTGTGTACTTGCTTTATGGTTTCTGGACCTCTTCCATTCAAAGCTTGAGCTACACTGCCAATTTAGAAGTTGTGTTGGTCAATTTTGTTCTGAAGGGTTCTGTTCTCTTTGTCATGTACATAGAATTTTCAAGTGTTTTACAGTATACCCGGCTCATACAACATTGTCTCATTGTGGCAGTCATCTTTCTGCTACCACATGCAGAGAGAACAGATATTTTCCATTATTTTAAACCTGTTTTGATATAATCCTTTAGAAGTAGGAAAACTAGAACTCGCTTTCCTGTCAGCTTTGCATTATATTTTCCTACATTGCTCACACTGGTCCATTACAGGAAGGTGTTTTCCCCTGGCTCCTAGGTGGCCTGCATCAGGATCTTCCAAATAAAAGAACACCATAGGAAGAGCACACAGCATTTTGGAAGACGAGAAACACAATCAGCTCTGGATCAGCTCTGCAAATGGATAAAGTGAAATGGGGAGATTTGGGATCTACATACTTGACGGTACCTTGTACATGCTTTGTACATTCTGTGACATCAGCCTCTTAAGACTACTCTGCTTTCACAAGAGAGAGCTCTGCAGACCTGGAGTAGCTCCTAGGACTGACCGAAGGCCACTTGGTTTCTAGGAAGAAAGATGACACGAAGTACTGGATGGTCTGGTTACAAGATGCGCAATTTGAGCATCTCTCCTTAGGGAGGAGCCAGGCAACTGACACCATGAAACAAATTCTGTCCAAAATAAGAACATGATGAAATAGAAAACTAAAATAAGATTCCTATTAAGAAATCGATACCCTGCAAATATTTTACATTATAAAGAAAGGACTGTGAGTATCTAGGGCTGCAGAGAGTAAAACTAAACACAAGAATTTCCTCAGCTTACTAGTCAGTTCCTGTCCTCCCCATACCCAGATCTCCTCTAGCTCTTTCTCCAGGTCTGGATGGAACTTCCCTTGCTGGTTCATAGTGCCAAATGACTGCCTCAACTTTCCACTTCCTACAATCAGAGGAAGAAAGTTCCACCTCTGCCAACACAGTGATATTTCTGACAAGCATGGATGGTATCTCCTCTTGTGTCCTGCAGCCCCTTCGCTGTGCAATACCCCAAACAGGCCCTATACAAATGACTTGTTGTGTCAATTAGTGACATCCCATTGAAACCCCAGAGACTTTTCAAAACCTTGGGATGTGGCTTTACTGAAAAAATAACTAAAACGTGGGCTATAACATAGGATGGAAATATTTCACATGTGTACTAAGGTGTAGTGAGATTTGACCTGCAAAGCTTACAGCTCTACAGGAGAAAGGATGAATTGGAGGTCACATGAAGCTACTAACCCTTAGGTGGCCGGCCACAGTGAGACCAGTCAGACCAGAGCCCTAGACTTCTTCACATGTTTAGCAATGTGTTGATAAAATAATAATTTATTAAGTTTTTAAAAGAATTTTAAAATTTAAATTTTATTATTATTATTTAATTTGACCATCGAGAGAAAGGAAAAGTGAGAAAGCAAGCCACCAGGTCCAGAACTCAAACCACAGTTAGCTATGTGGGAATCCAGCACCTTAACCATCATGCCATTTGCTGGCACCATAACAAGTTATTTTTTAAAATTAGTCTCAATCTTCCTCTTTTTTTTTTCTAGAAGTTTTTGCCATAGGGTGCATATGCTTACCAGGAAAAGAGAGAGACAGAGACAGTGAGAGGGAAAGTGAGAAATCAGCCCTGGGGGTATGGCCACATCACAATCCCTTCTCCTCCATTCTCCTCCTGGGATCATGGACATGTGTGCACATGTGCCCCATGTGAGTTTCAAGCTACCAGGTCTGGGACTCAAACTACAGTTGGCTCTGTGTGAGTCCAATGACATAACCACTATGCCATCTGCTGGCCCCATCTCAATCTTTCTTTACATAGAAATACAGGGTTTTTATTTGTCTATGAAATTTTTTTAGCTTATTTATTTCTCCTGTAAGAGAGACAAGAGACAGCACTTCCAACGGGGTGCTGACATGGTGATCCACCCCGAGCTCTAGTCACCCCCAGATCTCAGATACGCGTGTGCCTGCCTTACTAACAAACGTCTCCAGATAAGAACCTGGAACCTTCTCACATGGATCACATTTCAGAGCATCTCTCTTTTTTTTTTTTTTTTTTTTTTACTGTTGTGCCATTGTCAGACCCTTCATATTCACTCTCTGATAGAATTTAATTCTCATCAAGGAGGCCAGTTGTTAGCTTGGATAACTGAAAGTATCACTCCATAACTCACCATAGAGCCAGCTTTAAAGTTGGTGCCTCACAAATGAAGGAGCCTTCTAGAGCCCGTTCTGTGACCCTCTCCTTTCAAACATGGGTCCTTGGCTTCCTCTTGGAATATACCAGGTGAGAGACACTAACAGTCCCCTGCTTCTGCTTGCTGGATTCCCTGTAGGGAAGAACCAAACATTTGGGTTAGGGTTCCCAATTTATCTCTCCTTCCCATAAGTAGAAGGAAAAGAATCCTATTTATTGTCTCTTCCTAGGCTATAGATACATAAGAGAGAGCTTAAACTCCCTGAGTAGTTTCTAGAAGATTCAGTAGGAAAAGCTCAAAGAAAATAAACCCAAGAACT
>NW_006159563.1:6789652-6800556 GCF_000334495.1 Tupaia belangeri chinensis | reverse complement strand
AGGACAGAAATATAAATGATAAATACAAAAATTAATAAATAAATCCTTGTAACAAAGAAACCCCATGATGAAAGGCTTAAGTACTATTTTTTTTTCAAAAAGGAATCTTACTTTGGTAAATACCTGGAGAAAGACATGTGCGTAGTTCAAGTCCAAGTGATTTTTTCAAAGTGGAGAGAGCAATTTATTTGCTTTAAAAAGAATATAAATTGGGGCTGGCAGGTGGTGTGGTGGTTAAAGGCGCTGGATTCCCACATGGCCGACTATACACACACACACACACACACACACACACACACACAACGGGTCAGCCCTGTGGCCTCGTGGTTAAAGAAACTGGATTCCACATAGCCCACTATAGTTTGGATCCTAGCCCTAGTGACTTAAAAAACATACCAGGGGCATGTACCTATGTGCCCCAAATCCTGACAAGATGGAGAATGGAGATGGGATTAAAGTGTGACCACAACTCATTGGAGGGGGTGCCTTTTTCCCTCTCTCTTTGTGCTCTCTCTGGTGAGCACACATACTCTCTGGAAGTTAAGAAAAAAGGGGGGTGGGATAAAAATAAAGTCCAAAAGTGCTAGATTCTCAGTAAAAAAGAAAAAAGTAGCCCTTCAATGAATAGTTTCCTTTTCCTTAGTGAAGGAAAAGCAGACACACAGAGAAGTACAGAATGTAAGCGGCAGCCATCTTTGGGGATTCAGGATCTCAAGGTTCTTACAGTCGAGACAATCTGGGAAGAGATTATTTCATTAGCGACACCCCCAAAGTTGGCCCTGTTAGCAAGTGTAATAGGACTTTTTTTCAGTTTCATAAAATATCTTGATAACTGGAAAGTGCCAGTTAATGGTAACCTGTTCCAACTATGAATTTCACAAAGATTAATATACCCCTTTAGGTTTCTTAAGATTCTATCATGAGGCCTCCCCTAGTCTTGGGTGTTTTACAATCTCTGTGGGCCCGAAGCTCAACGGAAACTACCGTTCAACAGCCTAACTGTCATCTTCATCTTCTTCTGGCATAAAAATACATATTTTTTTCCCATAATAAAGATTTTTTATAATAGCAATAAAGTAACTCCGGAGAACATGGTTGTCTTGAGATAGCTTAACTGTGTCTGGTATCTCATAACGCCCTGGGGATACAGCAGGCCCATAATGCTCCCTTTTGCTGCCATGTCTTTGCTTAATTAAGGAATAAAGCCAAAAGGTCAATGCTGGAGAAAAATGTAAATCTTCAAAACTTTTCATTCTTGACCCAAACTCTATGTCATAAAACCTCAGTTATCTCTGTAACAAGCGGTACAACTACCCGGTCACCAAGGAGATATCAGAATGCACATTACATTTTTAAAATATGCTTTTGGCACTGTGAAAAGAAATTCCTGACTTCTGCGCTTGGAATTATAATTCTACCATTTTAGAGAGGGACCCTCACAAACCATCCATGAGCCCTCAGGGAATGGAAAGTACAAATAGCAGAAGCCATCTCCATCATCAAACACTATTTGCCATTGTATTTTTTTTTTAAAGTTTATTATTTTTTTTTCCATGAGAGAGAAAGAGAGAGAGAGAGAGAAAGAGTTAGTGAGAGACAGAAAAGCACTCCCAGCAGGGTCTTTATGCCACTGCCCATCACAGCCTCAGCCAGCCTCCACCACGGGCATGGCGCACGTGCACCCCGTACGTAAAGGTGACCTGTGGGTTTAGTTGCTTTAGCACTGAGCTGCTGTCTAGCATCTGCTACTACTGTATGTCAGTACACCGCTCCTGGCTCTTATACAGCCACAAGGTGAGAAAATGAGGTCTGTGTAGGTCGTAGAGAGGAAAAAGGATTATCTCCGTCTCTATGGCTTACATTATTCTGTGGTTGCTGTGTATGCAAAATATGATTTCAGCTCCAATCGTTTTATTAGCTCACTGATTACTGTCCATCATAATGAGTGAGGTGGTTTGGACATTGGTTTCATTTCCTGGCACTGCAATCATTTGTCATTTGTAATAGAGGTTTGCAGACTACAACACAGGCACCACACTCAAAATAGGTATTTCTGACCAATGATACTCATTTGAAATAGGACATATTCAGTTCCTAAACTGATTTGTTAGAGCTGGTACAATAAAATAATAAATATTACTTGCCTTCAAGAAGTAGAACCTTATCTCATTCATGGCGGTGCTAATTGGAGGAAAAGTGTTATTCCATTATGGAACTAATTAAATGTCATCTGCTTCTCTCTCAGATGGATAAATGGACAGACAGATGCTATGTTGATCAATTAATGTTGTGATAGATCAATCAATTGATCTGGACCTAGATAATATGTATTTATGGATGACAGAGTATGATTTATTTTTTTTTCTTAGCAAATAAGAGAATCTAAATGTGACTGTATTCTATAAATGGGAACAAATGATGAGCAAAGAGTTGCCATTGTTATCTTACTGCGAAAAAGAAAATTCATCCTTCTTCTTTTGCTTACATATTCAGCAGACATTATGGCTCAATAAAAATGGGATGTTTAAATATTTGATAAACATGGGTAGAGCAATGCATTGCTGAAACTGCTAGAGTAGCCAGGCAGATTCTTGTGGAAACATAAATTTGCCTGCATACAAATGGATCTGTTGGGTAATTCTGCCCTTAAAATTACCTCTCTCCCCTCTCTCCCTCTTTTTTCTTTTCAGTTGTTAACTGATAGGGCTTGGGTTTTCACTGGATGAGATTTAAGCTGTTCAAACCATAGCTTCACTAACCAAGTTAAATGGGCCTCAGCCTAGTTTCTAGATATTCTCAGGCTTTTCTAAGCTATCGCCCTGCAGAAGCAAACAGAGAGGGTTCTCAAGCTCTGTTGATTTCACATCATTGACTCATTTCTATTCACCTGAAAGCCAAGTGCAGAAAACTTATCAACTGACCGGCTCTTCAGGTGGTTCTGTACCCAACTTCTGCAGTGAAAGCTGACCCTGCTGGGCCCCAAGGAAGAGGCTAGCCCTGGCTCCAGGTTATGGGAGCCCCCATCTCCAACATGGAATTTCGGGCAGGCAAACAGAAGGGGCATCTGGTGGACAGAGGGATGCCAAAGAGGGAGGAACATGGCTGTTCCCACGGGTTGCCAAATACCCACATTTTATCTAGATGGGCTCTGGACTTCAGAAAGGCACAGTTGTCGTGTGTGTGTACGCATTTTGACAATTGTTTCTCTTGTTCTCCCCTTCATAATGCTGAAAGCCTGTCTGCCGTTAGTGCTCCTAAAAATCCATAAACAGTAAATGAAGCAATGCGATTTATAAAGTAAAATGAGTGACATGCTTGGCCAAGATAGGCTTCAATACCAGTGGCTTTTAGTAAAATTAGATTAAGAGTAGGATTGTAGCAAGGATCACAGAATGTGGAATTCACTCAGCAAACACAGAGGCCACTAGAGAGGTTTGTGTTTATGGAGTTATCAAACAGGTCAACACACTTGCTAGACGCCAGGCATGGAACAAAGTGTTCCATCTAAGGAAAAAAAAAAAAAAACAACCAGTAATTGTATTGAGTATAATAATGGAAATAAAAAATGTTCTGTCTAGACTAGAGTGCCTTCAAGTTTGGGGCAAGACATCAACCTTAGGCCCTAATGCAGATCCTTAAGGCCCATTAGGCCTGCCAAGTGAGGCCAGCAGGTGTGGAGAGGCAACAGTGAGATAGGAGTGTGTGAGGATGGAGGAGTGAGGTGGGAATCACCATTGTTTTTAAAGAATTATTTATTCATTTATGTAATTCCACTTGTTATCATTATTTTTAATTTGACCAGAGAGAAAAAGAGAAAGGAAAAGCAAGAAAGAAAACCACTAGGTCTTCTGTCTCTGCTGCCCTCTGCTTTCAGCATGTGGCGGCCTTTTCTGCAGCAGATCTCCTCTGCTCTAGTCTCATGAGGACATGGGGTTGCACTGAGGTCCCGCCAGGGTAATTCTTAGCTTAAAAACATTTGTGGTATTTTTTACCAAAAAAGGTAACATTTACAGGTTCCAGGGTTTAGGATAGGATGTGACTATCTTTGGGGGCCCTTATCTAACCTACTACTTATTTACTGATTTACTTTTTTTCAGAGATTTCTCTTATAGGGCATGTGCACTTGCCGGAGAGACAGAGAGACAGAAAGCGAGAAACAGCCCCGAGAGGAGGTGGCCACATCACAATCCCTTCTCCTCCATTTTCCTCTTGGGATTTTGGGCATGCACACACATGCTCCCAGCATGAATTTTAAGCTGCGGGGTCCAGGACTTGAACCACAGTTGACTGTGTGGGAGTCCAGTGACATAACCATTATGCCATCTGCTGGTGCCCAGCCTAGCACTCATAGTTTTGCCAATTTCTTTCCTAAAGCCAGGTTTACTGAGACATAACTTTCACACAATAAAACTCCCTCCATAATGGTTATAGTTAGATGAGTTTTGACGAAAGCACACCGTTGTATTACTACCACCACAATCAAGATATAGAACATTTCCATTATCCCAAAAAGTTTCCTTCTGCTTCTTTGTGATCTGTTTCCTGTTGCTATAATCTTGCCTCTTCCAGATTGTCATAGAAGTGGAATTGCACAGCATGTAGTCTTTCGTGTTGGCTTGCTTCACTTAACATGATGTTTTTGAGATTCATCCATATTGCTGTGTCATTAATTCACTCCTTTTTTTACAGAATGGTACTCCATTGAATGGAAACGCCATCGTTGTGTATCCATTCACTAGTTAATGACATCTGGGTTGTTTCCTGTTTGGGTCAATTATGAACAAAGGTGCTATAGGCATTTGCAAATAGATTTTTATGTAGAAATGTTTTCATTTCTCTTGGGTAAATTCCTGTAAGTGGAATGTGTGAATTGTGTGATAAGTATGTGTTTAGTACTTTTAGAAACTTTCAAGCTATTACTCACAGCAACTATATGATTTTTGCATTCTTGCTTGTGTGGTATGCAGAAATTCCAGTTCTTCTACATCCTCACCAACACTTGATATGGTCTTTCTTTTTCGTTGTAATAACCCCAGTGGTTGTTGGTACACTCTGGTGTAGTATTACTTTGCATTTCCTTGATGCCCAATGATGCTGAACATCTTTTCATGTACTTATTGGCCTATCTTCTTTGGTGAAGTGCTTTTTCATTTTGGGAGACCATTTTTAAAAATCCATTTGTTGGTTGTATTACTAATTGTCATTCTAGGTGTAAATCCTTTGTAATATGCATGTTTTACAAACATTTCCCCTTATCTATGGCTTTCCACTTAGTAATATCAATCATTTCTTTAGTTGGAAATTATTTAAAAAAAAAAAAAAAACACATGGGGCTAGGCAGAGACACTGTGATAAAACATGAGACTGTGATGCCGACCCAAGTAAGAGGGCTCCGGGGTCACATCTGGCGACCTCCATGAGAATGTACATTCCCACCTCCAGGGCTGGCTGAGGCTGCGGGAGGATTGGGGAGTTAAGAGTCTGTTGAAATTACTATCTTAATTATAGAAAAAAAGGAAAGAAAAAAAGAAAAGCACTTAACGAGGACTCAAAATGCAAAATTTTAGCAAGGAAAGAATTTTCAAAGTAAATGTAAACAAACATGCATATATACATATATATATGTATTTTAATTATTTAATTTTTTATTTGTTCATTCATTTATTTTTAATTTGACCAGAGAGAGACAGAGGGACAGTGAGAAAGCAAGCCGCCAGGTCTGGGACTTGAACCATGGTCAGCCAAGTGGGAGTGTCCAGCGCCTCAACCATCATGCCACCTGCTGGTCCCAACATGCATATATTTTTAAACCCCAGTTTCTTTCTTTTCATTTTTTTTTGTTTGTTTTAAACTTTGCTGTGGGGCGAATGGGCTTGCTGGAGAGAGAGAGAAGGAAAATGAGATATTATTCTTAGGGGGATGACGGTGCCACGATCCCTTCTCTTCCACTCTCCTCTTAAGATTTTGGGCACATAGGGAACCAGCAGTTAGCGTAATGGCTATGTCACTGGATTCCCACGTAGTCGACCGCGGTTCGTGTCCTGGACCCGGTGGCTTAAAACTCACGCCGGGCGCGTGTGCGTGCGTGCCCAAGATCCCGAGAGGAGAATGGAGGAGAAGGGATTGCGGCGTGACCATCCCCCCTGGGGGGTGATTTCTCGCTTTCTGTCTCTATGTCTCTCTCTGTCTGTCTGGCGAGCGCACGCGCCCTACAGTGAAAATCTCTCAAAAAAAAAAAAAAAAAAAAAAAAAAAAGATTTTGGGCACATACACACACGTACCTCGCTTGCTTTTCAAGCTGCTGACTCAAGCCACTCAGCTGACCTTGTGGGATCCAGCCACTTTAACCTCGTGCCACCTGCTGGCTTAGACCCCAGTTTTGATCTTATAATTAGTTACCTGAGAATAAAATTCATCTGGATCCTGGATTTCTGGACTCTCCTTTTTAATTTCTGCTTTATAACTGGAAAATTCCACTTCTTAAACTGTAATTTTCACGGGGCCCAAAACAGCGCTTGTTATTCTCTCAACATTTGGCTCTGTAGCAATTGTAAAATGCTAATATGGTGCTGAGCTGACATTCCTCAGTGACATTGGCATACCGCAAAAACGCGCTTGGCAGGATCTGGGACTATACATATTGAAGTTGTTTATTTATTTTTGTTTAAGAAACAGACAGACAAGTTAATTTCACCTCCATTTGGGACACAGAAGAGAATCAATGCTTGCCAAATAGAAAAACACAAAATTGGTAAAGGGAAAAAATTGTATTTTCAAGCTTCTAAAAATGAAATTAGAAACAGGAGGGAGAAAAAAATCCTTCCACACATCACTTCAGAGTGTCCTTAAAACTGCCTCAGGCTTCTACTTGAAAATCTTGCTTCTTGAGAGTTCCCCTGCCTGAAGCTTCTGTCCCATGCTAAATGACAGACACAACTTCAGAACAGCTGGCTGGCATTTTCAATAATGTTGAAAATGCTTCACTGTTTTTAAACTCTGTAACTTGGGACCAGCAGGTGGTATGGTGGTTAAGGCACTGGACACTCCCACATTTTTGATCATGGTTCGAGTCCTGGACCTGGTTACTTTTCCTCTCTCTCTCTCTCTCTCTCAGTGTGTGTGTGTGTTTGTGTGTGTGTGTGTTTCTCTCTGGTCATATTAATAAAAAAAATGAGCAAATAAATAAAATTAAATAAACGATTCTTTAAAAAACAAACACTCTATGACTTAAAAGTTGGGGTAAATACTGAAAATTGGAATGCACGAGTTGCTCCTTGCCAGAAAGATACCCTTGTTTGTAGAAGGCAGAGCCTTATCTGAATACCCTGACCCTCCACTGCCTCTGGGTCCTGGGGGAGAAATGTGTGAGCAATGTCCTGAAAACCAGACCCACGTCTCTTGAGGCTGAGCACCCAAATCAGCAAGGGGGTGGAGGCGTGTTGTCCTGTCTGGGTGCACAGAAGGTTCACAGGACAGGACAACCAGATCAGGCCCATCCCCCAGGCACTTGTCCCAACACTGCTGCAATGGCGGCTGAAGAGAAATGTTATCAAACCATCTAATTCTGCCCTCCCGCCAGCCTGACAGGGACTCCGAATGCACAACTGGCCTAGAGCTGATTACCTTCAGGTGCAGTTGGGTCGAGTTAAAAATCCCATTAGCAGTGCACAGGCATTGGGCAGGAGGTTTTCAGGGGCGGACTTTTTCTAGTTAACAGGGAAGAAATGGCTTCTCCTGTCACTGCTGTTTCAGGGAGAGCGCTCTGGTTTGTTTACCTTCTACGAGGAGGGAGCCTCAGCCCCACAGAGGCAGAGGCGAGCACAGGTGCAGAGGAAGCCCACCTCACAAAGGGGTCTTGGGTGGGCTCCAGCGGGAAGGCTCAGCAGCAAAGGCAGTGCCCCCTGGAAGTCACTCCCACAAGTCACCTGCCCACAGTTCTCAACCTAATTGATTTTCATTTTCTCATAATAACCTTCCTCCCTCACCCTAAGCCAAACCCTCAGATGTTGCCCTCTGTTTACGAAGCTCTGAGGCGTGCAATGAAGGTGAGTGCTGTTTGCTGCTCGGCCTTGCTTTTAATTTTATTCTGGAAGGAAATCAATTAGACTGTCAGAGTTCCATCTTCCTTCTTTGAAGCTTTGGGTTTGAATAGCTCCTAAAAGTACTTCCAGTAGCCGAAATGTTTTAGTTAATGCTTGATGATAATGTTTTATTTTAAAAGGGAGGAGGGAAGATAGGCAACTTCAGAACAAAACCAGGTATGTGAAAACCCCTGTCAGGTTGAACTGCTTTCCCACTCAGGCAGCCTCCGGTACTGTGGATATTGTTTTATGATCAGGGCTGATGTTCTCTGCTTTTCTCCTCACCTGCACACTTCAGCTATTCCTTAGCTGAGATCAGGACACCCTGGCAGAGCGGGGCACTAACGAAGCAGCCTCTGGGAGCTGAGAGAACAGCTCTCTCTCTCCGTAGCTGTTGTCCTGGGCCTTCCAGGAGCCCTGACCAGCTTCCTAGGTATCTAGCACCAGCTGAAACGGAGGGTGAGGCCTCAGCAGCCAGGGGCAGCAGCAGGCATATGAAAGTCTAGGGGAAGTGAAGGGGTCAGAGCCCCACACAGGCACTGAGCAAACACACCTGTGGCTTCTACTGACCTCGTGGTCAACCTGGCATTCAGGGGCCTCCATTGATCTCTCAGATATTGGCATGATGGTTTGAACACTTAGCATAGACATTGATCAAAATGACGCTGCAGTGCTCTGAAGGTTTCAGAGTACATGGTATGCCAAGGTGCGAGGGCAGAGAACCACCCATGTCAGGTGGCCTCCAGAGAAAGCTCCAGGAACGCTTTTCAAAAAGGCCGTGTGGGGCCCCATCATGGAGGGCATTGGTGCTGACCACTCCAAAAACGTCGACATACACAGCATGCTACCTCTGGGCTGCTCCCAGATAGGGACTTCTCTGTGTGAAGTGAGATGTGAGCCCTTGAGATCAGGGGCCTTGCAACACTATCTGGACTTGAACACCCTGTCTATCTGGACTTGAACACCCTGTCTTGACTCTGCCACCATATATGGTTCTCTTTGTTGGAGTCCAAGCACCTGCCTGAATGAGATGTGGGGCATAAAGATTGTTTTCCCTTTCCTTTCTTTATCTTTTCTTTTTTCTTTCTTTTTTTTCTTTTTGCGAGAGAAATTTGTGCTATAGGGCATGTGCACTCCTGTTTTATTTTAAAAGGGAGGAGGGAAGATAGGCAACTTCAGAACAAAACCAGGTATGTGAAAACCCCTGTCAGGTTGAACTGCTTTCCCACTCAGGCAGCCTCCGGTACTGTGGATATTGTTTTATGATCAGGGCTGATGTTCTCTGCTTTTCTCCTCACCTGCACACTTCAGCTATTCCTTAGCTGAGATCAGGACACCCTGGCAGAGCGGGGCACTAACGAAGCAGCCTCTGGGAGCTGAGAGAACAGCTCTCTCTCTCCGTAGCTGTTGTCCTGGGCCTTCCAGGAGCCCTGACCAGCTTCCTAGGTATCTAGCACCAGCTGAAACGGAGGGTGAGGCCTCAGCAGCCAGGGGCAGCAGCAGGCATATGAAAGTCTAGGGGAAGTGAAGGGGTCAGAGCCCCACACAGGCACTGAGCAAACACACCTGTGGCTTCTACTGACCTCGTGGTCAACCTGGCATTCAGGGGCCTCCATTGATCTCTCAGATATTGGCATGATGGTTTGAACACTTAGCATAGACATTGATCAAAATGACGCTGCAGTGCTCTGAAGGTTTCAGAGTACATGGTATGCCAAGGTGCGAGGGCAGAGAACCACCCATGTCAGGTGGCCTCCAGAGAAAGCTCCAGGAACGCTTTTCAAAAAGGCCGTGTGGGGCCCCATCATGGAGGGCATTGGTGCTGACCACTCCAAAAACGTCGACATACACAGCATGCTACCTCTGGGCTGCTCCCAGATAGGGACTTCTCTGTGTGAAGTGAGATGTGAGCCCTTGAGATCAGGGGCCTTGCAACACTCTCTGGACTTGAACACCCTGTCTATCTGGACTTGAACACCCTGTCTTGACTCTGCCACCATATATGGTTCTCTTTGTTGGAGTCCAAGCACCTGCCTGAATGAGATGTGGGGCATAAAGATTGTTTTCCCTTTCCTTTCTTTATCTTTTCTTTTTTCTTTCTTTTTTTTCTTTTTGCGAGAGAAATTTGTGCTATAGGGCATGTGCACTCCTAGGAGAGACAGAGAGACAGAGAGACAGTGAGAAATCACTTACGAGGGGGGTTTACCAAACTGCAATTCCTTCTCCCCTATCCTTCCCTCGGGTTTCTGGGCACGCACACACACGCGTCCAGCGTGAGTTTCAAGCCTCTGCGTCTGAAACTTGAACCATAGGCCATGAGCGAGTCCAGCACCGTTACTATTTTGCCATCTGCTGGTCCCATGTTTTTCCTTTCTTTTTTTTAAGGTAGACAGAGTGCGCGTGCTCACGAAGGTAGAGACAAAGCACCCTCAATAAAGTCTTCACCCCTTTTCTGGTCCCTCCAGCTCCTTGGGATCCTGAGCACACATGTGCCCGGTGTGTTTTCAGGCTGACCCACATTTGCCATGTGGTTTCCAGTATCTCAGGGTCTAGCAATACCACTGTATCACATGGCTGGGCCTGAAGATTTTGTTTCCATTTTCTTCTCGAATATGGGGCTAGATACAGGGTTAACAGGCATGAAAGGGATCAGATTTTCCTGGATAGCCTCCTTGTCTCAGGCCCTTCCAGCCAGCCCCTCCCCCCCGCCGGGCTCCTCTCCTCACATCATTTACATCACAGCCCCCGCCCCACCCGGCCACAAATAAGGTCTCCAAGTGCTCCCACCAGCAATGCGGCCCTCTTTGCTGCCACGAGCTCTGT
>NW_006159563.1:6759652-6784652 GCF_000334495.1 Tupaia belangeri chinensis | reverse complement strand
CACTCACGTAGAAGGAGGTGGGGCGAGTGGTGGGGCTGGGCCACGCGGGGCCCAAGTCTCCATGTCTGATCTGATTGCTTCTTGCTACCATGCCTGGGTAGCCAAAGAAATAGAGGGAAATGGGTAAACCAAACTGCCTAACAAATTTAAACTTTGAGATGGTTACTCAAGTGCTTTCAACTTAATATGTACATTCATATGTCTAATGAAAGGCAGCTACCTTCAAATTATTTTGAATTCACAAGATTGAATGAAATAGACCCAACACAGATAACACTACCTTTTTTTTTTTTTTTTTTCCTGAGTGGGGAAAAAAAGAAACTCAATTCTTTTTTTTTTTTTTTTGAGAGATTTTCACTGTAGGACGCGTGCACTCGCCAGACAGACAGAGAGAGACATAGAGACAGAAAGCGAGAAATCACCTCCCAGGGGGGATGGTCACGCCACAATCCCTTCTCCTCCATTCTCCTCTCGGGATCTTGGGCACGCATGCACACGCGCCCGGCGTGAGTTTAAGCCACCGGGTCCGGGACACGAACCACAGTCAACTACGTGGGAGTCCAGCGACATAGCCATTACACTAACTGCTGGTTCCCAAGAAACTCAACTCTTCAAATGCAGTATTTCCATATAAGATCTAAGTGTTTTATTTACTTTTTTTTTTTTTTTTTGCCATAGGTGTGTGTACTTGGCAGAGAGAGACACAGAGAGAGACAGTAAGAAGAAAATGAGAAATCACGCCCCCACACACACCCTGGGGAATGGCCATGCCACATTCCTTTTTTTCTCCATTCTCCTCCTGAGATTTTGGGTATGCACACACATACATCAGGTATGAATTTCAAGCCACCAGGTCTGGGACTTGAACCACTGTAGGCCGTGTGGAAGTCCAACGCCATAACCATCACGCCACCTGCTGTCCCCTAGATATTCCCATGTAAAGTCAAATAAAGAGCATCAGGGGTAGAGATACTGTGGTTTTTTGAGAATAATTTCTTAAGAAGATAATTCCTTGATGACTTTCTTCACTGGAAATAAGTAAATGATTAAGACTATTCAACACTTGAACCTAGATTTTAGGCAAATAATTTTCTAAACAAAACATGAAGGACAAAACCTCCCGATACATTTTCTTTCTAGGTCAATGATTTTGCTATATTCACATGTCTGGGTGAGGTTTGTGACTGCAACCTGCCAAGGAAGCCACAGGGTCTGACACATTTTAGTGTCAGCTGTGGGATTTCTGCCTTAAATCTGTCAGGATGGCCCTGTGGCCACTTCTGCAAAAACCCGTGGGGACAAAATTTATTGTTATACCTCAATAGCTTTTTGTTCACTTCCAAAATAGGGGTCCTGGGTCATGCTAACGATTGCAGAGAGACAAAATGCTCTCTATATTTTATTAAACAGCTCTCTTAATAATTAATCAAATGTGAAAATTATTTTCCATCACTCTGTCACTAAGCCTACAGCACTTTGTTTTTTTTTTTTTTGTTATTATTATTTTTTTTTTCCATAGCCAGTTCCTTTTCCTTTTAAATTGCCCTCTGTGGATTCCATTGGCTACAAGGCGAGTAGAGAAAGCCCAATTTATGGCTTGGCTTTTCTAAACCATAATCACCCCTCTGGGCTTCTCCTGGAGAACGGTTGGTGATTTTGTGGGTCATCAGAGAAATACCTGAGAAAAATCTGTTCTCAGATCCACAGAGGGGCCATGATACCATGGACAGGAACATTCCGAGGAAACTCGTTCCGTATTGTACCACAGCATGGAGGCTCAAATAGAAAATGGCATCATGGGAACAGGAAGGCAGGCTCCTCTGAAGTTGCTGTGCTTTGGGGAGAAAATAGCATCGTAAGAATTCCTTCCTTGGGACCAGCAGTTAGCGTAATGGCTACGTCGCTGGGCTCCCATGTAGTCGACCGTGGTTCAAGTCCCGGACCTGGCAGCTTAAACTCACGCCGGGCACGTGTGCGTGTGTGCCCAAGATCCCGAGAGGAGAATGGAGGAGAAGGGATTGCAGTGTGGCCATCCCCTCTGAGGGGTGATTTCTCGCTTTCTGTCTCTCTGTCTCTCTCTCTGTCTGGCGAGTGCACACGCCCTGTAGCAAAAATCTCTGCAAAAGAAAAAGAAAAAAACAAAAATGAATTCCTTCCTTTATCTCTGGCTGGGGTGGGAAGGGAACTTCGGAGCGCGCTCCCAGGCATTCAGCAGTGCAGTCTTCACTCTAGCTCCAGCAAGACCACACTAGAAGATGGACCATGTCCCAGGGAGCCAGGGCCCAAGTCACTGGCAGATTAATACCAGATCAGGGACACTGTGAGGGAAATGCATGGCAAGCAGTCCTCTGACCTTTCAGTAAGGAAAGGTCAGCACAAAATCAGAGGTAGTCTTTCACTACCCCTTCATCAAGGGGCATTCCTTCTGAGTGTGTAAGATGTGAAGCTTGCACATATAGACCTGGCCAGCAAGCGGGTGGGCACTACGGTTGGGTTTGCATTAGGAGAAGGACTTCTGAGGGGTATGTAGGAGGAGTAAGGGCCCACAGGTGCACGGCTGCAGCCGCCAACGTAGGTAAGGCAAAAGCCAAGTGGGCAACAGGAATGGTTTGGAATGCACGGAAGAGCAATGACTGCTGGCAGCAGCGTCGATATTCTCCCTCTGAGCACTAATTACATTATTAAGCAAACAGACCAACACAGGGGCTGAGGGACAGAAACACGTATTCAGGATGCAGTCACTCTCCACTTGGCTGTAAATAACCATGTGCGATGCACAGTTCTTTCCAACCAAAGTGTGCTATTGGGCACATCCCTTAACTTGTCTTTAATTTCCCAAGCTTGAGAAAGGGAAGTACTGTTCTCCAGGCAAGCCATTCTCGGAGAAGTCAGATTCTCTGCGTTTGGTGCTCCCCAGCTCTGGCAAATATTCCTGAGCACAGAAGCCAGAGCGGGCAACATCTTCTCACAGAGATGCAGGATTTGGGGGGCACAGGAGAGATTCCTACGTGTGGTTTCTTGGTGGCAAACAGCACTCACTTGCTAATAAGACCTTTGCAGATACACAAAAGAACCCAAATCTCCTTTGAGCTAGCTAAATCCAGTCTAAGGAGGTGGGTGTAAACACAGGATTGGAAGAAACCAGAAACAACATGGAAAGGATTTGTATGCAATGGGAATAAATCTGTTATTAAAAAAAGTCTAAGAGGAACGTGTGGAAGGAAATCTGTAGCAGGCTGAGCCAGCCGGGTGAATGGCAGAGAGAATAGAGGCTATTTGAATACTGATGTGGCCCTCACTTTCTTCCATTTCCATTAATGACATGCTCATCAAGGGCGAACAATGGGACCGGCTGCCGGCGCCTGTCACAGTGTGTGGGTGCTGGGATGCCAGGCTGTCATCCCCCGGCTGCATTTAGAGACCTGCACGCTAATAAGAAGTGCTCTGTGCCGTCAATGCAGACAGGTGCTTCCGCGGCTGGGACATGCTCCATTCCCTTCCCCCTGAAACCCTCCTCTCCCAGCCCCCCTGACAGACACCATGAAATGCACAAATTAACAGCCCCATCATGTTGGGCTGCTGCTGCCTGCGGTGAAAGCAGAAAATCAAGTTGTCACCCAGGGTGCAGTGATAAAGCCACAGCCTCATTTCTCTGTTGGTGCCCTATAATAGCAAATGCCAGACAGCTGGATGGATGGGAGGCTTTAGATTAGGGCCTTGATGCACTCTGGCCAGAGAATTAGTAGTTGCTGTTTCCATGTGGATATTCTGTTCAAAACAAACATCTGGAGAGAGCAAAGTTTCCTAGAGCAGAAATGCCCTTTGCTTCTTTTGGAATGGAAGAAAATAGCCAAAAGAGAGAGGTGTTTCCTTAGGAAAAAAAAAAAAAAAAAAAAAAGAACAACAACTCGGTAAGAATCCAACTCTAAATTTGGCTAGAACTCTATCAAGGACTTAGACCTATGCCAAGGTTAACAAGTTAGCAGAGTCCAGTGCCCAGACCAATCTTGTCCATGCAGAGAACAGTTCCTGGGCCCACAGAGTCATGAGCTACTAACAGCCCATCGAGCAAGTGCTCCTCCTCCCTCCTGATAAAAGGACTCTCTCCAGAGTGAATTTTTAGAACTCCTAGAACTGTCTGGACTTCCATCCCAGACCTTTCCACTCCTCACGATGCATCTGGGAGACTGAAGCGACTTCTCGTGAAATAACAGATTCAAAAAGCCCTGTCCTCCTGGCACCCTAGCCAGTTGGCATGTGCCTGGTGACCCGACCCAGCCTGGGCTAACATTTGCCCTGGCCAAGTGCGCAAGAGGGAAGAAGTGGAGGGCCTGAGCCCTTCAGACTCCAAGGAGTTTAATGACATAATGGCCTGAGAACTTCAACATAAAACAGGAAGAGCAACTAACGAAACTTACAACATAAAACCCCCCTCCTGTCATTTTTATAGTAACAGTAAAACACTTTATTGAATTTATGAGCTACATAATGACTATGAAGAATGTAACTTGAATTAGAACCAACTCGGAAGTATAATATCAACTATAAACCCTTTTCTATTACCCCATCCCTTTAGCTTTTTCTGTCCTCTTCCTTTTAACCAAGGGACATTGCCTTCCTCAGACTTATGTCTGAGACAGAGTTTGCAACTTGCTAATAAATCTTGACTTTTCTCCAAAGCTTCACCGCCGACAAACCTCCAGGGGTATGACACTCTCTGGGGGTGACCATCCCCTTTCAAAGTCTCAGGCCCATTAAAATGCATTTTAGAAGAGAAACCAGTTAGTCTTTTCTATGCATAAAGCCTGTCAAAGGAAGAGGATCTCTGGGGATAGACATCAGGTATTTCATTATCAGTAGCTCCGCATTGTAACGGCCTTTCCAAAATAGGAACTATAACCCCCTTGAAGTTTATGAAAAGCATCCTCAGCCAAGGATGCAGCGTGGGAGTGGGGGTGCTGGTCAAGTTCTCCTGCCTGGGTGTGGGGCAACTGTAGATCACTCGGCTAGACTCTGTTTTCTGTTTCCATTTCACTCCTTAAGTCTTTCTGCTCCCCAAGGATTTTTCTGAAGGGGTAATAAAATAAAATGGGTGAAACAAAGCCATAAGCCAGTTAAGTCTGAAAGACATGTCATCTCATCTAAAAGGAAGAAACGGACCATTTCCATGCCTAAGGCTGACAGCAACGCCTGAGCTGGCAATAGTGCTATTCCATTTGATTTATAGAATAATGGGGTGACAAATGATGACAAAAATAAACTTTTACTGCACTGAACTGCTCCTTTATTTATGAAATTTGGCCAAGTAGTGAAATCTTTTATCTGCAAGTTGTAACATGGAGTGGGAACGAGCGATTATGGTGTGGTAATAGTAATCCGGCGATGGAGGCTGAGTCAGTTGGAAATGGATTGAGGTAAAATAACTACCGCACCATGATAAATGTGAACAGCGCTTTGCTGACAGATGATCTAACAGGTGTTCATAACAACTATATAAGAGGATTTATTTATGACCAGCCACAGCCGCAGCCCTGTAAATCAGCTCCAGCAGCTGCACGCGCTGAAACCGAGTCCCTGACGGAGGAGCGGCGCGAGGGCCCGGAGAACACAACTCACTCCAGAATCTTAATCATCAAATAACATTTTTTTAGGTAATTACGCCACAGCTCAGAAATCATAATTACTTCCAATTAGAAAGCGGAGCTGTCCGTAACTTTGTTTACAAAGTGTTATTATTTTAGTTCTGTGGTTTTGAGAAGGCCTGAGCAAAACAAAGGCTCCGGGGCCAAGGAAGGTGTGCCCTGCGCGACAGGGATTTCCACGTGCTACTGGCACGTGGCCTTCCACGCGGGCTTCGTTTAAGCCTCAAAAACCAAACTGTGGGTTGGGAGGACCCTTGGTTCCCCCCTACATTCTACCTTAGCCTCCCCCATGCAGTGGATCCGCGTTCTGACCTTACCCTTGCTTGCCCCTCCTAAGTTTTCTTAAAATTTGCCAGAGGGTATGTGTGCTCACAGGAGCAGGAGACAGAGGGACACGGAGGGGAAGTGAGAAAGCACATCCCCATGGGAAATGCTCACTTCTGCCCCTGTCCTCCATTTCTTCCTCCTCTTGGGGTTTTGGGCACACAAGCACAAGTGCCTGGGGCATTTGTCGGCACCAGATCTGGTACTAAAACTGCAAAGTCAGCCACCAGTCAGATCCAGCCATCTTAATCACCAGGCCACTGGCTGGCCTTCCACTTCCAATTTTACAATAGCTTATTGACAAAGGGGAATAACATAAAAAAAAAAAAAAAAAAGAGGTCGTAATAATTATGGTTTAAATTTAGGCTGAGGGGCCTACCTTCCTACAGCCTTTCTTGACTACTTTACAAAAACAGAACATTTTCCTTTTTGTAAGTCAGTCTTAATTTCCACTGTTATCCATAGAGAAGGTTGACCCTACCATAAAACCAGAGTTGGCATTCATAACATTGTTAAAAAAAAAGTTATTCTTACATGTGGTGAGATGTACTTCTAGGGGAACAAAATAAATCAGAATTTTGGTTGGGTATAGTTTAAGGCTGCGAATTTCCTCCAGAGATAAGTTCCCTTGCCCACCATGTTCTGGTACTTTCTCCTTGGCTACCTGTCCCTTGCCAGGCCAGGCCAGTTCATTAGAAGGGTGGAGAGGTGAGGTTCCTTATTCTAAGTGCCTGTGGAGCATTGACAATCTCCAAGACCTGACACAAATGAGTATATTGGCAGAATTATCTACGGGTTAGCTTTTCTAAGTATCTCTAGATCTCAGGATAAAGATTCTTCTAGATTTAAACCCTTGGAGTCTCTGTCCCTCAAGAATGTAGATGATTTAGACTGTCTGTAAAGGCAGGTTCAAGTTGGTTGTAATAATTCCACATTCGAGTTCTGAGGGTTTGGGGTCTTCAGAGTATATATTTACTGAATCGTCTAACAATTACATGTACAACTGATTATGCATAAGACTGGCTCCAGAGAAAGACAAACATGAGGGCAGACAATTAGAAATTTTAGTATCAACCAAAATGATAGTAACAATCACTTAATCAGTAAACAGATACTAAGAGAATTCAACATTCTTTAGCTACTTTGACTGTAAGTCTGAACAGGCTCATTTTGGAACTTGCAATGGCAAAGGAAATAACTAAAACTCCCATGAAATATCTAAAATTGGTCTATAAGCAGAAGAATCGAACCAGCAATGCTCATTTCCTTTATCTATAGTGGAATGGTTCCCAGCCGTGTTTCTTGCCTTTGCACCGTTCACACGTGCACAGGGTACCTCCCATACTATCTCGTCCACTCATTTCTCTTCTAAAGTACAGAGGACACAGAGATGGAGGAGTAGGGAATGGCTTCAGGAGACAGGGAGGGGGAGAGGGAGAGGGAGGGACAGAGGCTAGGCAAGAGAGAAAAGAGGAGAAATGAGGTGAAGGGAGGGGAGAGCATATACCACGTTCTCACGTGTGGCCAATGTTGCTTTCTGTACAAAGGTATTTTTAAAACTTTGGAGATACAGCCTCTACTGAGAACAATGCGTTCTCCCGTCTCCTGCTCCTAGAGACTCTCTCCTAATTATCACCCCACTTTTAAGACCTCAGCTGACCCACTCAGATATCCCTGGTCCCCGGGTCACTGCTTCTCACAAATCCAGTGGCGCTTAAAGTGCTGCTTGACAACGATCATGGCATTGCCTCACGGTGTGGCCCAGAAACCTTCTCAGCTTTTGAACACTGGGTTCCAAGTTTGCGGGTGAAGGGGTCATGTGGATTACATGCAGAGGTTAGCTTCCCAGATCAGATGACGATTCTGCTTACCCCGTAACACAATGCGAAAGTGGTAGGAAAAAAACAAGGCGCATTACCGAAACAGGAAGCAGTGAGACGTCCACTTAGCCGTACTGAGGGCGATGGCCAGGAGTCGGGCAAAGGCAGGAGACGAGGCCGGGTTGTGGCTGGCACAAGCGGGAGAGGCGCGGGGTTTGTCCCTGCCACAACACACGCCGCTGCTCCACAGGCCGAGGAGACCAGGAACACCTGGGTTCTATTTCCTGCCTGTCCTAGAAGCCAGACCTGGTGGTGAGTGCCTGCAGTCCCAACCACGCAGGAGGCTGAGGCAGGAGGAGTGTGACATAGTGAGACCCTGCCTTCAACAACAAAAAAGACCACCCCCACCCCCACACAAACAAGACAGGAATGGAATCACTGGGAAGACTCAGAAAAGAATCTTCTGGCCCACCGAACAGCTTATTTTTCTATTAAACACAATTTGCAGTCATCTAAGACTGTAACAAACACTATCAGAAACTTGGTATCTTTGATTTGTTGGTTGTTCCCCTCAAATCTCAGAGTGAAAGTGATCATGAGAACTTCCTGAGGTAATCAGTCAAGTTGGCAAGCAGAAGGGAAGGAAAGAGGACTTAAACAAATAAGCAAGTCAGTCAGAACTGTCTCTTGATTAGCCAGAAGAGTACGCTCCAAGGCCGCCAGGCTGGTGCAGCCTGGGTGAGAAGGGGAGGTGGAGGTTCTGCACACCTCTGGGGCCAACCATGGCGAGCGGTTTCACTTGGCAGCTGGAGCCCCTGGCTATGGGATGAGGGCAGGACAGGAGGCCAACTCTGTAAACCAGAGTTCCCCAACTTAGAGTGTGTGCTGCCCCTTCTTTGTTTATTGCCAACTAGACTGTACGTTTCAGGGGGCACAGGGCAGATCCATTTCACTGTCACACCTTGACAATGCTCCCTGCAGCTCCTCCCTCACAAAGTGGTGTAATCTTTTTTTTTTTTTTTTTCTTTTAAGAGAGAGATTTTTGCTATAGGGTACATACACTCTCCAGAGAGACAAAAAGTGAGAAATCGCCCCCCCCCGGCGGGGGGGATGGTCATGCCATGCCACAATCCTTTCTTCTCCATTCTTCTCTCAGAATTCTGGGCAGGCATGCACATGTCCTAGGCATAAGTTTCAAGTTGCTGGGTTCAGGACTTGAACCATGATTGGCTGTGTGGAAGTCCAGTGACATAACTATTACACTATGTGCTGGTCCCCAGTGGTGTAATCTTTTAAGTTGAGAAGGAACAGTGAGGCTACGCTACCTGTCATAACACAGGGCTCTGTGTTTCCACTCATTATGCAGAAAGGGTTTTTCTCTCCCTCCTTTTAACAAAGTGTTTCATAAAGTTGGAGAGATTAGAGAGAAGAAACAAAGAAAGGGGGCAATCTTAGGTTGTCCTTTAGCTGCTCTAATGTCTTACGTCTCTCTTTCCTAACATTCATTGCTCTGAATTCTTATTTTCTCTAATACAACATCTTAATTCAGACTATTATAAAGACACGAGGTACAAGGGCAAACTTTTCTTAACCTATTGTGAAGTTATTCGCATGTTTGCAGATAGTTATTAGGAAGGGCTAACACACAGTATATTAACTTGATAAGGTCATTGTTGCAGTCTCTTCAGATTTTTTTTTAAAAAGTCTCCTTTTTTACAATAAATAAAGCAAATGTATTGTGATACCAAAAATGAGGCTCAGCCTGAAATATACTGTGAAAGCCATTCTTCAAAATTGGTGTACATAAAATGTCCCATTAAGTGAACATTAACATGAAAAAATATAGCTGGAATTAAGAATTCAACATTGACTAACTCGACTCAATGGAACAATTTAAAGATAATCATCGATCGTGATAAAGTTAAAGGAAGTATGAGTCAAGGAATTCTGAATTACACCACCAAAAAAGAAAAAAAAAAACTTTAGACTTAGGACTTTGGTCATTTTTCTGATTTCATTTATATGGAAACATTTTAAATATGTTAAGTTATTTGTATTAAATTGGTTTCAACTGTTAGTTACCACTATAATTGATATACACTATTCTTGGCTCATACTATATTATTGATTTAATGTAGATTTCGAACCTAAAGGCTATCAGAAAATAATAACTTGTTTACAATAAAGTCTTTCTGAAACCTCCTTAGTTTAAAAAAAAAAAAGGAAAAAGACAAAGAAAAACAGTAGCCAGCAGGTGGTGTGGAGGGTAAGGGTAAGGTCCCACAAGGCGACCTGAGAAATTTGAGTCCTGGACCTGGCAGCTTGAAAATCATGACATACGTGTGCAAATGTGCCCCAAATCCTGAGAGGAGATTGGAGAAGGAAGGAATGCAGTATGGCCATTCCTGGTTGGAGGGTGTGAGTTCTCATTTTCCATCTCTCTGGGGAGAGTGCACACATGTCCTATAGCAAAAACCTTAAAAAAAAAAAAAAGGAAGGAAAAAAGAAAAAAAATGGGGAACAAAGAACCTCAACAAATGTGTGACCTATTTCCAATGATGAGAGCCCTAATTTAAGGAAAAGAAAAACCTCTCTGTCACAACATGCACTTTTCAAGGCTGCCTAATGACAGTAATTATAAATGTTTTCCCAGAAAACAGGTATTTGGTCTTTTTGAAAAAAAAAACAAAACAAAACAAAAATTATTTAATTTAAAAAATTTATTATTATTATTTTTTAATTTAACCAAAAAGACAGAGAGAGAAAGTGAGAGAGGGGGAAAGTGAGAAAGCAAGCCACCAGGTCTGGGACTTGAACCATGGTTAGCTATGTGGAAGAGTATAGCGCCTTAACCACTGTGCTACCTGCCAGGCTCCAAATTTAATTAAAAAAAAAAATTGCTATAAGGCATGTGCACTCATCAGGGAGAGACAGAAAGCTAGGGAGAGAGAAAGTGAGAAAGCAAGCCACCAGTTTCAGGACTCAAACCACGACTGGCCATATGGGAGTCCAGAGCCTTAACTTCCATGCCACCTGCTGGCCCTGGTCTTTTTGATTCTGTATAACATTTCAATAAGTTATCAATCTAAAAATCCAAAGTTATAAAGCCCTGAGAAATAGGGTTAGTAATGGAAATGCCAACGGACTGAGGTTACCGAGTAGCTTCTGGGTGTCAGTGTCTACGGCTCCAGTCAGGTGGGCTGCAGGGCCCCACAGTGGTACTTCTCTTCCCTCACAGTCACTGCTCTACTTCAGGAGCAGGAACAGCCCACAACCTTGTTTATACTTCCCAGCTTACAAGCTTAGCAACTGAAGGAATTCTCCCAGTTTGTTTTGTTTTTCTCAATACGAAAATTCCAAGAATGTTTCATTCATTTTTTTTTTAACCCTTTGGATATAGTTCTACAATGTTTTGGTCAATGTACAGTCTCTTCCTTTTTACTTAAAAAAAAATTTGTTATTTATGGGGCTCTACAGAAAGGAAACTAACCTATACTATCCCCAAGTCCTTCATCTTGCATCAGAAAGGTTTATCAAATTTCAAATGGTTTTTAAAAGATATGAAAGTATTAGAAAAGTTTTTTGATTACAGAAAAATCTTCATAAAAGCAGTATCTTACGTAAGTTAGCAAGTAAATGCTCTGGAGAAAGATGCTAATACGTTGATCGTGTAATAATTTAAAATTTTTCTGTAATTTAGTTTCTTCTAGTTGGGCATCAACTTGATGCCCCATCAAAGTTGGGCATCGAGATTTGTAAAGGAGAAATGAGATTCAAGGAATTTATTCGGCAAGTGCAATAGGCCTTATAATCCGATTTCTACTAATGGATCAAGAGTGCATAGAAAGAGTTTTAATTTTACAACAGAAAATTTTTAGTTTTGTTTTTAAACACACCAGTTTTTCCCCCCTTTGGAGTTAGTTACTCTATAATTAGAAATATATATTAGAAAATTATCTAGTTAAAAAGTGATTTTTCTTTCACTAAACCCCATTGCTTTTCTGCATAATACTCAAAATATTTACTTAAGGGTAAAGAAATTTCAGCATATAAACTTCAGTATTATAAGCAGTACCTTAAAAATACAAAGACAAACGCTATTCATGTGCTAGTTTATTCACCATATTACTCAGAGATAATTTTGTGATGAGAGTTGCCAATGCCAGGAAATTCAAAGAACAAAATTTTGCAGTGACCATGTTTTTGCATTTAATTCTACAAAGTATGCTAGTTCATTTTCATATTTCAAGCTGAAATGCTATTTAGATGATTTCTTTGCTAATCATTGTGTACTGCTCAAGGGAAGATGATGTTCAGTAAACTTTAAATATCCGATTCATGCCCATCATTGTTGAAGGAAGAGAAGGAAGACGAGGAGGCCCAAAGAAGTAGCGGGACAGAGAAAACGCCACAAAGATTCAAGAGTTGAGATAACTGACAGTAAAATATATGTTCTTTGGTTAGCAAAGCGAAAAGGGGGAAAGTGTGGCATACATGATAGATACACACTAGCATTCTAAAGCAGGAGACAAGAATGTCAGGAGTGTATTCTTCCCCCACTGCCAGATGGAAGGGCTATTATTATAAATGAAAGGCAGCAGTAGTGGATGCCAGGCACTTTTGTTGTGAGCCAGATCCTGAAGTCCAGATGTAAGCAGGTTACCCCTGGGACAGGACAGGCTTCAGCTCCCGCAGCAGAACAGAACCAATCACAGTCTTCTCAGTGTTTATGATAAGCTGGGCTGTAGAGCCTTCCTTCAGTTCCACTGTGACTAGCATCAATGACCCACTGTGCACAGTTTTAGCTGCAAACCTGGAAGGAAAAAGAAAAAAAAACCAACACAACAACCTTTTATCATGAGAGGAAGAAGAAGGGAGACAGTGTAAATTCAAATAGGTTTAAAATAACTTCTTTTTCTCAAATGAAATAATTTATTGCAGGTTCCCTACCGCCAAACTCAAAGCCAAGCACTCTGAAAAAAATCAATAAACTGCCCAGCCCATGCTTACCACAAGCAGGTAATTTTAGTGCATCTTAAACAAAACAAAACACAGGAAAAGGAAGTCTATTTAATTTATTAGTTTGAACAACATGAGATGCATGTGAATAATGGTCCATTACAAATATTTGGCAGTCATTCATTTATTTATTCATTTGATATTTAACATTTTACCATGCATACAACCATTGAAAATAAGTCACTTTTAACTTCTAAAACATGTTAAGAAAAGGTACCTTTCTCAAAGTGCTTGCCATTTTAATTCCTCATATCTGAAAATGATTATGGGAGATGTTAGATAATTTTGTGTCCATTACAAAATTCTTACTAAGTGTCAATGAATTCACTCACAAAAGAGATAATTTTGTGTCCATTACAAAATTCTTACAAAATGTAAATGAATTCACTCACAAAAATATTCAATCTCTAATGTTAATCATGAAACAAAACCACGTGACGGCCAAGTGGAACCGCACACATCCCTCTTTTTTTTTTTTATCTTAAATGTTTAGAACATTATTGTTGAAGTCTAATGCTCTATTACTAAATTCCAAGACATGAAGAACCTACTAATTACAAGGAATTAAAAGCAAAACTAGCCTTTTAAGCACTGCTATTGACTGCAAAGCCGTTGGAGACACAATGAACTTCTGTCAATCCCACTAATTCATTCTGCGTGCACAGTTGAGCCCCAGAGACCTAAAGGAAGAGGACGGGCCCTCCCAAACCTCCCTTATCCACATGGAGCATGTTCCGCACATGTTGGGGAGGGGGGGGTCCGATTGCAGGGATGAGTGGAGAAAAACAAAGTTGCTGAGCATGAGCTTTTGAAAACACTAACAAGTGTAGAGCAGGTCTGTGACCTGCCGTGACCCCACTTTGCAGGGCCAATCCCCTTTCCCCTTTCTGTATGACACGTGTCTGAATCTGAGCCATCTGCCTCAATTTGCGCAACATCTTCAGCCACAATGGCACCCAGTTAGCCCTGACGACAGCTCACAATACATAAAAATAAAACTGCCGCGTTGACAGCACACTGTGGACGATTCAAGAGCAAACCAACTGGTCAGTGTCTCATGTCTGACAATTAGCATGGGCCTTGCGCAGAGCCCACGGTGTCCTCTGGGATCTGTTTAATTACCATCAACATAAAAGAGGGAGTTTATCAGGAGACACTCAGAAAAACTTCACTCCCGACTTAATTAAAATATTAGCCACTTAAGCAGGAAGCAGATTCCCTTTAAATGAAAGTAATTTCTTTTTTCAGTTTAAAAAAAAATGACATTAAAATCTCATAGTATATTAGATTCATTTTTTTAAAAAACACAACAAGCCATTTTTGGCCTAAACAGAATCATGAAAATCGGCTTTCCAACAATAATTAGAATAAATGCATCGAGAGCAAAACAAATACACTAATTTTACTAAATTGAAATATCAACACTTTAAAGTTGTGTCACAAAATGTTGGCTAATGGGATGTTGACTAAGTATGTAAGAAACGTTTGTGGTAATTTATTTGTATAGTCTTCAAACATGCTAAAAACTTGCAAGGCATCTGATAGAGCAGTTCTCCTACGGGGAGTAGCACTCAGAAGTAAGCAGTTCAGGAACATGAATCATGCCAATGTCCTCAAAGAGGTTTTGGTAAAGCGGTTAACACTCAGACACACCTGCTTTGCAGACACACGCAAGAGATTAGAAACTGGGTACCTCCCTTTCATCTCTGAGATAACACAAAGATCACCAGCCCTAAAACAACTCTTCTTTTCTTCCCCTTCTTACAGCCTTTTGCATTTCTTTTGTTTAAATTTTGAAGTCTCTTTTGCTTTATAGGAGAATGCTGTTCCCATATTTTTGTCAAGCCATGTCACTAAAGGATATGGTGACTGTTTCTGCATCAATTTTATACAACTTTTCCCAGAGAGTTGGACATCACATCTGTAATTCATTCGACAAATATTTCAAGGGAGGTCCCTATTTCAGACAGGGTTATAATTATGTAAACAATAGTTTTATTAGTCTCTTTATTTACTTAGCACTTGTGCCTTGGGACCATAGACAAGGAGATTATGCCTGAATAGGAACACAAAAGCACTGCTGTTTGAATTTCAGGGCCGCTTAGCCTCAAGGCACATTTTCTCTCTTTTCTATTAAAAACTTCAGAGTCAATGTTACAATAATTCAAGCTCAGCAGAGATAAATGTCAATTTTGCTGTCAGTATGTTTACAGAGATTAAACTTAGTGTCTTGTACATGTTTTTGAAATCCTATTACCAAAAAATTCTCGTTCGGTAAAGAATAGGGGCGTAAAAGAAAGGAGGCCTTTGCTTATGCCGCAGAGGAAACAGGCTAGGCAAATCAGCCTAGCAACTGAATCTGTTCACTGATGAAAAGCGCCTGCCTTCTCACTAGGTCTAGTGCTAGTGGGCACAAATGGTGGATGCGTGGCTTTAAAGCAGGAGACAAGATCCGATGTTCTGACGTTCTCATTTCACAGTTCGAAAGGATGTATTTAATTGGAACACAGCAATGACTACAATTGGTTTGTTGTGGTCCATGGACAGCAAAAGCCACCCCCCCCCCATTTATTAATCATTGAATTCCCAAATAAGCTTACCTTTAACATACACTTGAAAGGTAGTTATGGAAACAGCACTAGTTAATAAACAATAGCTAGCTTTTGGATGTAAAGAACATTATGTCCAATGTCTCTTATGAAGACAGCTTGGGTCAAATACTTAAATACTAAACTTAATAGTTGGCATCAGAACCTCTGCACTTAGCCTTAAGCCACAACCTCACCCTGGCACTTTTTTTCCCTCTCTTTTTCCAAAGGCACAAGAAATTTTTGACCACTGTAACTATGAGAGCAGTTGACCTTTCACTGAGTGCTCACCGAGTGTCTGGCCGTGGGCTCTAAGGCTCCACTGCACTGTGTCATCTGACCTTCCCATGTGAGAGGGTACAGAAGCCCACAGAAGTTGAGGAACTTGCTCAGGGTCACACAGCTGGTATGCAGTTGGGCAGGAACTCAATCCTAAGTACTCTGATTCTGTATCACGTACGTTCTCTTAATATATGCACACTTAATATTTATTTTTATCAGCAAACAGATAAATGAAAGCTTTTCCTATTTGTCTAACACACTATATAATCTATTATTGTTCCAAAAACCTTAAGAAGGAAGATTTTCCCTTCAAAATTGTGTTTGTGGGAACCAGCAGTTAGCGTAATGGCTATGTCGCTGGATTCCCACACAGTCGACCGCAGTTCGCGTCCCGGACCTGGTGGCTTAAAACTCATGCCAGTCGCGTGTGCGTGCCCAAGATCCCGAGAGGAGAAGGGATTGCGGCGTGACCATCCGCCCTGGGGGGTGATTTCTCGCTTTCTGTCTCTATGTCTCTCTCTGTCTGTCTGGCGAGTGCACGTGCCCTATAGCGAAAACCTCTCCAAAAAAAAAAAAAAAAAGAATCAAAAAACAAATTGTGTTTGACTATAGTATTCTATAATCAAAAACATCTTCACTTAAATCTTTGCTGCATTTTAAATTTCTACTGTTATTTAAAAACTTTAAACATCCTATACCTCTCACTCCCTCAAAAAAGACACCAGCAATGAAACAAAAAAAGAAAAAGAAAAAAAAAACCTTGTTGAATGGAGCTGTAACATGAGAAGGGACCACTGGGAGACCAATCAACCTCGAAAACCAGTAACACCACAAATGAGAACAAATAAGTAGGATGACAGTTAAAGATGTATTGCCTATGTACGACGGGCACCATGTTATTAAAAGGATTCCGTCTAGGTATTTTTCATAATTTTTTATTTCATTCACCACCAAGCACTCGCTGTTTGCAATCACCCACTGAGCAGGTAAAAAAGCTATTTAGATATATATATTTCATCTTATTAAGTGCCCTTTTGTCTATTGTCTCTAGCAATTACACTTAATCTCTGAAGCCTATACGAATTCGTAAGATTTGAGAAAAAAGACAAAATCGGTTGGTTACAAAAGCTAAGTGAAAAATGTAGTAAGTACTCTTCTTAAAAACTTATTTTGTCTTTGTTATTGTCAGAATTATGAAAACAGGTCAAATAATAACAAATTTGAACAAATATCTAATACACAGATTTATTCCCTTGTGTAAACAACATTTTTTCAGATTTGTGATAAATTGGCTATGGATAAAATGCTCTTTGTGAGAATAAAAAGACTCCTACTTTCAATTGTTCTAACAATTAAAATGTTAACTGTACAACGTGAATTTGAAAATGTTTATCTGTGAGGCTGTATCACTCTCCAGAGTATTCACAAACATACAATTTTTTACACTGAATCATATTTGCTACACTTAATGCAACAGCTCTAAGACATGCTTTTTCTTCTCTTGGATAGTCTTCCTGGTTTCTGATTTTTCTATTCTGAGTTCAATTTTCTTGTGCTTTCTGTTCTGCTGGTTACCAGAAGCTGTGACAATGGCCCACTCAGGCTAAAACTTTTTTTTCCTACTCCGTACATGAAGCCTTCAATTACTGCCTGCTGAAGCAGACAGAATCCTATTAGTAAGAAAGACGATCACAAGATGCAGTGCCCTGCCCTAGCTGTATAAAAATAATTAGTCCAAAGTTGACAAATGTGTAATGAAGTCGCACAATCATTATATGTAAGAAATACTGGTTTGAATAAGCCCCTGAACATCAATACCAAAGCATGGTGATTTGGAGTGTAATCTTCCAAAGGATTTAAAACTGTAAATCCTTATTACCTTGAGTTAATATAGAACATTTTAAACAGGCAGAGAATCGCTAAGTTGTAAAAAATTCTGTTTTGTTGATTACAGAATTGTATTTAAAGTTAAGCCCATTACATGAATTAATAGAAAAAAGATTTACATGTGATTCAAGTTTAGAGAATTTATCTAAAGCAATGCATTTTTCTCTATTATTATTATTTTATATTATCCAACAATGTATTTTCCTCTAACATTCAGATAAGCAGAGCTAAAACCAAAAATAAACTATCATAATTTAGGACCATCTCCTGTTCTAATCTTCAGGGGTGGTATAAAAAAATGATTCCTCACACCATCAGCTCAATGATGCATTCTCTTTCTTTATACAGAAAAGCTAAAAAAGTCTAAGTGTGTGCTTCCTCATAGAACACATACACTATTCCAGTTATTTCTAAGCATTTCTGGTTTGTCTCTTTAGTGGTGGGATGAGATGGGAATTTATAAGAGAAAACTAAATAGTAAAACAAATTATTTATTCTTACCCCATTCTCTTTGATTTCTTACAAAGTTGTCAACCCAGAAAGAAAACCATCAATACCTCTCTTTTGTTTTTACAAGAAAAGAGTTACATATTCCTATTAGTAAAACTGTTGAGTTATAGGATCGTACCTCACAAATGTTGAAATTAAATAAAACTTAAATACCAAATGTTACGGTAAAAATAGCTGTGCAGTTTTGTCACTTCTGAAATACCCAAATGTGCTTTGTGTGTAAAACTTAACTGAGGGCTGCATTTGTTTTTCAATGAACTGCTGTACACAGACCTTGCAGAGTTCAAAGCAGTCAGATAAAGAAGCCGTGCTGCCCTCTAGTGGACAACCGCCAGCTTGAGAAACAACTACTTGGATTACTAAATAGGTTCCACGAATCTCTAGTCTTGGTAAGACTCAAAATTTGTCATAATGTAGAAAAGACCGAAGACCATCTTTGTATTAGCAAACTATTAATACAAAGTTTTGTTGTAGAGCAGACAAAGTAGGTTGATAGTGGTATTGAAGCTTGCAAAATCAGGGCACCAAGATATCAAATGTCATTTGTTCGGCAACTCTGTTTTTCATCATGATTTTCCACACTTACATAGTACTTAAATCTCCTATAGTTACCAGGGGAAAGAAAGTAAAGCAACTAATAAAAATGAAATGGTAGCTCAAGGGTTCAATCAAGGGTAAAGAACGAAAGAAAGGAAGATATTAGAGCCCTCACCAAGAAGTAACCATACCATTTGTGCTTAGAACCCTAGCACTAGCAAAATCTGTCACAAAGGTTCTCAAAATATATTGAGTGAAGGAGTCACACAAAATAGATTTTTTAGGATAGAAGTAATACATGCCAGTATTTCCTTTATTAATCAACACATAGGTATATGATAATAGTGATTAATTAGTAAGTTTAAGGCCTAGACATAAAACAAATTGTTCTTTACCTATATATTTAAACAACAAAGCTTTAGTTTAAACCTAAAACAAACTCTTTATACATGTTGATAAATTAAATGACTGACTGCCAGGTTGCTGGGGATACACTTCCATTCATAGTACTGGACTTTTCTAATAGTTACGGACTTAAATGACAACAGTAAAATAACATTTATTCTACTAAGACTAATTATCCACAAGTTGTATATGTTCAAAACTTGCAAATTTAAAAAGTGCCAGAATAAACAAACTTCAAATCATGAAGTAAGATATATAGAGGGAAAAAAGGACTCTAAGTTCTGAATACAAGCTAATAACCAAAGTTGCTCTAGGGTTTTACTGCATAAGCTGAGAATAAAATAGATTCAGGGCGGAGATAAAATGTTCCATCCTCACGCAGTATCACACTCTCCTCTTATAAGGCCAATCTGCTGTTCATGAAAGGGCAAAATGAGTAGGTAGTGTGATGACTCCTTTTAACAATACTATTGTATACAAACGTCAGAATTCCTGAACAGGGGTTAATATGTAAAATGGTTGAGACTGCTGAAAGATAAACTTTTACTTATAGTTTAAGACTGGTTTATAGATATCCCTGTAATGGTGAATAACAATATTCCACCTTGCTGAAATAGTATTAAAAAGAAAAAGAAAAAACTAAACCTAACATTTCACTTACTGGTATCCTTTGGTTACTCATCTGTAGAAAAAGAAATACATAGATATAAGGAAACATATTTTAAAATGTTTCACATGGTGGGGTCGGCAGGCGGTGTGGTGGTTAAGGGCGCTGGACTCCTACATGGCCAACCATGGTTTGAGTCTTGGACCTGAGGGTTTGCTTTCTCACTCCCCCACCCTACTCTGTCCCTCTCTGGTCAAATTAAAATAAATAAATAAAATAAAGTTAAAATAAAATAATTCTTTTTTTAAAAAAAGATCTCGTTAACTCTTGATACTTCAGGATGGCGTCCAATGAGGACTTTGGAATACCTGTCTTACAACCACTTGGAGTACTAGCCGACATGCAGATTCCTGGGCTCTGTTTCTGATGTAATGAAGCTATGCTTGGGTTGGGGTGGGTTCTAGGAATCTGAGTTTTACATAAACTCCCAGATGTTTCTTTTGCAGAAACAAAATTGACTTTGAAGCTACAGATTTTATTTTCTGCTTTTTGGCTAGTGCGTTATCAGGGAGAAGCAATATAATTGATGCAATATTGCACCTTGGGTTGAATACACACCTCCTTCATTAGCCTTCTGTGTGTTTTCTCAGAGGCTCATGTGAACTTTTTCCTGGACTGGAGGAAGCCAGGGCTCTCCTAGCTAAGTCCTCTAGTCTCCTCCCTTAAACACATTACACCCTGACCCTTTCCTTTTGTAGTCCACTCACATAAGGCTTAATGCTGCCCATTCTCCCATTCCTATATACTTGGTTTATTTATCTGAGTCTTGCAATAACATACTGTTTGGTTTTCTGATTCTATTATTCCTTTAGAAAATCACAACACAATGTAACATAATCTAATAGTAAATATGCTTTCTCAGTTGATCTTTAAAAATGTTATCTGTACAGGAAATGCTCCTGGGTTTTTGAAGTGAATTCTCTACACTTGAATTCTCTGAATGGGAGTCACTTTTTGGTGATGTGCTGGAAACTATTTTCTATTTAGTGTTCAATTAAAATTTCTATTTTATTATATACTATTGCATATTAATGGAAGTTTACTTTTTCTTAAACAATTTTTATGTGAAGTTTCTTTACTTGGTATTTAATGTAAAAGAAGTTCAAATTTTGAAGTATAGTAGGAATCAATTATTCCAAAACCAGGCAATGAGGACTTACTCATTAAATGTTTAGAAAAAAGACAATAATGTTTATTAATAGTTTTTTCTGAAAGAAAAGATCCCTAAAATAGAACATAAAGCTGACCAAATTAACTTGTCACATTAAAATTTTAAATCTTTTGAAATACTAACAGTAAAAGCACTTTTTATACTTGTAAAGATAATCCTAAACTGAGTACCATTAGTAAATATTAAGAGTCCTACTCTTTGGCCCGATGCTTCAGAAACTCAAAAATGCAACTATCAAAGAATAAGGGAATCATTTAAAAATTTCATAGGGATTTCAATTTCATCATTATCAATTAAATAATATTTAAACTTAGATATGGAAACTCATTAGTACTACAGGGTAATATAATATTGAACAGTATAGTTAAAACATTAATAAAAATTTGATAAAATGGTAAGCTGCTAATTTTTGTTATTATAATATAAACAGTAATTGCCACTTCATTTTAAATGAAATTAAGAAAAGCAATGGTACAGATTTTAACAATGGTCTGTTTTTTGTTTTCATTGCTATGAGCATAAAAGAACAGCAGAAGTGTTACATATAGAAAGAAGATAATAATTTGTATCCATTTCTGTACAAAAAGTACATATAACTTTAGGTATATATCAGCTGGAAATTTTCTAACATTAGATCATTATTGCCACCATTCTTTAGCTGTAATGCAAATGTTAAATATTTTCTATTAAGGATGGGCATTGAGAAGTGAGTTAAAACAGTATGGCCTATTCCTAAGTAGACCCAGGCACTTTATTTACTTTTGACTGGAGTAACTTAGGCTTCTCTTCTAGGTTATAGAACCAAATATGAGGACTCTGATGACAGGACCAAAACACAAAAGCATCAAGACACTGAAGGAAGTAGCAGTGCTAAGAAGGTTAACTATGAGTGCAACGTCTGTGATGCAGGGCCACATGTAAATGGCTCTGAGCTGTGTGTCTCCCCTGCATTAGCATGGATAACTGAAAGCTGATTTTAACTTTTTAAAAATCTTGCTACAGGGTGCATGTGCTGGCCAGAGGGATACCAGGTTGGGGACAGGGGTGAGAAAGCACCCAGTGGTACTGCAAACACTGCAATTCCCTCTTTTCTAATCCCCTCTTGGAACCCAGGCCTGCATGCACATGAGCCTGGCTCAAGCCATTGGATCCACAGTTGGCCATGTGAGATCCAGCTGCATCAACTACCATGCCACTGGATAGCCCAAAAGTTCATTCAAATTTTAATTTAAATAATTTGAACAGATTCAATTCCATACCACCAAGACCTGTTACAAACTGCTTTAATAGGAAGTATGCAACTACGTTTAAGTGTCCTTTTCAGTTTCTCTCTCAACTGGACCATAGCTTTCATGTCATCTTACTTTGTGAAGGTAATTTGACTTTTTTTCCCTAAGAAACAAAAATCTGAAAGGATGCCACTGTTTTCAGAAAAGGTAAAAAACAAAAACAAAAACAAAAAAGACAAAACAACCCACATACAAAACTAAACTAGAAGTTGCAACATAACCAATGGCTATCGTAGATATTTTTGTCTGTTTTAAAAGAGCATATTAAAACAAGAATGCAGCATTGGAGCTACCGGAAGTCTCAGTTAAAATTTCTCACTGAAAAAGCCAATAGTTACATGGCTAATGTAGGATACTTTATGTGTTTCAGTAACTTCAATATTTCTGAGGACTATATACAAGTAAAAGAAGTATTTAACACAGAAAAAAATGAAGAAAGAAAAACTTAGAACCAAAAATCCTTATTTTAACTGAAAAGGCTTCAGCTCATTTTTTTCCCTCCTGAACAATATTAATGATAGGTAAGTTGTATTTGCACGCCCTCACGATGACCTCACATCCATTTTCTTACATCCTTAAGAAGGGGCTTGTCATAAACTAACAAATGTAAGCATCAGATCTCTTGAGCACCTTACTTAAGGGTCCTCCTTTCTCTCTAAAACGAAGTATACAGTAAATGTATTTTTTCACTAGCACACATAGTTTCATTCTATTATTATACAGTGAAGCTAGGCAACTCCAAGTAACGGCAGATCAGCTCTTCTGGTGTGAAGTCCAATATTCTTCCATAGATACCACTTAATTTCAACCCCACTTTCTTTCCCGCCATCCATTTCAAAAGATGAAGAACCTAAAAGCCCATCAGGAGAAATTATAACTTGCCTAAGATGACTGAATCCCATAATGGCAGAGCTAGGACTAAAACTGACATCACCTGTAGCATTTTTTTTTTTTTTTTGGAGAGATTTTTGCTATAGGGCATGTGTGCTTGCCAGACAGACAGAGACAGAGAGACAGAAACCGAGAAATCAGCCCCCAGGGGAGGAGGGCCACGCCACAATCCCTTCTCCTCCATTCTCCTCTCGGGATCTTGGACATGCACACACACGTGCCCGGTGTGAGTTTTAAGCCACCGGGTCCGGAACACGAACCACGGTCGACTACGTGGAAGTCCAGCGACATAGCCATTACGCTAACTGCTGGTCCCACCTGTAGCAGTTTTTGAGACCACTTCTGCTCCTCTGTTAATTGGGGGGGGAATACAAAAACACTTTCTTTAAGGTCTAAAACTTCTCTTTGATTTTAAATGTATTTCCTACATAGCTAACAATTATGTAAGAACAAGAAAAATGTAAATGTAATGTGTAGATATGGCAGAAGCATGCCAGGAGATAGTTTGCAATGAATTCCCTTTTGCTAACAGAGGACTAGGCAACAACATGTTTAAGAATAAGAATTTAAATGATTTAAAGACACTTGGGGGACACAGATAAGGTTTATTATCTGTTGACGAGGATGTGTATAATAGTCTCGACTGGGCTGGACAGAGGTGTAAATCATGCTGGGTAAAGTCTCTTCACAATCTAAATGATGTACAGCGATTTAATGTACGAATAATAATAATAATACCTATTTGATAATTTAAAAAATAAAAAATAAAAATAAAGCCATTGGCATTTATAAACATACAAAAGGTCACACATATTAAACACATTTCATGCTGCCTGTTAGGACAAATGACTTGGATTTTATGCATCGGATGCTTGATGGTGAAGATATCCCTGGCTTAAGGAACAGACATTGCATTTAATGCCATGTTGGTTGACTAATAGCTCCTTATTAAATGGAAGCAGCTTTAGGGGACTACTGTCAAAAGGTCTGTACGTGGTACTTAACTCTCCCCTCTTCCAATAAACAAAGCCCAACTCCACTGTTTCAGAAAGTAGTTCCTCGTGGAGATCTACTCAGTCTCGCAAACAGATAAACTCTCAATTACTTCATAAAAGATCTCTTTACAAATTAGCGAATGTGGATATACTCTGTGCATCTTTTTCAAAAGTCCATTCAAGTGTAGTAAGATACAATGAAATATAGAAAAAAGCTTTAAACCAATCAATCAAAAGTCCCATCGGAAAAAAAGGGAGAATATGTGTTTAGGGGTTGTTTTTTCCAAAGAAAACAATGAATTGAAAACTATATAATCGTATGTCCACAATTTAACCCCATAAAGTGTGATGGTGAACCCACCTGTGTATATTATCTTGGCCAGAAGGGACTGCGCCGACATTGGCTACATTAGCGACCTTCTGCAGGATCACAGAGGGAGTGAAGTTCTGTGGTGCAGTAATGACCACGGCAGAAGTTTCATTCATCCCCGTCAGCATTCCTGTAAAAAACAAAGGTAGTTCCCTTTTACTACTTTATCCAAATCACATTTAGACAATTTTAAACTTGCAATTAAAATTTAAAAACTTTTCCCCAAAGAAATACGACTTTAATGTGTAATTTACAACATCATTATCATAAAATTAAAACAAACAGCAGTTGTTTCAAAAGATTTTTTAAAAATCCTTATTGTGTAGGAAAATGTGTAAAAATACAGTCAAAAATCTCATCTTAATAAGTCTAATTTTAAGTACTTTAGGATTAAAAACTTAGAGTCACAAATATGAAATTTTAATTTTCAGTTCTTACTCTATCTGGGCTAGTAAATCATTATACATATAACTATATGTAATTATATATATAATACACACACACACACACTATTTTTCCTATGAACTCAAAAGTCTTTCAATGCCAAATACTGTTAGAAAACAAATCGAAAGTGATTCTGGAATAATTAGCAGCATTATCTAA
>NW_006159563.1:6722152-6754652 GCF_000334495.1 Tupaia belangeri chinensis | reverse complement strand
TTCTGCTCTATTAAACATAGCAAACAGCTGCCAGATTTATTCAGACAAATAATCAACAACCATAGACGTAAAATGGCAGAAGAAAAAGGAATTTTGGCAACAACTCCACAGAGGACCGCAGCTATTCTCCAAGTGCACCTCTCTTACGCACTTACGGTTCTGTATGGCTAGTCAGCGAAAAATCCCTCAGTCACAGCACGGCACAAAAACATCTCATCGAAATAGCAAGTATTCTAAACAGAAGCCAAGGGAGACAGAGGGCGTACGATAATCTGCTGTAGAGGTAGTTGAGCTGCACTAGAAAAGACCCCTTAGCATTAAGCGTGCCCAGCCTTATCCAGTCGCTTGCGTGCCACTCACCTGGGTTTGCTGAGCAGGTGTAAAGCAGAGAGGCAGGCTTTAGCCAGCAAAGGGTAAGAATAGCAAATAAAAGAATCAATTCAATGTGTCAACAGAAAAATAAGACCACAAAGATAATTTTCTTTATATATATCAACTTCCAAGAAAAGCAAATGCAAAGGTGGATCTAGTCATTCATTTTTATTACTTAAAAATAAGGTCTGGGGGGGAGATACTATTAATTTACAGTCTTATATAAGATTTTCTTTGTGGGATTCTTCTACAATGGATCTCTTTGATACTGTGAATTACAAAGGCTTAAAGCACAACAAAACTCTGGCACTACAATGATGAAGTGACAGGAAGGATGGCCCTCTCCTTAGGTGTGAGTATTTGAATGTGCTCCATATTTTCTAGAAGCTTGATAGATACAATTTAATAACCTTGAAATGAAGGGATCTTTGATAAAACCTTCCTGAGGGGAAAAAAAATTAACTTAGATTCCTACAAATCTGAAAAATTGCTGACCAAAGATAGTATTTAAATGTACCCTAATTTTATAAATGTTATCCTTAAACATATAAAAGCACACAGACATTTTCCCTTATTCATATTAAGAAAAAAAAAAAAGCTCCATGTTTTCATTAGAAGGCATGCTTGACTCTGGGCCAAGTATAAGATATTAATACTTGCTTTCTGCTGAAAAGATTTTCTGACTGGGTGCACATTTTCAAATGCTTTAGCTCTGACACATTCTGATAACAAACAGCATTTCTTTACTACAGCATTGGTCAAAAGAAAATAGAGTTATTTTAATGCTATAATTAGGATTTTATTTTAAAGTGTATGATACTCTAATGTGTGCAGGGGGGAAAAAAAAACTATACTAGTAAGGCAGAAAAAGAGTTCAGAAACAATTACAGAAGAAGAACATTCACAGCAGTAAGGACATTGGCAAGTCCCTGGTCCCTTGAATTTTCCCAAGTATAGAACGCATTCTCATTGACAAGCCCCAACTCTCAGAACTGAAAAGTGCAGAATCAGTTCAATCAATTTATCATTTTAAAGACATATTAATCAATTTTCAAGTATGCCAGGAATGTAGACAGATTTTTGACGTTACTGTCTAAGTGTAAAGCATTAATAAACAGTGGCGGATTACTGGCAGATTATGCACTGCATATGTTAATGGCTATGTGTATGCGTCACTTACTTTAGAGACAGGTCAGAAGAATGAGCACATATTATTTGGTATATAAGTTTTTAGGAAACTGGAGCAATCTCTTACCTTGCTCTTTTTTAAAATCTTTCTCTGACATGGCCACAGGTAAAAGCAGCTCTCCAACAGGTGGCTGAATATTCACATTGAAACAATCATCTTTGGTACTAAGGAGAAAACAATCAAAGCTCACTAAATATTTTTGATAAATACATGATCTTAATACTATATAGTTATGTCGATGCAATTAGAGTATATGCCAGCATATAAAGTATAGATATTCTTGGCTTATCTTATCACAGCTCAAAAGACTTGAACATTTTCAACACTATTTCACAGTAAAATGCATGTTAGAATTTTTTAAAAAAGAGAACTACAAAGTTATAGAAAATTATACCATTTGATATAAAAGTTTTAAAAATTATTAGCAAGTAGGAAAATACAACAGCAGAGACAATGAGATACCAGAGACTATAGGGCGGGTGGGGGGTTGGGGATACCGACAGCTGAAGGTGAGAGGGAAAGACACATGAAAAAAAAGAAAAGAACATGAAATGCACAAGAACGTTAAGTTGTGTACAGTAATATCTTTTGACTTGCTTGATATGCAATGCATTTATGCTTTGAGAAACTACACCCTTCTCTATTTTCTCCGACCTGCCAGGACTGTGGCACACATGCACATGTGCCTGGCTTGTTTTTCAAATTGCTGTGGCCAGGAATTGAACTGCAATCAGCCATGTGAGATTGGGTCTCCCAAACACTAGGCTGTGGAGCTAGTCTCTCCTTCTCCTCTGCCTCTTACCTTCTCTTTCTTCTTAATTGCCAGAGGGTGCTTGTGCTCACCAGAGAGAAAGAACATCCAATGGGGTGTGGTCACAACATAATCCTTTTTCTTTCATTTCTCTTTCTCATCAGGATTTTGGGCTTTCATACACATGCACCTGAGTCTGGCATGTTTTCCAAGCTACCAAGGATAGGATTTGAACTGTGGTCCAGCTGTGTGGGCTCCAGTTCCCAATGCGCGGAGCTTAACCACTATGTTATGGGGCTGGACATGATAACGTGCTTTCTTTAAAAAAAAAAATTCTACTGGGGGGATCAGCAGTTGGCATAATAGTTATGTTGCTGGATGCCCATGTAGTTGACCATGGTTCGAGTCCCGGACCCAGTGGCTTAAACTCACGCTGGGCGCATGTGCGTGTGTGCCCAAGATCCCAAGAGGAGAATGGAGGAGAAGGGATTGCAGTGTGGCCATCCCCCTGGGGCGGGGGTGATTTCTCACTTTCTGACTCTCTGTCTCTGTCTTTCTAGCGAGTGCACGCACACTATAGCAAAAATCTCTCTCTCAAAAAAAAAAAAATCCTACTAGGGCTGGCAGGTTGCATGGTGGTTAAAGGTGCTGGATTCCCACATGGCTGACTACAGTTTGAGTCCTGGACCTGGTGGCTTGCTTTCTCACTATTCCCCTCTCTCTCTGTCCCTCTGTGGTCAAATTAAAATAAAATAAATGAATAAATAAATTTTAAAAAGTTAAATAAAAATAATTCTTTAAATAAAGGCTACTATTTCTAATGACAGATTATGGAGAGTTTAAGAAAGTGAACCTTGTTTGTTATAGTACCAGATAGAAATACAATACTGATTACACTTATTTTATTTAAATCTTGTGACATCACTGTCAATAACAAATTACTAAAACTGTTTTAAAATATTGTTAGCGTACATGTTTAAAGTTAGGTTGATGAGTATTATCAGTTAGCAGTGTGTTTGGCTGCAAATAGGCAGAACATCCAACTCACAGTTTATTGAGAATTGGGCACTGATTGTTTAGAATACAAGAAGTCTTGGAATTACCAGTCAAAGCGTTGCCATCATCTTCGTGGTTATGAGGTGGCTGCTGCCTCTCCGTACCACTATTACTTTCCAACTGAGGAAGCATGATCATGGAGTGTGCTAATCAAGCCCTTTCCTTTTTTTTAAGTTCATTTCTTTTTCTGATGATAGCATGTGCACGCACACCTGGTATGTTTTCAAGAGGACCCAGAATCCAGACCTGCAGCTGGTCATGTGGCTGCCAGCACTGCAGTCTGTCACAGCTGGGCCACCAGCTTTTCCTCAGGAAAGCAAGAGCGTTTCTGAAAATCTACAGAGAGACTTCTACTTTGAGGTTAGGAGTGGGTCCCTGGTCTGTGGGGGGTGGCTAGGAAAGTGAGAATTATGGGTAAGAAATGCCAAACCTTAGGTTAAAAAACACCTCAAGGGTGGATTCGGGACAAATAATGTACTACAAAGAAAAGCTGTAAAATCCACTTTTGTTTAATGCTATTATGTATGATATTCTTGAAAGCTGCTTTGTATTTTTTCACATGTGAATTGTCTAAGATAAACCAATAAATCCAATTTATTTTTTAACTCAATAAAGACCTGCTGAATACAAATTTGATCCTATGTCGTATGACTATCTGGAGATTTAAGGCAAGTTAAGAGTGTCCCTTGAAGCTCATGAACCTAGAGGGAGAGAGGGACTGCATGTATGATGGAATGGTCAGCGTGACATTAGAGATACACGGGAAACACCGCGGTCCATGGAGGACTGTCTGACTCATCCTGCAGGAGTGAGATGAGGTAGGTTTTTCCCTAAAAGAAGGGAGAGGGCATTCTAGGCCTGTGTTTTGGGGACGGTGGGCGGCCTGGTGTGTCGGCAGAGGAAGCTGAACAGTGGGCAGGGGTATACTGCGAAGGGCATCTCGTAGAGCATGACCGTGCATCCCTGCTCTCCCAGGGCAGTCCAGGGCTTCTGTCCTGATGTGCCTCCTTCCACTCTCCACAGTGCCCTGATTTGTAGGTCAAGTATATGGATTCTGTACCCAAGACGGAGGGGTTTCAATGTTTTTTGAAACAGAGAGAAACTACTAGAGACTTTTGCCACAGGTAAGTAAATGACCTCATATTAGAATCTCTGGTGGTAGGGACCAGCAGTTGGCATGGTAGTTAAAGGTGCTGGATTCCCACATGGCTGACTATGGCTAGAGTCCTGGACCTGGGGGCTTGCTTTCTCACTTTGCCTTTTTCTTGCTCGCTCTGTCTCTCTCTGGTCGAATTAAAAATAATAATAGCAAATGGAATTAAATAGATAAATATTACCAAAAAAAAGAATCTCTGGTAGCAGTAGGATGCAGTAAAAGAGAAACAAAGGCAGGTGCATCAGAAGGGAATCTAATTTAATAGCCGATGCAAGATATTTTAGCATTTACTGTTGTACTGTAGTAAATCTCCTAACAGTGATCCCAAGAGTTAGCTTTTGTTAGCTCAAATTTATTGATAAGAAAACTGAAGAAAAGCTAAGCACCATGCCCCGGGTCACACAGCTGGTAAATGGTGGCACTAGGAGCCCCAGGAGTACCTGAGTCTGGTCTGCATGTGTCACACTATAGTATACCGTTCCATAGGGCAGGAACAGTGAGAGCAGGGACGACGGGATGTTTTATGGATAGTCTATAGTTAGAGGGAACAGACCTTGATGGAGGGCAGGAAGAGACTTTGAACCTTTTCTTAAAAAAATAATTATTTTATTTAACTTTATTTATTTATTTAAATTTGACCACAGAGGGACAGAGAGAGAGATTAGGCAGGAAAGCAAGCAGCCAGGTCCAGGACCCAAACTGCAGTCAGCCATATGGGAGCCCAGTGCTCTTAACCACCATGCCATTTGCCGGCCCCAACTTTGAACTTCTTTAAAAATTGTATTTCACTTTATTTATTCATTTATTTTAATTTGATCATAGAGGGACAGAGAGAGAGATTAGGCAGGAAAGCAAGCAGCCAGGTCCAGGACCCAAACTGCAGTCAGCCATATGGGAGCCCAGTGCTCTTAACCACCATGCCATTTGCCGGCCCCAACTTTGAACCTTTTAACGTGTACACTTGGGTGGATGACAACATATTGAAGAAGATAATTTCTCGAGCTCAGATAGTATGTTTATTATTTTTATAAATTTCTTATTCTTTTCTATTTATATGTTATTTACATTTTCTTTTATGGCCACTAAAAAAGTTTCAGGTTTTTCCCTCATATAGGTATTTATACTTCCTTTCTTTCCCTTACTTCCTATTTGTAGATCTGTTTATTTATTTTAGTTTTGCTATAGTGTGCTTTCCTGAGACAGAGAGAAGGAAAGTGAGAAGCCATTCTCCAGGGAAGATGGTCACACCATAGTCCCTTCTGCTCCATTCTCCCCTGAGGATTCTGGGCACACACACACGCAAGCCTGGCATGTTTCTCAAGTTGCCAGGTCTAGGACTCAAACTGCACGGATGGCCATTTAGACTTAACTTCCATACCACTTTTCTTTAAAAAAAAAAATTACCATAGGAAGTGTGTTCTGTCGTGTGCAAGTCTGAGAGAGGGAGAGGGAGACAGGGAGAGAGGGAGAGAGGGAGAGAAAGAGAATACCACCCTCACCACCACCATGGAAAATGATCGTGTCACGATCCCTGCTCCTGCATTTCTCTCTCCTTTCTGGATTTTGAGTATGCAAGTACACACGCCCAGAGTGCTTCTCAAACTGTAGGGGTTGAGTCTTGAACTGACCAGTCAGCCATGTGGGATCCAGCTGCCTTTACAACCACCCCACCACAGGCTGGACCTATACCATCTTTCAAAATCCAGTTTAAAGGGAACCAGCTATGTCACTGGATTCCCACATAGTTGACTGCAGTTCGCGTCCCGGACCCAGTGGCTTAGAACTCACGCCAGGCGCGTGTGTATGCGTGCCCAAGATCCTGAGAGGAGAATGGAGGAGAAGGGATTGCGGTGTGACCATCCCCCCTGGGGGGTGATTTCTCGCTTTCTGTCTCTCTGTCTCTCTCTGTCCCCCAAGCACACGCCCCCTATAGTGAAAACCTCTCAAAAAAAAAAAAAAATCCAGTTTAAAGAAAAGATTTTCTGTTGGTTCCAAGATGTTCTGGGTTGATAATTACACTGAATACAAATTATAATTCTGTCTCTCTCATTTTAGGATTTAAACTGCTTCTACTTGCCTTTCTGTATTGGTTAGAACTCCTATCATAATGTGAAATAAAGTGTTAAGGGTGGATACATTTGTTTTGCTTTTCACACTTAGAAGGGAAATTTTGGTTTAATATGTTCACCTGAGATCTGAATTTTTTTTTTTTTTTTTGCTACTTTTCTACTTTTATTCATGTGGGCATTGGTAACTTGTATGCTCTAGAAGTCATCTGAATTTACAGCCCCAAGGGATGTGCACATTCTGTGTGCTATATTTTTGGTAGTTCTGCTCTTTAAGTGAGAAAGAGAGAGAAAGAGAAAGGGAGAGAAATTTCCTACAGGGACTTGCTATGATCCTACCACACCCGCCTCCCAGTAAGCTGGGGTCAGGCATGTATCCCTATGCGGCATATCTGGGTTGGCCCAGGATCCAAACACAGGCCTTCATGCAGCTCCCTCCCTGCACAGCAGCACTGCCTGCGCCACTGCAGCGGGCCTGTCTGGGTCTGAATCCAGGGTGATGCTAGCCTTACAGAACATGGGAAGCTTTTCTTCTTTTCCCTTTGTTCTAGGAAAGTTTGAATAATACAGAGATGATCTTTTTCTGAAGTTCTGTTACAACTTACTCTCCTTTAGTATCTGTCTAGGAAAACATTCATTTACCCTAAACATTACAATTCCTTGCAATTTATTGAATAGATGATTTGTTTCATTGCTTTTCTCCTTTTCATTCAATCTTAAATGTTTTTTCCCCACATTTATCATGTTAGCCCATAGTTTTTCTGTTTTTTGTCACATCCTATAAATATGTTTTTAACATGTGTATTCTTTGTATTCAGAAAAGAAAGAATTCTTTGTAAACACATTTATCTTAGACTGACCTTGCTAACTGATTAAAATTATATGTGTATTCTTATCTATCCTTCCTCTTGCATTTGTCAATTTTTGATACATGTGTTAAAATATCCTACAATTATGGCTTTGTTAATTGCTTCTACCATTTATGTTAGTTTCTTCTTTATAAATTATACAGCTATGTGGTTTAAAGGTCTGTAACTGTTATATTTTCTTGGAGGACTGAAATCAACAAGAAAATTTTGGTTTATTATGTTCAACCAAAATGCTTTTTTGTTCTTTTTAGCACATCTATCTGATAAATACACACATGTACATTTCATCTTCTCTGGGTTAGTCTCTTTTTTAAAAAAAATATTTAATTTTATTTATTATTATTATTTTTTTATTTGCTGTAGGGTATGTGTGTTCACCAGAGACAGAGAGAGAAAGTGAGAAAGCAAACCACCAGGTGTGGGACTCAAACCATAGTTGGCCATGTGGCAGTCCAGCACTTTAACCACCATGCCACCTGCTGACCCAAGTGTCATTCTATTTTAGGTAAGGTTCTTACCTTATGTTTTATTTTATTTAAGAGAGAAGAGAGACAAATATCCTCAATGGGGGTCTCACTGAGCTGTGATTTCTCCCAGTCTTTCAGCCAGCCAGGATCACGGGCACATGTGGGCATGCCCAGCATATTAAGGTCAACCGGGGATCTAAACCTAGGCCTCCCATACAGCTCCAGTATTGCAGTATGTCCAAGTACCTCTGCCACTGCAGCTGGGCCTATGTAGGGTTCTTACAAATAGCATATATTGAATTTGTATTTTTATATAAGTGAACTTTAACTCACTGACATGAATTGTGAAAATTAGTATGTGTGGTAAAGTATAGCCTCTTCCAGACCTATTGTTTTGTTTTTTATTGCTTTTTATTTTATTGCTTTCGTTTATTCCTCCTGGGTTAAACAAATGCCTTTTTCTCTTTCTTTCTTTTACTTATTAATATTTTTTAATTTGCCAGAGGGCATGTGAACTTGTCAGAGAGAGATAGAAAGCCACGGCGGGAGGCGGGGGGTGGGGAGGGAAGGTAACCTGCAATGAGGCGTGGCCATGCCACAATATATTCTCCTTCGTTTCTCCATCTTACCAGAACTTGCAGCATGCAAGCACCTGTGGCCTGCATGTTTTTTAGGCTGCAAGGACTGGAATTTGCTCTGCATGGCTGGCCCTGTGAGATTTGGGTCCCATAAACTGCCAGGTCATGGGGTTGGCTCCAAACTGGTCAAGTTTTAATCACTCCGTTCCTCTTCCCTTTCGTTGTTTACAAGTTATAATACATTGTATTTTTTATTACTTTAGTGATTAACCTTAATATTTTAAACCATATTTATTCTTCTGTTGCCATCAATCAATCCTCTTGCCAAACACAAGAACCATATTATATCATCCCTTCTCATGCTTGTCCATGTTAAGATTTTGAATCCTTATTTTTATTTACTAAAGTTTTAAAGAAAAAGAAAGATCTTGGGTCCAGTTTATTATTTTTCCCCTAATTATTTCTACATATTGATAGATTTTACAGGTGGAAATTTTTTTTTTTGAGAGGTTTTTTTTTGTTTTGCTATAGGGTGCGTGCGCTCGCCACAGACAGAGAGAGACAGAGAGACAGAAAACGAGAAATCATTCCCCAGGGGGGATGGTCATGCCGCAATCCCTTCTCCTCCATTCTCCTCTTGGGATCTTGGGCACACACGCACACGCGCCTGGCATGAGTTCTAAGCCACTGGGTCCGGGACGCAAACCGTGGTCGACTACGTGGAAATCCAGCAACATAGCCATTACGCTAACTGCTGGTTCCCCAGGTGGAAATTTTTAATACTGCCTTTTGTAAGTCTACGTATTTTTCTGTCTCAGACCTAAAAAAAATTCTACTACAATATATCTTTCAGTAATCCTTTCAGAAAGGGTCTATAGTAGTAAACGGTTCATATAAGCTTTGCCTGTCCAAAAAGTGTCTATCTGGTCTCCTCAAAATTTTATAGGTCATGTCTTTTGTCTTCCTGGCCTCCAGAATTGATGAGAGTACTGATGAGAAATCTGATTCTGTTCTCATTCTTGTTCTTTCTTAGGTAAGCTGTTTTTCCTCCAGTCTGGAAGATTTTAGGGAAGTTTTCTCCTTACCAATTTCACCAGCATGTGAACTTTTTGATAGTCTTTCACATTCATCTTGTTCGGCCTTTGGTGGGCTTTTTCAATGAGAAGACTTGCTTTATTTCTTCTGTTTTAAAAAATGTTCTGTAACTTACTGTTTTAATTATTCATCCCCTCTTTTGTCCCTCTTCTTCCCTTCCATTTTTGGTATTAGATAAACGGATCCTTCTAACCTTCCTTTCCAGTTTGCCATCTCTTTGTTTTTCTGTCATCTATTATAATTGATTTTCTTGACCCTCTCTTCTAGAACAGTAAATCAGTATTCAGCTGTATCCATTTTACTATGCCTGCTGGATTACTTTTGGCATTATATTTTTAAATTTCTAAGAATACTTAAAAAAAAATTGCTACAGGGTGTATGAGCCCACTGGAGAAGAGAGAGAAAGAGAGAGAAATAGGGAAAGTGATAAAGTTCCCCTTAAAGAGATAGCCATGCTGCAATCACTTCTCCTCCATCTTCCTTTCGGGATCTTGGGTATGCATACTCACGTGCCTGGGGTGTTTTTTCAAGTCATTGGTACATGGCTTGAAACCATGTACCAATGTGGGATCCAGCTGCCTTAACCACTATGCTACCAGATGGCCCCACTTTTTACATTTTTTTAATTCCTCCTTTGTTTATAGCAAGCAGTATGATCTTCCTTTATAGGTATAGTGTTCTCTTCAATAAGATACTAGCTATACTTTTTAAAGACATCTTCTCTCTTTTTGAAACTGTCTACTTACTTTATAGTCAGTGGGTCTTTGTATTCATCCTGAACCTTCTCTTTCAAGTTGTTACTTTCACTCAAAAGTTTGGTCACCTAGGGCCAGCAGGTGGCATGGTGGTTAGAGAGCTGGACTCCCATATGACAAATGAGGTTTGAATCCTGGACTAGACAGTTTGGAAATCACACCAGGCATGCGTGTGAAGCCCCAAAACCCCAAGAAGAGAATGGACCGTGGTGTGGCCAGCCCCTCTTGGGGGGGGGGGGTGACTTCTCACTTTCTCTCTGTCCCTCTCTCTGGTGAGCACACATGCCATACAGCAAAAAAACAGAAAAAGAAAAAAAGAATTGATCACCCTAAGCTGTCCGTTTACTATATATTTATTTATTTATTTAAAACAGGTTTTTGCCATGCTGCAATCCCATCTCCTCCACTTTCCTCTTGGAAGTCTAGACATGTACGCACACAAGCCAAGCATGTTTTTCCAAGCTTCTGGATCCAGGACTTGAACTGCTCAGTTGGCCCTGAGGGATCCAGCAGCCTTTATCACCATGCCACCAGCTGGTCCTTGGTTCGATTTCTTTAGAATACTATTCTTAGGCCTCAAGTTAAATGTGTAGGTTGCTGGCTGCTAGGGCTAAGTTTGGATAACTAGGAGTCTAAAGTAGCCCTTTAATTCCCTCCTGACTGTTAAGACTCCTAACTTTTTTTTTTTACTTATTCACCGTGTGCTTGATATTCTGCCAGATTTGCTTTTAGCATTATAGAAGTTTCCTCCTATAAGTGTTTCGCTCTATGATGTTTCTTTTCTGTTATTGTTTATCTGTTCCCATTTGCTTTCTGACTGTCAATAATTCTTCCCAGCTTCTGGTCAGCTAATGGCATATTTTTCTTACTATTTTTTTGGTGCTCATTTTCTTTTGAGGAATGTATTTTACATTGTTTCAGTGAATTTTTGGACAAAAAGAAGGGTGGGTGCCAAGTGCTCAGTCCTTTACCTGAGCCCTGCTGCATGATTTTTCATGCTGGCTAATAAGTTCATATCTGCTGTTCATAAGGATGAGAATCTGTTTATACACAGTATCAACTTTCAAAGAGATATATTGAAGTATATTATAAACATTGTCAATCTCAATAAATTTAATCAAGAACTTAATTTGATGTCCATTTAAAATGCAAAGTAAAAAGGAGACATTAATGCTTATCAAGTACCCATATAACTATACAGCTATATATATATAATATTCCTATTTATACCTAGCTACAGATATAACTGCAATGCTGAACAATTAATCTAGAGCCTAAAGTAAGATCATTTTACCCTTGTTCTTTTTCTTCTAAAAAAAATAAAAAGGCACCTGAAAGGCTTATAATCCATGTTCTCAGCAATTCTGAAGGCTTCTTATCAAATATGCTCTTATTATCTATAATTTTATATATTGATTTATATAATGTAATTCAAGGAAGAAATTCAATATCAGGCATTCTTGCCTTTTTTTTCTTTTTTATTGAACTACCAAGACTAATACAGCACATCACTAAGCAAAAAGTGCTATTTACTATGCAAAAGGCACAGTCAGTGATTGGCATCTAAGACCAATTGATCTACCCATTACCACTATCTCCCTACCCCCACCAGGACTACGATGAAGCTATTGATTTAAACACTGTCGATCGGTTTCCATTTTCTGATTTTGGGCAGGCCAATTAAGAAAGTGAGTAATTGTGATTACACTGCTTCAGGATCAATTACATTTGATGCAAGACAAAGTGCTCTTTTTGGAACACACAAAATATAATTTTTGATCTAGCATGCTTTTGTGCTTCATAAAAATCTAAAATAAAGAACTAATTTAACCTTCACAATATAAAAAACATTAGCATAAAAGCCTGTAACAGCTAAGGCTATTTTCTATGTGAAATAAATTTATCAGTATTTTCCTAAAATGAGCTTAACAGAAATTAAGAAGGAGAGTTCATATATGCTCTCCACTGACAGGTGAAAATCAAGTGTTACCTGCCTATTTATCCCTAACGGGACTTAGCTCACTGTGAAAGACAAAATGCAAATCCGGTCCAATGAACTACAAAGGAAGCCTTTGTTATAAAAGTATATTTAAAAGGCCACACCTTATGTCACAGAAGATGATTCTTTATATAAATTGATTAGTAGAGAAATTCTTTTTTTTTTTTTAGTTCTTAATTTTAGTCTAACTTGGTACATGAGCTTTGTCATTGGGCTCACATTGTCCAAATCATTAAAATGAATATACCTCTGGTGTTGGAGGCAAATCTATTTAGAGTGATGTTACTCATAGTCTGGTGTTCTGTAATATTGATCTGTGTTGTTTGTCTAATAGAAAAATAATAAACAATTACTAGGCAATGTTGGGAAAAGTAATCAGTTTTTATATATCACTAATACAGCAGACCTCCCAAAACATAAAGGTGATGATCTGCATAAAATCAATGTGTTATGCTACATTGCTTATATTCATCATTACAGGTTCTCAGCAATAAAAGGTATAATATTGGGCCTGAATTACTGGGGAACTAAAAAGGTATATGAAAATGAAAGGCTAACTGTAGTTAGTCTATAAATTTATTTTTAAATGTCTATTTTCTAAACTTCAAGATTTTTAATCATAAATTCTGTGGTAAGCTTGCTAAAATTTAGGTAAGTCAAATGTATCAATTCTGTTTAGAATAAAAACAAAGTAACTTCAATTCAAAACAACAAATGTTCCCTATTCCAGAAAAATATAAAAGCAAAGAGTTAAAGATAATAACAAAACTGCACGACTATGGCTTTGTACTGATTTGTTAATATCCTCTGAGTTTCATCAGAAATGTATAAAACATGATTTAAAAACACTAAGAACATGAAAAATCAAATCCTAAAAAAGCCTTTTTGAATGATATTCAGCTATGAAACCTTTGCCAACTGTGTACATGTTCTCTTTTGATTGTCATCAAAAGTAGTAGGTAAATTAAACAAGGGGAAATGTATGGGTTTTAAGTGCTGACAGAATCAGCAATACTCCTCTTTTTTTTTAGAGGTTTTTGCTATAGGGCGCATGCGCTCGCCAGACAGACAGAGAGAGACAGAGAGACAGAAAGCAGGAAATCACCCCCCAGAGGGGGTGGCCATACTGCAATCTCTTCTCCTCCATTCTCCTCTCAGGATCTTGGGCACGCACACACACGTGTCCGGCATGAGTTTAAGCCACTGGGTCCGGGACGCGAACCGCGGTCGACTACGTGGGAGTCCAGCGACATAGCCAATACGCTAACTGCTGGTCCCAGCAATACTCCTCTTAAGAAGGTAACATGTATGATGTCTCAAAATATTCCTTCTCTGGGTATTCAACAATATTATTAAGTTTTACAATTCTCCTCAATTTTTCCCATGAATTCTCTTACGTAACTTCCAAAACTGTATAGTTAAGGTAAGTAAAAAATTATTTAGCAGTAGCTTCTTTCCATAACCAATGAAATATGAATTTTAATCTCATGGTAGACCATAATGGTCAGGTGTTTAACAAACTCTTAAAAATACAGTTACTACCCACAGTTTGTACAACTATTCCATGGCAGTTGAAATATTGTCAAAGAAAAACACATTTGTTTAAATGTTTTGTCTCTCACAGAAAAAAAGTTGTTGAGAGTCTAGCTTTTGATTCTCTATCCTTTACAGGTAATATAAAAAAACAGAAGAACAATTGAACTCACCACAACTGGAAACTGGCAGTCTGAGTAGAATCACAGAAGTCAATACCCATTGAAACAGTAATGGATCCCTCAGGCTCAAGAGAGTCTAGGAAATAAGATAATTTAGACATGAAAACACAGAGGATGTGAAAGAGGCAAACTAAACATTGAAAACTTACAAATTGTCATTTAGTTAAAATGGTCAAATTTAACACATGGCTTCTAAGAAAAACTTAAAACTAAGAATATTAACTTACGAAGTAACCTCACTATTCTGCTGGAAGTCTTCCTTATTCACAACTTAATTCTGCACAAACTCCAACCAACACATTATCTTTGTTTCACAAATACATCTCTCTTTCTGAGAAATCTGTTTTCCAATACTGAAGGCACTGAAAATGAGCAGGAATTGAATGTATTCCTGTTTGGACCACTTGTGATTGACTTTGGGAGCTTTCAAGAGATTATGTACTGGGATCAGCAGTTAGTGTAATGGCTATGTCACTGGACTCCCATGTAGTCGACTGTGGTTCAAGTCCTGGACCTGGTGGCTTAAAACTCACGCTGGGTGCCTGTGCATGCGTTGTCCAAGATCCCGAGAGGAGAACGGAGGAGAAAGGATTGTGGTGTGGTCATCCCTTCGGGGGCTGATCTCTCGCTTTTTGTCTCTCTGTCTCTCTCTGTCTGTGTGGCGAGCGCATGCGCCCTTATAGCCAAAACCTCTCAAAAAAAAAAAAAAAAGAGATTATGTACTTAAAATTATGGCATACTTACTCTACATATAAAAAGTAAATTTTTAAAAATGTTCCAAATTTTTAGCTGGAAATAAAATCAACAGTTAAGAAAAGGGCCAGTCGCGGAGTGCAGCAGTGAAGCGCCACGTGGAAGCAGCTGTCTCCCACATGGCAGAGCAGGGTTTGCGTCCTGGCTACAGTGGCTTACAGACAGACGCACACGTGTGCCCAGGATTCTGACAGGAGAGAAGACAGGAGGAAAAAGGAGTGTGGTGTGAACAGGAACCCACTGAGGGCGTTCCTCTCCCTTTTCTCTTGTGCACATACATGCAAATGCTCTCTGGTTTAGAGAGAGAAAAACATTAAGGAAAAAAACTGTAAATGCAAATTAGAGCAAAGTAGGATGAAAAAATTAAGATGTACTCAGAAATTAACAAAGAGAACCGGCATTATTGAAACCAAAATGGTAAGTCTAACTGAATTATTCAAAGAATTACTGAAAGAAAATGCAGTGACAGATTAGATTATCTTGACAAAACAAATAATAAAATGACATTTTATAGATTTTGAATTTCTAAAACTTCATCTCTCAACTAAACAAGTATGGGAATTAGCTATACCAACAGACAATATTATTTTTGTTCAACTGACAATGATAACACTTAAGACCACCAACAATGAAATTTCATTCTGCTTATGACTCCAAAGTTTGGCTCTGAATAAACAGGGGAATCTTAAATATAGATGTACATATGTTTTATTTATATGCATATATTTTAAATATAAATGTATGAATAATATACATAAAACATATTTGGCATACATTATATTACATGTAATGCATAGTATATTTAATTTAATAATATATTGTATTGTTGGGAAAGTCATGATGCATTGTGCACAGAAAAACAGAAAAGTATGTCATGACTTTCCTGACAACCTAATATTATATATTTATCATAAATAACATTACATCATGTATACATAATATGTAATATATTTAAATAGAAATAATATACATTTAAATATATTTCACATATATAGAATATATAAGTCCTATATATGTTAAACATATATTATATTAAATAGAACATAATATATAAATGTAGAATACCTAAATATTTATTTTTTGAAAAAATTTCAAATTTAACTTAATCATTTATTTATTAAGAAAGATTTTTGGTATAGAGTGTGGGCATTTGCCGGAGAAACAGAGAAAGACGGAGACACAGAAAGTGACAAATCTAATCACTCCCCCCAGGGGGATGACCACGTCATAATCCCTCCTCCTCCATTCTCCTCTCAGGATTTTGGGTGTGCAGACATGCACCCAGCATGAGTTTCAAGCCACCAGGACTCGAACTGCAGTCAGCCATGTGGGAGTCCAGCAAGGTAACCATTACTTCATCTGCAGGTGCCCATTATTATTATTTTTAATTTGCTATTGAGTATGTGTGCTCACCAGACGGGGGGAGGGAGTAGAAAAGCAAGCTGCCAGGTCTGGGACTCAAACTGCGGTTGACCATGTGGGAGTTCAGCACCTTAACCACCATGCCACCTGCTGGCCCAATATAAATTTAAAAATAATTCACTTTTGATTTTCACTTTGTTCAAAGTCTTTGGTAGAATTACAGTTATTCATATGATAGCTTTATGTCTAGCTTTAACTATTCTGTATATGTCTTATCATCTTGTCAGATGTAGATATGTTTTAGCAAGTACACTTTAAAAATTATTTATTATTATCATTTTTAAGTGTGACCAGAAAGAAACAGAGAGAGAAAGAGAAAGAAAGAAAGCTATCAGGTCTGAGACTTGATCCACAATCAGCCATGAGGGAGTCCAGCACCTCAACCACTACATCACCTGCCAGCCCCAGCAAGCACACTTGTAATTCAGCAGACTATGGCTATCCTGGTTTGCCATTTAATGCTAACAATGACAGAAATGATAGTATAGCTAGGACAAAAGAATAATCCAATAAGCTTATTTATTTATTTTTAAAGTATTTGTTATCGGGCTTGTTCTCTTGCCAGAGAGGAAGCCAGAAGGGGAAAGAGAGGAAGTGAGAGCAAAAGCGAGAGCAAGAGCAGGAGCGAGTGAGAGAGAGAGGGAAAGTGAAAAATCTACCCCCAGGGGAATGGCTATGTCACAATCCTTTCTCCTCTGTTCTCCTCTCAGGATTTTGGGCATGCACACACATACGCCCAGCATGTTTCAAACCAATGGGTTCAGGACTTGAACCCACACAGTTGGCCATATGGGACCAAGCTGCCTTAACTTACATGCCACCTGCTGGCCCTAAGCTTAATATATTAAGAATTAATTACATTTATAACTTAGAAGTCCAATGAAGATTAGTATTGTATAAGGATACTAGCTTGATTTCAAAATGCTATTAGTTTGCGGGAACCAGCAGTTAGCGTAATGGCTATGTCGCTGGACTCCCACGTAGTCAACCACGGTTCGCGTCCCAGACCCGGTGGCTTAAAAACTCACGCCGGGCGCGTGTGCGTGCGTGCCCAAGATCCCGAGAGGAGAATGGAGAAGAAGGGATTGTGGCGTGACCATCCCCTCTGAGGGGTGATTTCTCGCTTTCTGTCTCTATGTCTCTGTCTGTGTGGCGAGCGCACATGCCCTATAGTGAAAACCTCTTCAAAAAAGAAAAAAATGCTATTAGTTTGCTCAGACGTATGTACGTACACTGGTTTGCTGATACTAGTCTGAATTTCATCTGTTTATGAACTTAACTTTACCAGGAAACTTGCTTCCTAACAGGCTGTACTATATGGTAGATAACTATAATGATTTTTGTGTCTTCATTTCTCCTAAAGCTACCCACTGTCATCAGTTCACAGCTCTGCCAGCTGTATTGCTGAAGGCTGTCTTAAGTGAATCCTTAATGCCTTCTTCTGTGCCATAAATATATTGAGATTTGGTCTTATTTGTACCTGACACCACATTGGTAGCAAATGCCATTAACTCCAAAGTATGATGGCATTCATAATTTAGATCTCTCTATATCATGTAGCCTTGTATTTCAACTGACAAAGTGACAGCTCTCAAGATACCTTGTTGATCGCACTCTTTGACACTGTTTGATACTGTCTTCAGTCTTAAGATAATTAACTGTGAGCTTAGTGCCATGCTAATTCTAGAAGACAGTTCATGATCAATGGCATGTTTTATTACATGGATGCTTCCAGAGCAAAATGATCAGCATAAAATTATTCATATCATGGAATTTTACAAGATTTTAACCTACTAAATTGGGAAAGCTTACTCAATTATGTGTCTATATGTGGATACCGAATCTGGGTTTGCTTTGATATACTTGAGATGAGTATGTTGAAATGACTGAAAAACACTGGTTCTATTATACCACACTATTAATAATGAAAAATGAAATCACATAGGATACCATCTACTTTGATGTGACAGTTGTACAATAATGAAATCTTAGCTGAACTCAGATCTGTCAACAGTTATCAAAGTTGCTTTTCTACCTTTAAAAGAAAAATCAATGTACTTGGTCATTTGGGGAAAATGGTGCACATTATTCCTAATATTCTCACAAGGAATCCAGTTTCATGCTAAAGGCCAGATGGAATCTAGACAAAAGTCATCACATATTATAGGCAAAAAGAGAACAGACCAGTGATAAGTAAGAAAACTGCTGAGCTCCTTAACAGGTACGTACATGCTTAATAAATAAAACAAGTATCTCTCTTATTTCACTAACCCATGAAAATGGAGCATTTATTTCTTGTTGCATTCTTAAGACATTTCTGGAGGACTAATTTAGACACACCATATGCTGTAATCCTACTGTAATCTATCAGTAATGGGGTCTAGGTGTTGTTGAGCAAATACATACTGCATGAGAAAAAGCTCCCTAATGAAGACATTCAATAAATGCCAACAAAATGAATAAAAAATTACAGTCATAAAAATTTACCTGAGAATGAAAAAGAAAGGCCTACATTTAGCACTGAGACTATGGTAGACATTCATGTTTTATTTCTGGGTTCAGATCATACCATGAAATTTATTATATTTATTTCTTCTATTTTACATAGGCCAACAAAAGGTCAGCTCATCAACTCATTATGCCAGATCAAAGAAGCATTAACCCTGTTCTACTGTTTTAGCCTTTGGATAACATTTCCAACCCTCAGGACAATTCATATACCAGCTGCTTGACACTGCTTAAACTAATGTTTTAACTAGGTAAAAAGGGCTGGACTATAAGTAATAATAATTGAAACACACACACACACATAAATTAGAATATTCTGGAATTCCACGGTAATACATTAACTTCAAAAATAAATAAAAATCAGATATTCGATATTTCTGACGAATGTGTCATAATTATCAAAAGGCTTTTTAAAATGCTATTAAGTAGATTCTAAAATCAAATATTTAACTCCACCTTACTTTGGTTGTGTATAAAAGTCTACCAAGCTTTATCTGTTAGGAATTATTTTACTCCTCTGTGCAAAAATATAACACAAATCAACAGTGACTTCCTTTACTGAATGACTCCTGGAAACTACAGGAGAGAATTCAGTAAGGCCAAACAGTTCAAATGAAGATGAAGAAAAATGAAATAGCTAATTGAAATAATGAGTAAAGAAAACACAAATATCAAGTTTGAGTTCATCCTGATCAAGAGGCTTTGCTCACCTCAAGTATTATAAAAAGCAATCTAGAGTTGTCTGATTCTAATAGTTCAAGGATACAATGACACAAACTGTCTACCACTTTTAATTAAGGCTTTGCATGAATTTTCTCCCCACTAAGGAGTGTTTCTGCTTATGGAGACATTCTAAATGTTATAGTATTGTGACTAAGACAGACATAGAATTGTTACATTTAAATTTTAAAGGGTATATTTTTAGCAACATACTTAAAAAAAAAAAAAAAGAGCAGATGGTGTAATGGTTATGTTGCTGGACTCCCACATGGCTGACTGTGATTCAATGGAGAAATAAAGGAGAAGGGATTGTGGCATGACCATGCCTCACGGAGGGGTGGAGGTGGGTTTGAGGGGGAGCTTTCTCCTCCTTCCTCTATCTCTGTCTCTCTCTGGCAAACACATACACTCACTGGCAAATTAAAAACAAATAGTAATAACACTGAAAATAACATAAAAAACCTTGATTTTTAAATTGGTTACAATGGATTAAAAATATTTAAAAACATGATGTGGATAAATAGCAGTAACATATTATGGGTGATTCTGTATTCTATACATAAAGAGGGCTGTATATCCTTCCAGTAGTTGCTCCCTTCACTTCTCAATTTATAGAATATGAAAGGAAACAGGAAAGTCTTGAGATATGGGAGGTATTCTATTTAAAATAAGCAGGCTGATTTTCTTGCTTTTAGTCCACAATAAACCACCTAAATTCATGCAGGGAATGAAGCTGACCAGGGGAAGAGGTGGGGGAAGGTGATGCAGATAGAGAAAATGAGATGGTAATTTTGATTCTGCAGATCCGTCCTGTTATCACTACTGGAATTACTATTGCTGGGACCTGATCCACAAAGGGGCAAAGAAGTATATTTATCTTGTATTATAAATTCAGTGTAAAAAGAGAAAACAAATATAAAATGAATATGCTAATACAAGTTGAACATCCCTAATTTGCAAATCTGAAATTTGAAATGTTCCAAAATCTGAAACTTTTTAAATACTGATATGCTGTCGCAAGCAGCAAATTCCACACCTGACCTCATGTGATAGTCACAGGCAAAACGCTTGCAATACAAAAAGACTGTATAAAATCACCTGCATCTTATGTGCATAAAATGTGAGTAAAATAAAAATGACTTTCATGTTTACATGTGGGTCCCACCCCAAGATACCTCATTATGCATATATACATTACTCCAAAATCCAAAAAATCTGAAATACTTTGGTCCTAAGCATCCTGCTATGTATTTTTACTAAAACATATTTTACTTTATTTTTAAATAGCACATTTAGTTATCAAATATAAAGTTTAAAATGTGAATTAATATTTACCTATTGGATTAAAAACATGCATTTGCATGCCATTAGAAAGTTTTTTTTCCCCTATGTGGATATTTTCTATCTTTTGATCAGTAGTATTATTCAGTGTTATTTGTACAGAGACCATCTTGTCACCAAAGATGCAAGGCTGTCTTGGAAAGAAATAATGGGCAGCTAGTCCTTTTCCACTCATTCGATGAAGCAGCACATGAGTTTTCATTGGTACAAAGACAGGAGAGCTGACCTATTGCATATGGGAAAAAGAAAAAAAGGATAAGTTAGTGAATAAAGTTATTAACTCTTTTAGAAAATAAGCCAATATTTAATCCCTGGTTTCACTAAAATATTATATAAACCAAAATGATAAATATTAGCAGGATATCATACATATAAGTAAGAGATTATATAAAATATAAAGTAAGTGCTTTCAAAACAATACCAAAAGTTATTCTGGGGCCGGCTCCACGGCCCAGGGAGCCAGATACCATACGGCTAGCACCAGTGGCCTGAAGAGCACACTGGATACATGTTGCTTGCATGCCCTAGATCTCTTAGGATGGGGAGAGAGAGGAGAAGGGATTGTGGTATGACCATATCCCATGGGCGGTGCATTTTTTTCTCTTCTTCTCTGTCTCCCTCTGGTGAGTATACCCTCTGGCTAAATTATTTTAATTGTATTTCACTTTATTTATTGATTGATTGATTTTAATTTGACCAGAGAAGGACAGAACAAGCGAGCGAGCGAGAGAGAGGGAAAGTGAGAAAGCAAGTCGCCAGGTCCAGGACTCGAACCATGGTCAGCCATGTGGGAGTCCAACGTCCTTAACCACCATGCCACCTGCTGGCCCCTCTGGCTAAATTAAAAAAATATATATATATTTTTTTTCTGGGATGTATTCTATTTAAAAAAGCAGGCTGATTTTAGACATGCATTAAAATACTTTGACAAGGGACCAGCAGTTGGTGTAAAGGCTATGTCACTGGACTCCCATGTGGTCAACTGCAGTTCAAGTTCCAGACCCAGTGGCTTAAACTCATACTGGGCATGTGTGCGTGCGTGCCCAAGATCCCGAGAGGAGAATGGAGGAAAAGGGACTGTGGAGTGGTCATCCCCTCCAGGGGGTGATCTCTTGCTTTCTGTCTGTCTGTGTCTTTCTGGTGAATGCATGTGCCGTATAGCAAAAAACCTCTAAAAAAAAAAAAAAAAAAAAAAAAAAAAAAAAAAAATTTTTAAAAAAAAAAACACAAAAAAAAAAAAAAAAAACAACTTTGACAAATACAAGCCTAATAAAAAAAGAATAATCTCAGCCATGTATGTATTTTTTTCAACTCTTTTTAGTTTATAAATTTCTTAAATAAGTTTTCTCCTGCTCTATATCTGATCGATCATCTTGCTAACTTGACTAGTTTTAATAGTTCATTTTCTAGTATTTTAACTATAATATAATCTTCTAATGAACATCTTGTGCCTTCAATTCAAATCTTGACTCCTTAAACATTCTTTCATCGTGGGCTTCTTTCACTGTAAACTGAAGACAAGGACTTTCAGATTAAGGTGGCTTCTTCCTTTGCTTTTAATGATTTACTACTAAAAACAAAACAAAACAAAACAAAACCATACAAATAAACAAACAAAAAAACTACCCTACTTTGAGATCAGGTAAATATTCACTTACATTTTCTAGACTTTTCATGGTTTCAATTTTTTTAATTCATGTGAAAGTGATTTTGGTATACTGTCTCTACATTTAATTGTTTTTCTCCAAATGCTTAATAACAAATTGTCCCTTCAGAGTTTAATGAATACCCTTTCCTCAATGATTTGTAAATGCAAACATTCAAATGACTTATTATTAGAAGATAGTTCCAGGCTTTGATTCATCTGTTAAACCCGTACCACATTGTTTTGTTTCTTACAGCCCTAGTATATGATTCAATTATTTGGTTAAACAATCTTTCCTCACCCTCTCCAGTATTTTCTTGACTAATCATCTATTTATCCTTATATATTATATGTTAAGATTCTCTTGGTTAAATTCTTCCCTCAATCTCACTTTGACTAGAATCATACACACCACATTAAAAGAAGCAACTGTCCATTCTAAGACCACATTAGTTTTCTTTCCATTCAAAGTCTAAGAAGTGCATATTAGGCTTGACCTGACACAGACAAGCTTTTTTAAAAAATCAATTTGTAATTAAATAGGCCTAATCAAGATTGTTTTCCCTAGTAAGTGTGCTGTACCAGACTAGGTTATCTATTATAATTGTGAGAGTACATATTAACCTATTGAACATATTCACCATGCCACTAACACTTCATGGAATTAAAAATCAAATAATAATAATTTAAAATTCAACAAAATCTGAGAGTTAAATATCATGTTCAAAATGATGAATAGTGCCTTCTAACTATTATTTTTTAAAAAATAATTATTTATTTAATTAAATTTATTTATTTATTTTTAACTTCACCAGAGAAAAATACACACACAAAGAGAAAGAGAGAGAGAAGTGGAAAAGCAAGCTGCCAGGTCAGAATTTGAACTGCAGTCAGTCATGTAAGAATCCAACACCATAACTGCCATGCCACTTGAAAGCACCTGTGTTATTAAAACACAGTATTATTTCTCTACAAGCTCAACTTTTAAGTGAGAAAAATTTTAAATATCATCATAAAAATTTATGTAAGTTTATTTGTAAAATCTGATAAATAACTGGCAAAATTTAAAAATTTCCTTACATAAACTATTTATTTTTCTTTTTTTCTTTTTCTTCTTCTTTTTTTTTTTTGGAGAGGTTTTTGCTATAGGGCGCGTGCGCTCGCCAGAAAGACAGAGAGAGACAGAGAGACAGAAAGCGAGAAATCACCCCCCAGGGGGGATGGCCACGCCGCAATCCCTTCTCCTCCATTCTCCTCTTGGGATCTTGGGCACGCATGCACATGCACCCGGCGTGAGTTTAAGCCACTGGGTCCGGGACTCGAACCACAGTCGGCTACATGGGAGCTCAGCGACATAGCCATTACGCTAACTGCTGGTCCCTATTTATTTTTCTTTAACCTCTTGATGATGATAACAACAGCCTAGCATTTTAAGTTTTCAAAGCATTTTTACTTTTAGGCTTAGGTGCTTTTCCTTGAATAAAAATTATTTTCAAAACTTTTCTGTTTCAGAGTTCACAATGAGTTCTACTACTGTTATGAATTCTGAGACATTGATTAGCATAATTCAAGAGAGCAATCATTAGAAGTGAACATTCATTCAAAGCTGTAGTGGGGATCTACACAGACACAGAACATGTGTGGGTGCAAGTGCACATACCCAAGTATATGTATTAACATTTTTTTTAAGAATTATTTAATTTAATTTATTTATTTTAAATTTGACCAGAGAGGGGCAGAATGAGAGAGAGAAAGACAGAGAGGGAGAGAAAGTGAGAAAGCGAGCTGCTAGGTCTGGGACTTAACCGCGGTCAGCCATGTGGGGGTCCAGTGCCCTTAACCAACATGCCAGCTCCTATATTAACATTTTTATGTTTATAGATTTATACTCAGATGACATCATTTCTTTTTTCATAAATTCCATGCCACCAAAACTATGACAACCAACCTTAAACACCAGCTCCTAGCTGGACAATTATATTTTTTAGTATCACATGTTTTCCTTTAATTAGATGGTTAGCATACTGAAGACAGTGGCTAGATCTTCTTTTTTTTTTTGCTTCAGAGACAAAGTTGTCATTAAATCATTAAATAGATGTCGATACAGTCCGTTTCACCTCTGTGAAAACTCATAAAAGATTGGGCTGCATAGAAGACGGGGGATAAAAGCAGAACTGTCATGTAAAAAGGAAAACTAGCCCAAGGTTGGAGAGAGACAAGAGGAGCAGAAGTAGAAGTCTGGTTCACAAGCAGCTGGACTTGGCCTTCTAAATACCACGTGAGGTACTTACGAGGGAAACCTTTAGCCCTTCAATAGCCATCAGCATGCTTTCATTGACCTGCTGATTCTTTTTCAGTCTAATCCTACGACACATGGTCCAAACCTATATTATTTCAAAATTATTGCTTTATTGTTAAAAAAGATGCGACGGGGGGGGGGCAGCAGGTGGCATGGTGGTTAAGGCACTGAACTTCCACATAGCCAACCGCAGTCGAGTCCCAGACCTCAAGGCTTGAAAATCATTCCAGCCACGTGTGCGTGTGTTCCCCAAATCCTGAGATGGCGTGGCCATCTCCAGTAGGCAGTGACTTCTCACTTTCCCTCTCTCTGACTCTCTCTCATGTGCACATGTGCCCTATGGCAAAAATCTAAAAAGGAAAAAAAAGAAAAGATGTGAAGGAATGTGAAAGAAAGATAAAATGCTGTAATTGCCTCCACTCCTTTCCACACTCAACCACATTCAAGGTAAGCAACACCATCTAATGAATCCAGCATCTAAAAATAGGTCTTCCTTGACAATCTTCAAAGATTGTCTGTTTTAATGCAGAGAGGTCTATGCACTCTTTTACAATAAACAGGATCATAAATGGTACTAAGCGGTAATAATATATACTCTTTTTACTATGAAAGGGACTAACTGAAAATATTTGATCACTCTTTCAAACAAGTTCAAATAGTCGCATTAAGCCAATCTTCTCTAATATCCAGACAGACTACGTGATATTTTGTTCAATAAAACCAATGGGTTCCATAAATCCTCCAGCAATTCCCATATATAATGCATTTAATCCTGACAGAAAAGCAAGCCTTGAGTTAAAGTAGAATATTCTCTTGAGGGAGCTTTGTTTCTGTGTTTCACCCTGCTGTGGTAACATGTGAGACTGTCTATCCGACATATCCTGCTATTTTCTAGGAACCTTGCCATATTCAGTTCTTGGTGGGAACTGGTGTGTTCTTATGCTTCTTTTGTGACCTGGCCACAGTGAGCAGGTTTAGGAATGGATACTTGGCCCAATAAGTTCCTTGCCTAGGATTTAAAAATGTACCTAGAAAGTCAATCTTTCTCATTGTTGTCTGTGACACCGTTTCTTGTCACATTGTTCAGTGGCGGGGGGGAGGGGGGAGAAAAGCAAATTTCACAGAAAAGCATAGATCAGAGACAGAATCCAGCTGGTAACTTTGGTTTGGACAGTTCTTACGGCCCAGACATATTTCTAATCTTGTTCAGGTTTAGTTTTCTGTAAGATACTCTAGCTTTTCTTCCTGTAATTTCCCCATTCCTCCTTTGCTTAAACTAATCCAACTGGGTTTCTATTGTTTACTCTTCCACCTTCCTACCAATTGAGATTAGTTAGATTTCAGAACATTACTTGGAGAGGGAAGTGGGTGGGTAATGGAAAAATATTCTCTCTTGCTCCTTTCCTTTAAATCCTGGTAGATATTGGAACATTGTGAACAGAGACTTAGGTTTGGCTTTTGATTAGATCAGATCATATATACCTATCATTTCTGTAGGTCAGAATCAGTCAAATTATCAAATTAATATGATTCATCTAATTGCGTGCTTTGTGGTTCAAGGCTGTTATCTGATTCTACCTTAATGCAGACCATCTGAACCCACTGGAATTCTGCTGTGGGGCTGGAGAGCAGGGCACACACTACTCATAAACTACTATTTGACTTTCTTTATCCTCTGACCCTATGTCTCCCATGGGCATCTTGGGGAGAAAGATGATCTTGTCTAAGAGTTAGGTATTTCAGAGCGCCCTGTCCAATAAAAGCATCATTATTTCAAACACAAGGTAACTACTCATTGTTATTAATTTATTCTTTCATCTATCATTTATTGAAATACTTGTGTCAAACACGGTACTAAGGACTATGACACAAGGACAAATGCAAAGTCTCCTAGTCTCCAAGAAGTTTGTTTAGCTTGGAAGAACTAAATAAATCAACTATGTGATAAATGTCACAACAAAGGTAGGCTCTGTGGGCTGAAAGAACACAAGTCATAGCTGACACCCGAGGGAGAGCAGGAAGTGGTGTCTCAGTTATCTGAAGTAAAATCTGACCACTACTCACTCCCTGCACTGTAACGTTGCTCACCTGAGCCACCACCATTTCTCATCTGGATTATTCCAACTGCCTCCTAGTTGGTCTCCTTGCTTCTCTCCTGGCATCCTACTGAGCATAGACTGAACTGTTATTCAACTGTGAACACAGTAGTAAGAATAAATCAGTTAAAGTAACATCACGTCACTCCTCTGCTCAAGCCTTTCAATGGCTCCAATTTCACATAAAGTAAAACCAGGATCCTTATAAAGGCCTGGAAGGCCTGATATGGCCAGGCTCCCTGCTACATTTCCTTGATCTCATTTTCTGCTCTTGAACCCAAGTGTTCACTGCATTCCAGGCACCCTGATGTCCTTGCAATTCCCGGTACACACCAGTAACCTCCACCGTAGGCCTGCGGTACTGGTTATTCATTCTGCCTGGAATACACTTTCTCACATACCCGTATGGCTCAGCTCTTTTGTCTTTGTTCAAATGTCACCTTCTTCTTTAAATTTTGTTTCTCCTGTTACTGAGAGAGACAGAGACAGAGACAGAGACAGAGAAACTGCCAACAGGGTCTTATTGCTGCAATCTGCCCCTAGCCTTCAGTGGACCCTAGACCACAGTCCAGAGTACGCAGGACTCTGAATCGGGAACTTTCCCACGTGAGATTACCTTGCAGGGTGCTGAGTTTTACCTCTGCATTGCCACCTGGCTTCTCAGACCTTACTTTCTTAATGAGTCTGAATCCACTGTCTCTTTCTGATCCCCCTTTCTTTTTCTGTAGCCACTTGGTACCTTCTCTAACATGATATGTATAATTTACTTGTTAGGTTTATTATGTCTTCCCATCTCTTTAATGCTCAATGTACAAGATACAATTTTATTCACTTTCAGAACTCAAAACATGATTTTACTATATTTTAAGTGATTATGGAGATTTGCATATAATACGCCTTTAATGTTGGTCATAACTATACTTTATTTGGTGCCAAGTGTGCAATTATTGCGCTGTTCCTAAAAATACTCCAGCCTTCCAGGAGCACATGGTGGTGATAAGTGGAAATTATCAATATTAATATTTGCTGGATCTAAGACATGACTTGAAATGTTCTATTACTTGTAATTGTAAACATATGGAAACAACACCGTATTTCTTAAAGGCACACACAAAGGACAACCCATCAACTAGAAGGATTTCTATGATCTAAACGTTAATTCTTGAAATATCCAGTTTGGGGTTTGAGCATTATTTTAATAAAACTTGTATAAACAGAATAGGATGAAAGATGCTGTTTGATAACATTGTTTTTGATTTAATTGTTTAACTACTAATAGTCAGAGTCAGAATTTTAGCTGCACTAAGAGCAGATGACATGGGTCACCCTCGCTATGAATCTTGAGGAGGTAATTAGTTCAGTAACTGTAGTAACTCTAAAATAAAAAGCATCCCCCAAGAGTCAGCAGAACAAAAAGCATCAAGCAACAATGAGATAATCCTCTACAAATCTTTACACAGCATATGTTTAAATAATAAAAGTCGTTTGTGTACCTTTAGATGGTTTATGAAAATAAGCAATCAATTCTGCAGACACAACATTATTTCTAAAGGAAATCTATGTGACTCATGATGCCTGTAGATACACAGAGACAAACCACACATATTTTATCAGTTTATTACAGTAAGCAAATAAGCGTGGAATGAGAGTGCACATAACTGTCTACTTAGCGCTTACTGAAACATTTATAAGAGCTGTTATCTCCCTAATAACAGACAGACAGCGTGCAATTTTAGAGAGGAGAAAAGCTTCATATTTTTTAACACTTCACTAAAAAGTAACTGAAGAGTGTAAAATGAAAAATACTCTGTGCAGTTAGCTGGTAATGGACCATATTATCAACTCAAGTTAGATTTATAGGATACAAACTAGTCACTAATAGTTATTTTATGACATAGCATGTCTGCTTTTTTTTGAGATTATTAAGATTAAAGTTGTAAAACTTCTTTTGAACATAGCTGTTTAAAATGATTGAATTATAAAATTTTAAATGAGATTTGAAAAATAAAACATGGAGTATCGAGTAAGTGCCTTAGAATAAACCTTGTTCAGCATCTCTGTTACTATTTCAAAGATGACATTTCCACGTTAAGCTTCGTAGAAACAATGTTTTCTAGTCTTTTATGCTTTAATCCATATTTAGTTACTCAATTACTTTTAAGTAGTATCAATCTATTCTGTTTTTGAATTTCAAAAATGTGAAGATCAACAGTATATAAAATACTCTCTTTGCATCTAGTTTTGTTTGGCTTATTTTATAATAGTATCTATTTGGATATATGATTTATAACACTCATAAGGCAAGAAGATAGCTGTAAAGAGGTATGGCTTCATCTTTGAAATTAGTACTTTTAAAACCTATATATGTCTCAATTGATAAGAGCTATAATACAAAAAGTCACGTATTGTCTTATTTTTCCTGTAAACTGAAGAAAGTGAGTCTATTTTACCTTCAATCTACCACTGAGTTGAGTTGAGTAGGCAGTATAACGTTAAACATAGCCAAGGGCAAATCTGCTTATTACCTATAAGGACAGACTCAAAGAAGTGTATTTGAATCTTCTAGCAAATACTGGTTTAAATAAATGGTCTATAGTTCAAAAGATAGACTGTTTGCTTATGTATGTAAATTTGGATATCCCAGAAACTAACCATGAAATTTTTCCTATCTTTTATTTTAGTAATTAGTATATACTATAAAATACTATAAAAACATGAAAACGTCTTACCTTTCATTTTGGTGATAATCTCTATATGTTAAAAATATGTATTTGCATGAAGGTCTGAACACATTATAAAGATATATTCCATGAGTACCCTTTTTTTTTTTTTTTTTTTTTTAAGCAAGGCAGGGGTTTATTGAAAGAGAGAAAAGGAAAAATTCCTCCTGAGAAGGGAGGGGTCCCAGAAAATGGGTTGGCTTCCATGAGTATCTTAATTTATGATGGTGCTAAGCAGGTGCCAGCTCATGCTTGTGGGCCACATCTGGTCTACCGCCTTCTTGAACAGCTTGGCAATAAGTATCACTATTATATTTTTAGATGGTTAATCAAAAGAAAAATAACATTTTTGTGATATTAAAATGACATGAAATCCATATTTCAGTATCTATAAATAAAGCTGCACTGGGACACAGACACCCTTATTCATTGATACATTGCATGTAGCTGCTTTTGCACTACAATGGCAGACTGTGGCCTGCGAAATTGAAAATAGTTACTATCTGGTCCTTTACAAACAAAAAAACAACTGGCTGACCCTTGGTATGGGCTCTATTCAATTTACATAGGTTTTCAGGTGAGGAGGAAATTAATACTAATTAATAATTCTATTATTTCCCCTCCCCAAAGACAACTCTATACGGTTTTCTTTCTGCCAATATTTAGTATTTTCTCAATCTGAAATCCAGACACATATATTATCTGCTCTTAAAAAAAGACAATATGATATTTTTTCCAGTTCATTTTTTTTCCCTTTGGGAGGTTTTCGCTATAGGGTGCATGTGCTTGCCAGACAGAGAGAGACATAGAGACAGAAAGTGAGAAATCAATCCCCAGGGGGGATGGTCACACCGCAATCCCTTCTCCTCCATTCTCTTCTCGGGGTCTTGGGCACACACGCACACGCACCTGGTGTGAGTTCTAAGCCACTGGGTCCGGGACACGAACTGCGGTCGACTACATAGTCATTACGCTAACTGCTGGTTCCCTCCAGTTCATTTCTTGAGAGAGAGAGAGACACCCCTGCAGAGGTTTGGCCACACTGCACCTTCCCCACCCTGACCTCTGCTTCCTGGTCAGTCAGGGTCACAGGCACATGTATCCCAAGTATCCAGGTGGTCCTGGGATTGAAATCCTGGTCTCCCATTTGGTTCCAGCACCACTTAGTATTGCCCTTCTGCCGCACCATCGTGACTGGGCCCATAAATACTTTATTTACCACTTGCATAGAAAAATAGTACCGGGACCATGGACACAGATCCGTTCGTTCATCTATCTATCTATCTATCTATCTATCTATCTATCTATCTATCAATCATCTATCTATCTATCTTTATTTTTTTCAGAGAAATTTTTGCTATAAGGCGTGTGTGCTCACCTGAGAAACAGAAAGTGGTAAATCCCTCCTCTCCCACCTCCAGGAGACTGCCCAAATCCCTTCTCTTCCATTCTCCTCTTGGGATTTTGAACACATACATACTTGTGCCCAGCATGAGTTTCAAGCCTCCAGGTCCAGGACTTGAATTGCAATAGGCCATGTAGAAGTCCAGCGATGTAACCATTATGCCATCTGCTGGTCCCACATTCTACTATCTTAAAGTTGCATCTCCCCTATATGCTCAGTGAGGTATAATGGAACAGTGCAGAGATCTGAAACTAGACAGCCTTGAGTTGTATCTAGATCTGAAACTTACTAGCCCTATGATACTAGAGATGTTACTCAAGCTCTAGGGACCTCAATTTCTGCATCAGTGAAGTGGGGACACCAGCATTTATCTATCAGGGTTGTTTTAAACCTCAGTTAAACATAAAAGAAAATTTGGAAGCGTGAAGGATCCAAGGAACATGATAGACACAAGTAAGGGAGTTAGAGAAGATTTCAGAGTTGACTGAAGAGTGTGTGACTAAGAGTAAATGCAGGTGAATTTATTAGACTTAACTGGATCCAGAGGCTGTGAGGTTATAAACTATCCAGGTTGCAAACATGAACAGTGAGGTTTCTCAGGGTAATTGTGGGTTACAGAGATTACCTGTGAGATGCTAAGATTTTTGCCGAAGGCAGGTAAGTGATTGTAAGACCCCAAAATAAGAATGACAAGGAAGAGAAGGGAGCATAATAGTAAGTAGTGGGCCTTGGGTCAGTAGGTGGTGTGGTGGTTAAGGGCTCTGGACTCCCATATGGCCAACCACAATTGGAGTCCTAGACCTGGCGGTTTACTTCCTCACTTTCTCTCTCTCTCTCTCTCACTCACTCTATCCCTCTCTGGTCAAATTGAAAGAAATGAACAAATAAATAAATAAAGTTAAATAAAAAAATTCTTAAAAATAAAATAAGTAATGGGCCTCATAAAAGGAAAACGTAGGAGGATAAAAATGCAATGACCTAAAAGCAACATTTGGGAATTTGTTGACAATACTGACTTCGTCAAAGGCAGAAACACTGGTCATTACGAGTGAGGCCATGCTGTGGACATTACTACGGGACTATGCAATAGTCTCTAAAAGTGAGTGAGGGAAACTGGTAGCCATTCTACATATTTCAGGGATGAACCAGTGCCTCTCAAAGCTGGCTGTGCTGCCCTGTACTAAAGTGAAGAGTAACTTAGGGACATGGATCTCTCTAGATGAAGCACGTGAATTTCATCCCAATAAGGTCCTAGGATAGGAGATGTATGTCTTAGTTGATGTACATATTGGAAAGGGAGTTTCACTGGAGGGTATTAATTGTAAATCACAGATTCCTCTATGGATGCTGTCTGTAAATCTGACAGACAGGAAACGGTTTCTTCTACATAGTACATGCTAGTCCCAAGTAACACAAGTTGCTGAGAAATTACTAACACAGGGAAGGAAGTAGGAAATGGGTCCTCTAGGACCATAAGACCCACACGCATGCGCGTGTGCACACACTCATATATATATATATAT
>NW_006159563.1:6716134-6720258 GCF_000334495.1 Tupaia belangeri chinensis | reverse complement strand
ACACCCACACGCATGCGCGCGTGCACACACTCATATATATATATATATATATATGTATAATATATATATATGTATAATATATATATGAGTATATATATATATATACATATATCTCCTACCCCCATGTGTAAATATTTTAAGTTCTTCAGGGAAGTGAAGGGCATGGGTAGTACAATCTGACTCATTACGCAGGGACCTTAGATTCTCTGGAGTGCAAGTGTGTGGAAACAACGCTGGGAAGACCTGGTTTTCTTTCGGTTACAGGCCCGAGACTGCATGAGAACTCCTGAGATTTGAGCCTAGTTGCTTGTATTCTGGCACTGGCCAAGTGTCCTCAGGCTATACATGCCTATTTTAACACATGAAACATTTTCCTTCAGATGCAAGAAGGGCGACTGCTTCCTTTTGTCAGGCAGAGTTAGGGTTGGCAGTGGCAAGAAAGAAAACACTAAAAATTTAAGTTTGAAGATCTTAAAACTATTGTCTCAGTTTAGATCTGTACATTACATTTTAATGATTAAAGGGTAATACTACCTCATTCATAGACTTCCTTTTTTGAGAAGTCAGCAAGATACTGCATAGGAAAGCATTCTGCTAATGAAAACATTCTTCTTTAATTATTATTAAACATCATTAGTGTGAGAGAAAAAACAGTGGCTAAGATTGGACTTTAATATTCTAAAGTGTCATTTCTGTCCAGCAATAACTAACTTCTTCAATAACAAAATGTTCCTTATGATAAAGGAAACTAAAGGGCAGTCATGAATTTACTTTCCTTCAAGAAACTCCAAGAAGTGGTAGAATCAGCATTTATTATTGCTTTCATAGGATTCATGATAGCTGAGGAAGCCTTTTTGAGTACATGATCTTGATTATGAATAAGTATTCTGAGCCAACACAATGTACGCATCAATATAGTAAGATTAGAATTGCCCTTAAAAGATCAGTTATTTAAAAATCTAGATATCTGAAAGTGGATTTCGAGTGATAATTTCCTAAGTACGTAACATAAAGCAAAGAAACCTCAAAACACTGAAAGCCATTACATCACAAGAAGACTAACACTTGAGGATATTTTACTCTTGATAACTTCATTAGGATTACAGTATTCATAACGTCTCTACCATCTACATATTTATTCTCAGTATTAATATTACAGAATCCCATTTTTATACTAACTATAAGGAATCAAATCTTTTAAGTACTTGGACATGTTGAAAAAACCAATGACAATCACCATAAACAAAAATAATAATAATCATAATAAAAGTGGCCTGAAACAGCTGGGTGAGGTATTAGACCAGCTGTCTAGTGATCTGGCTTATAGTTTCAACTCACTATATATGAGGGGATCTTCAAAAAGGTCAATAAAAATGCATATGATAAAAAAACACACATGAATTTAAAATATTTTTTTGCACGTAAACATGTACCTTAATTCCATTTTCCATGAACTTTTTGAAGTACCCTAGCATCAGTACTGAGACCTTAGCTAAATCATAGCTTCACCGAGATTTCACTATTCTCTTCTGTAAAATGGAGCTAATTGTGCACATCCTGTCTGTTGTACTGAGTTGTTGTGAGGTTCAAATGAAACTGTATTCATGCAATTAAGAAAGTTTAATAAAAGGCATTTTAGGGATTATTAGTAAATTGAGTTCTCAGTCAACATTAAAATACAATCTGTCAGCTAACAGAGGGTTATGAGGTTAAATGTATGAACCAAAAAGCTGGGTCACCACTGGAAAAAGCTTAACAATATTGCTGTATTTATTGACAGTACCATCCAAAGGCCTTTAAAAAGTAATCCCTTCCCCCATGTCCTCTTTTTCTCTCTGTTAGTTGTGGGTGAAGAAGACTGTTCTCTAAAAGGTTTCTAAATGATGTTGATGTTAAAAAATATAGTATCACCATTTAATAGCCTTTTAAAGAGCAGTCCCTACTACGGTCTTTGTTAACAACTGAGGGAGGAAGAAACTATTTTTTCAAAGGCTTTTAGAGGATGTTGTTAAAAGAATATATAGTGACATCATTTAAAAGCCTTTTAAATAATAGTCCTACTTCCCTCCCAATTGTAATGTCCTTGGCTTTCATTTATTTTGTACTACAAGCCGAAAATGGACAAGCCAACATATTATTGGCTATGGCAGGCATTTGCTGGATGGAGAATGATGCATTGCTTTTAAAAAGGTCAGTGTCCAGAAATAAATCCAACTCTTTAAGAACATAGTTCCATTTCTATACAGGATACTGTCCACCCACCTTATCATTAGATTGGACCTTTTACTTGTTTTCTCTACGTTTACTGAAGAAAATACTACAAAGCAGGAAAGGAGGAACCACTAAGTCATTCCAAGATTTCCTACAAAAGCATCAATGTAATCTCACGCGTTTTGCTACTTGTGTTAACTCTCCATCTAATTTATGGCGAAATCTAACTTTTAGTTCCTATTCTATTGTCTTTGTTACACTATTTCTGTCCATTGTTCCCCTTCTTTTGACTTTATTCCAATAGGAGATGGATACTAAGAGTTCTCCAAATTTAGCTCCCATGGAGGCGGAAAATGAGGTTAATGATTTGGTTTAAAATATGAAGGCTGGTAGACAGCAAACTCTGAGATAGCTTAGATTTGATTAACTATCTTTTTTCTTTAAAGAATTATTTATTTAGTTTTATTTACCATTATTATTACTTTTAAATTTGCTACAGGGCACATGTGTTCACCAGAGAGAGATGTGGGGGGTGGGGGGGAAAGAGAGAGAGAAAACAAGCCAGCTGGTCCAGGACTTGAATCGTAGTCAGCCATGTGGGATGGGACTGCAATGCCCCAACCACCGCACTATCTGTTGGACCCGATTAACTACCTTTTACATAACATACCAAACAAAAAGTAGTCAAGGAAATAATAACAAGACATGATACAGTTTCCCATCTATTCTTCTGCTGGGTCTTTTCAGAAAAGTATCTCTTCATTTTAAGAACAGAATTTCAAGTATACAACCTTGGGGTTAAAAATAAGCCTTTCAAAAATCTTCAAGTAGAGGCTTCCAAACATATTGTTGGTGGTTTTTTTTAAGAGAGATTTTTGCTATAGGGCATGTGTACTTGCCAGAGACAGACAGAAAGTGAGAAATTACTCCCCTGGGGGGATAGTTATGCTGCAATTCCTTCTCCTCCATTCTCCTCTTAGGCTTTTGGGCACACATGCACATGTGCCTGGCTTGAGTTTTAAGTGGCTGGGTCCAGGACTCAAACTGTGGTCAACAAAGTTGGAGTCCAGAGCTTTAACCACTATGCCACCTTTGTGTCCCCAAGCATACTTTTTAAATCCTAAATTTGAGTGTGGCCCCCACTTTATTTTTCTTTGTCAGTCTTATAATCAAAACCCAAAATGTGCTAGTTCTATAATTTGCTAAGTCCTAGTAAATTATTATTTACTTCTGTTTTACTTTCAGAAATCATATTATTTAAATACATATCAAATAGTATCCACGAAACAATGTTCAGCTAAAGTCTCAATTTGTCTCTTCAACTCTTCTGACTCTACTCCAGTTCATTATGATCTTAATGACGTTCCATTTTGACATTTCCTATACTTTCTTACATTACTTAACTTTATATATATGCTGATGACCCATGCAACTAACAAAGTGCTAAGCCTTGACAATAATAACCACTTTGCATGTTTTTACAAAATAGAAATAACTTTTTAACTCTCTGCTGCCTTAATAGTATGAGTTATTTACACCTATAATTATATTTGCTTGTCAATATTTAAATATTTTAAAATATTTAAAAACCTCTGCATAAAAATTCATGCCATTTGAGATTTATATTTTTATTATCTAATGAACTAAATCAATGTCTAACTGACAAATGCTATTATAATTCTGATCCTAATAAGTAAAAAATTAGTAAAATTTAAAAATATAAGCATTCAACTTCCTGATTTAAAGAAGCATCAAAAAAAGTACGAGAAAGGTATAAGGTATAATTTAGTGTGACTGATCTGAAAATTCTCAATTTCTCTTGATTTTTGAGCAGTTCTAACCACAGTTAAGAAAACGGTCTCAAATAAGAATGGTTGGTGACCTAGTCCCGGTTGCGTGGGTTGAACGCTGCT
>NW_006159563.1:6683194-6716103 GCF_000334495.1 Tupaia belangeri chinensis | reverse complement strand
ATGCTGCGTTTCAGCAGGCTGAGGGCACACAGAGGCCTGGGTTCAATTCCCAGCCCACCCTAAAGGGCGAGGCACAGAGGTACATGCCTGTACACCCACTCTCAGGAGGCTAAGGCAGTGGGATCATGACACAGTGAGACCCTATCCAGACACTCCCCCCACCCCAACAGGAATTGCTTGGTTAGGTAGCTGGCCCGATGAACTCTGGGGCTAGTGAGCATTCCCATACTACAGTCAACACCGTGATCAAAGGGGAGATATGCTCATGTGTGATGCTGGCTCAGGCTGTACGCCAGAATGTCCCACACATGCCCCCCCAAGTGCCAGGGCCCTAGCTTCTGGCTCCTGTCATTCGATAGCCCTGGGGGAAGATAGAGGATCTGAGTTACTGCCCTCTGTACAGGTTCTACAGGGGAGGTAGTACACAGAACACTGCTCCCTGTAAGGTGCCAGAGACCTTATCCACAGATCTTATGAACATGTGACATTACATGGCAAGAGGGACCAAGCAGCTTATCAGCTGGCTCTGAGACGGGAGACCATCTTGTTAGTGACTGAGAGGATGGAGAGCCAGTGTCAGCGCGAGGCCTCCTGAGAACAACCTAATGAGCCACTGAAGGCTTTGAAGATTGAAGGGCCATGAGAAAAGAAATGTGGGCAGCCTTTAGAAGTGGAAAGAGCTCCAGAAGGAACACAGCCATGTTGCCACGTTCATTTTAGCTCAGTGGACCTACCTATTCTAGACTTCTGACCTCTAGAACTATAATAATATATTTGCATCATTTTAACCCATCAAATTTGTGGTACTGTGTTATGTTAATAATAGGAAATTAATAAAGGTAATTGTGATGTCTATTTCAAAACCACTGTTATGAATTTTGAATATGAGGGAGTCTAGGTGGGACAGAACAAGTTCAGGTAAATGCAATACCTCAAAGAAAGAGTGGATAAGTACAAAATAAGAGTGGTAATCCTGAAGATATCCTTTAAAATTTGACAATTTAGTATAGTTATCTGTCTCTGAAACAATAAAAAAAGATATGAAAAAAATTATACTGAGTCTCTGAATGTAGACTTTTAAGCATTTTGTAACCATTTGTGTAAAAGATAAGGTCTAACTAAGTTGTAATTGTTGGGATAAACAATACAGGTGGGGGCCACATGATGATGCAGTGGTAGAAAGCAATGCTCTGCAAGGCTATACATGGGAAGGTTACCGTTCAAGTCTGGAGACCTCCATGTACCCACAATCCAGGGCTGGCTAAAGGCTGGGGGTGGATTGTGGCAGTGACATCCTGACTGGTGTTTTCTCTCTCTCTTACTCATAGAAGAAATAAATCAATAAAACTTAAAAATATAATAATAATAATGCAGGTGCACCAGTGGTTGCTTACATAGTCAGATCAACATGAGGAAAGTAAACACCATGTATAAAAGCAGACACTACTCAGAAAAAAATCAATTCAGCATGTGTTGGTCTAACAGAAACATTCTTGGTGGAAATTCTACATGTGTAAATCATGGTATAGAAAGAATGTGCTTTATAAACTAAGAGTAGGTTAGAAATATAATAGGAATTTTCTCTGCAGCATTAGTAATTCCCTGTCAAGATCCCAAAACACCTAGTACCAATGGTCTCTGGAACTCACACGCCTGGTCTGGTGCTCACGTGATTTCCATAGACTATGCCATATCCCTAGACATCTGAACCATGGCTGGTGGGCATGCTTATTAAACAAATGATTAGCTACAGCTCACACTATACAGTTAAGAATACAGTAGATGGTCTTTCTAGCTATGCTTGTCAACAGAAATAGTCAAGTTTGGGGTGAAGGGTGCAACTTTCCTCAAGAAAACCATAATCCCTCAAGTTTTTCTAGAAAGCAGCAGAGAACTAGCTTCATCTACAAATACCGAGTCCATAAAGAACATGAAGGGCATTAACCTGTATTCACTATTCTATCTAAACTATTCTTGCAGAACTAAGAGAAAAATTTTACACACCCATGATGTATAATTTTTATGTTTAAGCTGAAACCTGCTCAGACCCTTACACTGCCTCTTGATATAAAATAGCACCTTTGGTTGTCCACTTTGAAATAAAAAAATGTCGAATCACCTACCTACCCATGCGCCCTGAAAAACACATTGGTGAATCTCAGGATACATAGAATCTGGCCAAATAAGCTAAAACGGTTTGTCTTCTAAGGGGGAATCACTTAAAGTGAGTTGGACACTAATTTCTAATGGCTCCCTTTAAACTGTTTTACCTATTTCCTGAGAAATTACAATTAGCAAGGCATTTGAACTTGATGAGGAGTGTATGTGTGTGCATTCACAAATAAAGCTATGTAAAAATTTCCAATTGTTTTTATCAAAGAATTTGGGATGATTCTAATACAAGCAGGTATAACAGAAAATGTAAGACTTAGTGCTTATACATATTCGCAATCTACCTATAATGATGCTCTGATGATTAAGTACTGGACGTATCCCCAGAAGTAAAATAAACTTGTATTTTAACCTTTTCTATGACAAAATAGGTCCCTGCCACAAAGCATTTCCTTGATTTCAAATTCATATTTAGGATCGCCACCGTGAGCAGGGCTGCCGGAGCACAAGGTCTGCGTGAAGCCTCAGACTGCATATTATCGCCCACACATGAACTCGGCATTTTATGAAGAGCCCCTCTTCCACACGGACATCCTCTGGACTCTGAGTAAATAACTAACAATTCATTTCCTAACCTTGACTTTAGAGTCCAGCCTTTCCACCCTTCCTTTTTTTTTTTTCTTCTTTCCAAACAAGTGACAAAGAACAAGGAAGCTGATTGAAGGGGTCCATTATGTATCAACTTAAAGAAAGGCAAAGTGATTGATGAAACTAGCAGTCACCTTCACTGCTAGCTACTGCACCTGTATCCTTTTTGTCAAATGACCTGAAAATCCTGCTGACAGTTTAACATTCACTACAAGGATACACAGTATGGGGCTATAGTTTTTAATATTTTTATTTGCAATGAAATCTTTGGGCATCACATTAAAAAGCAAAAGTCAAATGTTACACTTTTTGAAGTTTTAAGTTTTCTTCTTACATAGTCTCTGACTGCTATCAACTTGCTTTGCAAAAATAATTTTATGTTGTGAATGGCGCAGAAAGATGTGGTATGGCCAGTAACCCTGAATGCTTATTTTAAACTTTATGTTTATTTGTGTTGGTAGAAACGGTATTAGCTAAGCAGAGCTCCTTTTGTCAAGATATTTGATGAATTATAATTTATCACACATTGCTAAGATAGGAATTTATGATTTCTCATTTCATCTCTTTGGAGTTGCCAATATCTCAAAAAGCAATTATTTAATTAAAATTAAAAAAATAAAAGTGCAAGATTCTAAAAACACTAATACTTAACCTAAGTGACCTAAAGCTATTTCTCAACCTTTAATATAGGTGATGGGCTTAGTGATCTCACTGGATTAACCACGTAAGTAAGAATTTCTTCTGTGGATAGAGAAAAGTTCAACTAAATTAAAGAACTCCTGACATTTCCTTACAGTAGTGAATTCAGTCTCAAGCTTACTGCGTTAGAAATAAAAACTTCACTAGGCAACGGTGACACACTTGAGAGCTAGCAAGACCTCAAAAGAAGCCACATTTCTCTGTGTGGACACAGCACCATTTCCTCTGGGCATTTATTACCTGTTAAAAACCAATCTTTTGGTGAGTGGCAGTTCAGGGTTTTTGAGAGCAAGCTGCAATATTTCTTCAGGTCTGCAGAGTCATAATTAAAGCTGAACTGAGCGGAATTGGAGAGGGAAGGTCAGCGAGGTGCCGTATGAGAGATGAGGCTGGGCTGATGGGCACCAAATGAACAAATTATGATGGGCCCCACTCAATGTGATGAGGTCAAATGCTTGTTTCTACCCACTGACAGTTCAATTTCCCTGAAATGTCTCTCGGTTCTCTATGAGCTAATTATGAATGAAAAGTTATCAACTGCCCACGCCAAAGGGGGCTTAAATACTATTTTGTGGAGTTCTTAATGTCAAAATATTGTTCAAAACAGCATGCTGTCCCACTCCAAATACAATGCTTGGGTTAATGTAAATACCAGTGAAATACTATCAATTTTCCTCAGGTTTCCCACGATGTATATATAAAGCAAATTTGCCACCACTTGTCAGCTTAACAACAAAATAAAAAAGATCATTTGATCAAGTAAATGTGTATTACACCTACAACTCATTTCCACAGTAATAATAATATAGTGCTTACGGTTTTGCATATCACAGGCTACCTACTCTTCAAATAGCACTATATATTTTTCCAGGAATGGTGCTACTGGATTATTAGCTTCTAGGCATCAATACCCAGATCTACCCCAGTATACACACTTACTACATTAAATCAGTTCAAGAGTGATTGACAAAATATCAACTCCTTTTATGGAACCTCAATTTTTAAGGAACAGTTTTCCACAGCCTGCATTTATAATGGACAATTATTTTCTTTACATCTGTAAGCCTAAGTGCCTATAACTTCTTCTCAATTCCTCTGACAGATGACGAATATTTGCTAGAATTTAGCAGCTAGCTAATTAAGAAAAAATATATGGCTTCAATCACAATAATACAAAACCAGATTAAGATGGTAACATTTGCTGAGTCCCTATTCTGTGCTAACCACTATGCAAGGGACTTTCATATAAGAATATTTAAGATGGTAAAAAAATCTGGTAATTTTCTGTCCATATATACCACTTAAAAGTTTGGATCAATGCCCCAAGGTTAAAGAGTACATTACATAAATAAAATAATATGATCTGCGTAAAATAAAACATCGAGGTTAAATTTTAAGGAAAATTATAAAATATGCATATGTGATATACAGATGTCAACTTTCTAATTAACACTAGATAAAAAAGGAGTTTAAGGAATAGACTCTGTGGTCTATAGTATAAACAAGCAGTACTTGGTCAGGGTAGAGAGGGAAGAGAGAAAGATTACTCAGATAACAATAATTAAACACCCAAAATTAGAGCCTGAAGTAGGGAAAATCTTTTGTCATTTAAAAACACACATACATTTTTTGGAAATTTAGTAACAATCAAAGTTAGTGTTACTTGCTGTTTCCACCTTGACATAATATGCTTACACATACACTATCAATCTCCTTAAAAAGCATTATTTTATATATTTATGTTTAGAGATCATGATTTAATTCATTCATTAAAGGACCCTTTCTGGAAGTTGATTTTTTCTAATTCTTATTGTAATTGCATTGTTCTAATCTTGTATTATAAAGGCAGCTGCTTGCCTATCATTTGTACTTTCCTCGTTAATCCTGACTCAGTGAATTAACCTTTAATTACAGCCGTTAAAATTGAAATGAGCCTCTCGTCTGGCTGGGGCTGCCCCCTTTCAGTGCATGATTCTGATGAAAATTTTTAGGGTCAATGAATATGTCCCATGTCATGTCTGATAGCTGCTAAAGATGTGAGGAGGTAAATGTTACCTTAGAAAGATGTGCTTTAAATTTTTAGGAGATCTGCTCTATTGACAGGAAAATAAAATCAAAATGGCATTCTTAGTTTCTCAGTTTATCATGGTATATTTTTAGCCAGATTAAGAGAGTATTTAATAAACAAAAGAAATACAAAGAAATATTAAGGTACACTTAGTCAAATAAGTTAAAGCAGTAACTTATTCTCCATTTTACTGTCTTAAGTATTACATTTAAGTAATAAAAGGAACAGGTAAAGAACACATGGACATTCTAGATATGTGCTTGATGAGAATAATTCTTTCAGTGATGTAGTGAACTAACACATAATAACAGAGTTCTTTAAACTGACATCAGTGGGAATGGGTTCTGTAACAATGAAGCTGGAAAAGGATAAGGATTCATTTCATTCATCCAAACTTGATAAGCACCTACTATGTATTTAGCACTGGCAACAGAAAGGCTAGGAAAAGGCCCTGTCCCTTTTTCCAGGAACTCAAACTCCACATCTTCCATCTATAATATATTCCTAATGTTAAAGGTAAGGCAACTCTTTTACGCTGATGTTGTTTACTGAAGTCATCTGAAGTTTTCCCATTTATTTCTCATAGACCTTCAGAACTTCAGAGTTGGAAGGCACCTCGAAACAACTTACTCCAATTCCCTAAACTCACAGATGACAATCTGAACTGAATTCAAATTCTGATGTACTGCTTCAAATTTACAAGATATGGTGTCAGGGTCATATATTCTAATCACAAATGTCAAACCTTCACTGAAAATACGGCGTAACCAACGATTTCTAAAATTACACACTTAAAAAACTTATGAAAAATTTCAAAAGTACAAAAGCAGAGAAACTATTATAGTGTACAAATACTCATAATTGTGTTTCAAAATTATCAACATTTGTCCAATCTAATATGTTTGAGTATTTTACCCAAGTCTGAATTATTTAAAAATAAATTCTGCATCTGATATAATTTCGTCATAAATACTTTGATTTGTATATCTGACAGAGAAAGACTTAAGAAAATTTATGAAACTATCACCCTACTGAAAAAGCAAAACGAAAACTCCCTTTCATTATCTGACTGGTGCTCACATTTCCTTGACTAGTTGGTTCATGTCTTTTCCAAGCTGGTTTGCTTGAATCAGAATTCAAACAAGATGCATGCATTGCAGTTGGCTAGTTATCTCTCTTAATCTAAAGTACGTTGTTAAAACAACTTGCTGAATTTTTGTTGTTGTTGTTGTTACCTTGAGCAGAAGTATAAAGTTGATCTTTTAATTTCTATAAAACACTTAGGGGAGATACAAATTCAGTAATACAGAGCAGTTCCAAAAAACCCCACAAAAACACTTTATTGACAGGTTTCTAAATGCTGTATATAGTCACATTCCTGAATGATCTGAGTAACAGTATGTCAGATATACTCTAAGTCGTTTTTATTTTTCTTTGATTTAGAGTCACATATTGCACTTATCCATTTTTACTCCTGCTTTCCTGTCTCTGATAATGTACCCTATTAATTTTCTCTTCTTAAAGGTTTTAAGAATTGTCACAATAACATTTTCCATGTTTAGGTCAGGTTTCTCTGTTAAAAGACTTAATACTATTAATGTAATATTTATCAGTTTCCCATTTTATGCCCTACCCTATATTAAGCAACAATTTTGGTGTGCTTTTAAAGAACAATGGTAACAGAAGTTAACTTGGCTGATAGGTAATTAAATAATATTTAAGACATAACTGGCTAATGCATAATAACCTAAGACATCTTAAAGCTGAAAATATATATTAATATAATCTCCACTGCAAACACCACAATTCCACAGAAGTGATAAAATGTGAAACACAGCAGCTGGTAGTCACACCAAGTTCAATAAACCTGGATATGAAAAATAAAACTGCCAGTAAAGATGATCTGTTTTAAACAAATTATATTTTTAACCCTTTTATTTCCTATGAGAGTATATTTCAATAAATAAAGATTTAAAATCATCGTCTTTGGAAAGAAGTAGGTAGATGTTCTTTGACTTGTGTTGGCTCTGAAGACTGAACACCACAGCAAGTGAAAGAAACTACTCACCACAAGTAGAAGGAAGAGAAGAAAGGCCCAGGGGTTGCTTTATTACCACCGCTTTAATCTTTCAAGTTTTCACAGATTTTGTGTACATATTCTCTTTGTTGTTTGTGGGTGACCTGCGTCTTTCACTATAATTACTGATTCATTATACGATGAGCACCTGATGGAGTGAATTTCTTACTGTAGTGAATTTTATTGCAATACTGACAATGCATTATGGGTTCTATCTACCAGTCAGGGCTCAAACTGGCATGTATTTGCTTAGGCTAATTAAAACATATTTTCCAGTAAAAAAATCTGTGACTAAAAACTAGTAATGGTCTTTCTCAAGTAGCAGCTTTGCAAAATCTAGGTGAAGGAGAGAAGAAGACGGACCCTCATAACCATGAGACCTCTGAAGTAAAAAGATCAAGCAGCAGGATAGCATATCTTAAAGTTTAATTTAAAAATTAAAGCAACTCATACCCAGAAGAGAATTGAATAAAAGAGTAAAATAGGACATGGCCAGGCAATGGGAGCACAAAATACTGTCAAATTTTAATTAAAAAATGTTTTCAATTTAAGCAGACCCAGGCCAGTGATTTTTCATTATTTTTACCACAGTTCCATGACTACTGACATTTTCATCAGAACAAATAAGAGATTTTTCCCAAATTTAAAATGACAAAATTATTTTTAACTTTGACTTGCAATTTCTTCCTCTTCTAAACCCAACAGACTGATCTTAGCTAGACTTGTCTCTTTACCTGGGCCTTGGATATACCTTAACATTTTAAAGTAATGTGTGAAAAATATCTTTTAAAGACAGCTCTTCCACCATATTAGAGAATTAGTTTTATCATAGGCCCATTATCATTTTTGTGAATGAGGGCACATAACCACTCAATGTCTGGTCTATGACACAGTAAATGCTTGTATTCAATAAAGACATCCCTCAAAGTATCTGTCTATAGATCAACTCGAAAAAGAACTAGCACGTTGGCAGTCTAAGATAAGCAGACTGGAGAACAATACTAAAATGCCATAGTAGCAATTAAGACAAACATACACAGAGAGAGGGAGAGGGAGAGGGAGAGAGAGAAGAGAGGGAAAGATCTACTTAAGATGAAAGTCCACTCAAGAGAAATTAAAATCCTCAGTATAAAGAACTACAGTCACAATAGTCACCACTATAGTACACACCATTATCTTAATAATTAAAAATACTTTAGTATAGTTTAGTAGATTTTTAACAGAGTAAATTAGATTCTGCTTCATGAATTACGGTTTGTTTTCCTATTGTTTTCTAACTGGTCAGAGTGACTTCCATAGCAAAATCTTGTATGACAGAGTCTCCTCTCCCAATTATATTCCTAAAACACAAACACAGTCGGGGCTTTATTTCTAATCATGGAGAGTTGTAAGTTCATTAACTACCACTTTTGTCAGTAGCAAAAACCCCTAACCTACTTGCTAGCCAAGTTTCCATATTCCTTAGATAAGGAACTGACTGAACTAACAAAAAAAACTAACCCCAGAAGCTATATTTGTTTTATGCTTGTCTCAATTCCAGTGGATTACATACAGATCTCCTTTCTGTCTTTCAGCCTGTAAATCCTTGGGCGAGGGGCATCAGCTTGCAGCTGATGACTTGCTGGTCATACTGCCAAACTGAATGCTATCTTTTTGCTGGTCCAGGAAGCTGTATGCTGGCTATAGGCACAGGCGCTGGTTTAATTCTGCTGTTGCCACCATCTTCGCTGTGGCATAGTGTGAAGCTTAATTTATTCATCAAGTGATGAAGTGGTGATCCACAATGCCAGTTCAAGGAAAGTGGAAGGTGAAAAGCACAGCCTGAGAATTATCCTTCGACTTCTTAGTAGAGAGAAAAAGTAGACCAGATAACTCAATTTTAAACTGTGTTATATGTTAAAAGTAACTTGTTAGTTTTTTACTCTATAATAGTACAGAGGGAAGTAAGTGGGACGGGGAAGCTTAGAAAACATAAAATAATAGTGTTTATGCTCGTAATCAGGGAAATAATGACACAGAAACTCCCAAATGAGCAAGCTATCTCTGTATTCTAAGTTAAAAAAATAAAAGTACGTAAGTAATTGCATATGTTTGAGGCACTTTTTTTTTTTCACTTTTCCCACAACTGCAAACTCCCTGAGGGTGGGAACCTTGCTCATATTGTTTACCAATAAAATTTTGGCCTCATTTTCTGGCCTAAATAAACAATGGTTGAATGAATAAAACACTTGGAGTATGTGTAGTAAGGAATTTGGTCTCACCTAGAGAGAGATAGGGACTTTCTCCTAGCTTTTGAGAGGTCACCTCTAAATCCTTGAAATGTCCTCAATGACAGAAGTATCTTTATTATTCACGGTGGACCTCTTGGGACCACACTTGACAATGTATGCCACTGTCATTGAAGTGACTCATCACAGGCCCCTAGATAGCTTATGCTGAGGAGGTAACTCAGGATGGAGGTTGGCCAAACTGAAAGACCATCCATGCAATCAAAGGATTGGGGCTTTGAGCCACTTATATTAACTTCACCTCCAGGGAGAAGAGAGGGCTGGAGATTTAATTCAGCCATGTGGCAACCGTTCAGCCAATCACGCCTATGCGATGAGGTCTCAATAAAAACTCTGGCCATTGAAACTGTCCCTGGTTGGCAATATTCCATGCATATTGTTACAGTTTGATGCCAGCAGTGTAATGCAGAAGTTTCACATCTGACACGCTCCTAGAATCTGCCTTACGTCTGTTTTTTTGTATTCTTTTACTAAAACTGCAATTCTAAGTATAGTGCTTTCCTGAGTTCTGTGACTTGTTAGAGCAAATTACTGAACCTAAGGTTTTGGAAACCCCCTAAATTTGCAGTTGGTGTCAGAAGTCTTGGGCCAGTGGGGCCAGCAGGTGGTGTGGCAGTTGAGGTGCTAGACTTCCAGATGGCTGACCTTGTTTCGAGTCCTGAACCTGGCAGCTTGCTTTCTCTCTCTTGAGTGCATGTGCCCTATAGCAAATAATAGTAATAAATAAAATTGGGACCAGCAGATGGCATAATAGTTGCGTCTCTGGACTCCCATGTAGTCAAGTGCAGTTTGAATCCTGGACCTGGCAGCTTAAAACTCATACTGGGCAAATGTGTGTGCATGTCCCAAATCCCAAGAGGAGAATGGAAGAGAAGGGATTGTAGCATGGCCATCCCCCCTGGGGGGGGGATGATTTCTCACTTTCTGTCTTTCTTTCTCTATGTCTCCAGTGAGTCCACATACCTGATAGCAAAAATCTCTAAAAGATTAATAAAATATAAAATAAAAATAATTCTTAAGAAAAAAAAAATAGAAGTCTTGGGCCAAGTTTGCAGTCTGGAGGACTGTGCCCTTCATCTCAAGTTGGACTATCTTGAAGTGGCATATTATAACAAATCAGACCTTCTTCCCTGATAACCCTTCTTAATGAAAGAATGAAATAAAAAAGGAAATAGGCTGGCTGGCTTTCTTTCTTTCTTTCTTTCTTTCTTTCTTTCTTTCTTTCTTTCTTTCTTTTTTTAAAGAGTTTTGCCTCATCATGTTGCGATCCTGCCCCGGTCTCTGTTTTAGCTAGGACCACTGGCATGGGGAATGCACCTGGCCTGTTTAGGCTGGGCTGGGACCAGACCTGGCTTCCCCATGTAGCCTCAGTCACTGTACAGTGGTACTCTTCTATTTGTGCCACCAGGATGAGTCTTGTCTTTTTTCTTGTTTTCAGCTCTGTGTGTCTCATTATTCTTCTTGGAATTACTTATTATTCCTCAGTGTACTAGCTTCGTATTCTGTAATGATCACTTTTATTTTTCCTTCTGTGAAAAATTTTCTCAGAGGATGCATACACTTGTGGAGAGACACAGAGAAAAGGGAAATGTGAGAAAGCACTTTCTCATGGGGGAAGAGCTCTTTTCCATTTCTTCTTCCTTTCAGGATTTTGGGTACATGTGCATGCATACACACACACACACACACACACACACACACACACACACACACGATGTGTTTTTCAAGCCATGGGGTCCAGGACTCAAGCTGTGCCATGTGGGATTCAGCCACCTTAACTACTGCCACCTCTGGCCCAATCACTTTTTTCTTTTAAAATATGATTTAATTTACTATTATTATGATTTAATTTGCTATAGGGTACGTGCACTAACCAGAGAAGAGACGGAGAGAGAGAGGGTGGGAAAAAGTGAGAAAGTAAGCCACCAGGTCCAGGACTCAAACCGTAGTAGGCCATGTAGGAGTACAGCGGCTCAATCATTATGCCACCTGCTAGTCCCTAATCACTGTACTTAACGAACCTTTTTCTGACCTACTAAATTAAATTCCACTTAGGTATTGCCATCCAAAAGGATCAAAACTGTTATCTTTATGGTAGCTAAGTTAGCTTCCTTACTCCTGTAATTTGTCACAGGTGGGTTAGGGACGTGCTGCGATGCTGTCCTCAAACCCTCAGGAAGGCTGTATGGGGCCTGTGGAAGATCCTTTGGCATTCTGTTTACCCACAGAGAATACTACACACTGCACAAATACTACCAATTCTCTGCATGTACCCGAATGTGAAAAGCTGGAAAATAAGTTAAAGAATCATTACAGTAATTTTTCCATTACAGTGTGTCACCAACATAGTTCTCAAACTTCAGACCTGATTATTCCAACATATGCAGTATACTTTAGCCACAATGAACTACTCCTGCAATACTACAAGGTCTTCCACACCCTGAGCCTCTGCATTATTATTTCCTTCGCCAACAATGTTGTTCCCCTTCTACTCCAGCCAGGTAGTCTACAAGGCTCAGGTTCAAGGTTACATATGTAAACGTTCCTAAGACATCTTTGTCACCTTAGAGCACCTAGTGGATTTGTCTCTCTAGTATGACAGTTAACACATGAGAAATCTGTCTGTTTTCCTCAGTAAACGGAGTTTCTTGACATCACACTCTGATTGACCTCCTTTACGTAACTTCGCCAATTCCTTTTTCCTTTTCAAAATATTATGTCCCCTAGAAATGCATCTTCACCTTTCTCACCTCAAAGGTTTGCCTGAGGAAGCTCTTCCATTCCCCAACCTTAATCCATTGCCTTGATTATGGTGACTACGGTGTATTAGGGTGTGTGTGTGTCCCTGATTTTTCTTTGAAACCGAAAATAGATTTTTACCTTTTTACAGGAAATCTTGAATATAATGTTCTAGAAGTAACTCAGTGTCAACATGTTCCAAATGAAATTTCAATGTCATTGTCTCTTCTTTCTCTTCTATTTTCTATCTTTTCTAATTGGGTTCCACCATCTAGATAAGCATTCAAATGGAAACCTGCTACCTGTATACTCACCAAAGCTCCTCCTTTACTCTCTTCCTGTCCAATTAATCCTCCACATGACTTTATATAATGAAGATCAATCAATTAGCTATTTAAATTTCAGATAGTAGAGACCAGCAGTTAGCATAATGGCTATGTTGCTGGACTCCCATGTGGTCAACCGCAGTTCAAGTTCCAGACCCGGTGGCTTAAAACTCATGCCGGGCGCGTGTGCGTGCGTGCCCAAGATCCCGAGAGGAGAATGGAGGAGAAGGGATTGCGGCGTGGCCATCCCCCCTGGGGGGTGATTTCTTGCTTTCTGTCTCTCTGTCTCTCTCTGTCTGTCTGGAAAACTCACGCACCCTATAGCAAAAACCTCTCCCAAAAAATAAAAAATAAAAAAATTTTAAAAATGGGAACCAGCAGTTAGCGTAATGGCTATGTCGCTGGACTTCCACGTAGTTGACCGCGGTTCACATCCCGGACCCAGTGGCTTAAAACTCACGCCGGGCGCGTGTGCGTGCGTGCCCAAGATCCCGAGAGGAGAATGGAGGAGAAGGGATTGCGGGTTCGTGTCCCAGACCCGGTGGCTTAAAACTCACGCCGGGCGCGTGTGCGTGCGTGCCCAAGATCCCGAGAGGAGAATGGAGGAGAAGGGATTGCGGTGTGACCATCCCCCCTGGGGGGTGATTTCTCACTTTCTGTCTCTATGTCTCTGTCTGTCTGGCGAGCGCACGTGCCCTATAGCGAAAACCTCTCCAAAAAAAAAAAAAGATTAAAAAAAAATTTAGATAGTAAATAAGATCAAAGGGAACATATAAATGCATTTTAATAACAAAATTGTTTTGAGGAGTTTATTACATACGGTATACGCAGAGTGATTTATATAATTATAAAGGAAAGCAGAAAGATGCAGAAGAAAGGGCATGGAATATGAAGCATAAGACCTAGGTTTAAGCTCAGCTTCTATCATTCATCAGTTGGTGGTGTTTGCAACTACAAAAGTAGAGAATAATTTTTTAAAAGTTAGAGAATGCACGAAGTTATAAAAATATAAGCTTTAAACTACAGGATACCACCTTTCTAGGTCTGTTGTGAGAAGTAGATCAGATGCAGAAGACAGTACAACTATATGTATCACTTAGTAGATATTTAACTTAGTTAATATTATTTCTTGGGATCAGCCATTGGCATAGTGGCTATGTTGCTGGATTCCCGTGTAGTCGACCACGGTTCAAGTCCCGGAGCCAGTGGCTTAAACTCACACCAGGTGTGCGTGCATGCATGCCCAAGATCCTGAGAGGGGAAAAAGGGGGAGAAGGGATTATGGCAAAGCCAACCCCTCTGGGGGTGATTTCTCGCTTTCTATCTCTCTTTCTCTCTCTGTCTTTCTGGTGAGCACATGCACCCCATAGCAAAAACCTTTCCAAAAGAAAAAATATATTATTTCTCAAACTTATTACACCCCAAATATAAAATAATTCAGGCAAAGAGGTCTAACAAACAGATTTTTAAAAAAGTAAAAAAGAAGCAGTTCATCTACCACCCAGGATCATAAATAATATGTTGTAAATCTGAATGACACTTTCAAATATACTCCTTCCAGATTTCATTCCTCTTTCCTCTTGGAATCGCGGCGTGGCCATCCCCCCTGGGGGGTGATTTCTTGCTTTCTGTCTCTCTGTCTCTCTCTGTCTGTCTGGAAAACTCACGCACCCTATAGCAAAAACCTCTCCCAAAAAATAAAAAATAAAAAAATTTTAAAAATGGGAACCAGCAGTTAGCGTAATGGCTATGTCGCTGGACTTCCACGTAGTTGATTAAAAAAAAATTTAGATAGTAAATAAGATCAAAGGGAACATATAAATGCATTTTAATAACAAAATTGTTTTGAGGAGTTTATTACATACGGTATACGCAGAGTGATTTATATAATTATAAAGGAAAGCAGAAAGATGCAGAAGAAAGGGCATGGAATATGAAGCATAAGACCTAGGTTTAAGCTCAGCTTCTATCATTCATCAGTTGGTGGTGTTTGCAACTACAAAAGTAGAGAATAATTTTTTAAAAGTTAGAGAATGCACGAAGTTATAAAAATATAAGCTTTAAACTACAGGATACCACCTTTCTAGGTCTGTTGTGAGAAGTAGATCAGATGCAGAAGACAGTACAACTATATGTATCACTTAGTAGATATTTAACTTAGTTAATATTATTTCTTGGGATCAGCCATTGGCATAGTGGCTATGTTGCTGGATTCCCGTGTAGTCGACCACGGTTCAAGTCCCGGAGCCAGTGGCTTAAACTCACACCAGGTGTGCGTGCATGCATGCCCAAGATCCTGAGAGGGGAAAAAGGGGGAGAAGGGATTATGGCAAAGCCAACCCCTCTGGGGGTGATTTCTCGCTTTCTATCTCTCTTTCTCTCTCTGTCTTTCTGGTGAGCACATGCACCCCATAGCAAAAACCTTTCCAAAAGAAAAAATATATTATTTCGCAAACTTATTACACCCCAAATATAAAATAATTCAGGCAAAGAGGTCTAACAAACAGATTTTTAAAAAAGTAAAAAAGAAGCAGTTCATCTACCACCCAGGATCATAAATAATATGTTGTAAATCTGAATGACACTTTCAAATATACTCCTTCCAGATTTCATTCCTCTTTCCTCTTGGAATCAGAAGTAACCAGTATTTGTATTTGATATTTACCAGTCACAAGTATGTTTTTAAATATTTTCCATGTGTGTATGCATGTTTCACTCATGTACATTTTACATATTTTTAAACTTTCTTTAAATGATCCATACTATATATATATACACATATATATATATACACACACACATATATATATATCCTTCTGTAACTTCCTTTCTTAATATGATTTTTGAGATTTATCTATGTTTATTTAGCATTTTAAGTTAATTTTAATTTATATATCCACTCTAGTGAGAGATTATTAATTTATTTACAATGTTATGCTCTTACAAACAATGTGCCATGAACATCCTTACAGGTTTTCACAGATAGCCACATGGATTTCTGGGTCACGGGCAATGCAAATATTCAACATGGTTGAGTATTTCCAAATTATCCTCTAAAAGGTGATTTTATGAGTATGTGTTCCCAGTATGCATGCCTACATTTTTGCCAACAGTTACAATGTTAAGACTTTTGACTTTAAGAGTGGCCTCCTGCTATGTTTTAGGTACCATCCTCCCCCTCAAAAAAGAAAAAAAAATCATCTGTTGGTACTTGTTTATATTGTGCTGAAAGAAACAGGGAAATAGAGGGCATTTGGGAGTGTTTATGTGATTAGGATAGGGTCCCTATGACAGACTCCTGATGAGTTTATAAAGAGAAAGAATGAAAGCAGAACAGAGACATGGACAGACACAGCCACTCTGCTCTGTTCTTGCCCTCATGGTATGATGTGACTGTGCACGGTCCCTGCTCCCCCCCATCCCCCTAGTTGTGACCTCTGAAACATAAACCTCAAAACCATGAAGTGAATAAGCCTCTAGTCTCTTCAATTACCCAGACTCAGGCATTTTCTGTTATTAGCAATGGAACAAATTATTGTCAGAAAAGTCAAGACATATTTTTCTATGCAAAAATGGGTCATGACTTTCCTGATGACCTAATTAAATTGCCTAGCTTTTTTTAGACTCTTTTAAATTTTTAAACATAAGATTCCTATAGCAATTTTAAAACACAATTACATAAATAAACCTCATATGCGACCATTCAGTAGCAGGTACATATATTTCCATTTTGATTTAAGCTAGGTTGATGCAATCAATAGTATTAAGAAAATACAATGGGTGGGGAAACTTTGGACTGCTTGGTTGATAATTGGATGGAATGAACTATTACGGGTCTAAACAAACTATGCAATGATTTTATGAAAGGCACAGCCTCTCTTTGAAACACATATAAGCAGACCTGGTGAAACAGCAGGCAATTAAATTTTCAACTGGAGTAAAGGATAGCTTGATTATTTCAAGATACAGATGGATTGCTATAAAATCAGGGTTTAGGGAAAAGCTACAGGTGCTGACTCAAGGATCGTTGAGTTATAGATGCTAGACTAGGGAGTGTAATCTAATAATCAATTTTCTAAACTTAAAGAAGAGAAGTCAAAGAACAAGATGAGAGATGGCTTAACCTACAGATATTTGGCTTCTGTTTATGAGGAGCTAATGTTTTCCTCAGTAGAGAATGTGACACAGGGAAGAGACATGCTTGGATGCAAGATGCACAAATCCCTGCTGAGCCTATATTTCATAGCCTTGATTCATTACTTTGTGGGACATCTGGATTTCTATAGCACTAATAAGCCCTGGTTGAATGAAAGAGGCATATAGGAAATAATTAAGAAACTGTGTTATTAAGAAATGACATGTACTACTCACTGCTCCTTTTACATTATTTTAGTAATATAACTTTATAATTCTTTTTCTTAACTCATTAAGACATTGAATATACTCAAGAAGTTTAATTTTTTTGTCTATTTGAAGTAAAAAATATGGAATGAATTCTAAACTTTCTAAAGTAAATTATGTTTACTTATAGTTTGAGTTTATTGAAATGGAAAAAAGTTATAATCCCGTAACACTTTCAGAATTGGCAGACAGCGATTTTTGCCTAACTTGGATATGGATATGGCCACTGTAAGAATGGTCAACTTGGTTGAGGTCAACCTTTTCATCAATAAAGGTTCTGCAGTTCCTGATTCTGCAAAATCTAGGGTTTCCTGGGGATCTTATCACTTTTTTTAATTGACCCATTTCTCCTTATTCTATCTACATAGCTCTAGTATCCAATGTGGAGACTGGTGGAAGAGAAAGAGATGGGATAGGTGATGTCTTTTGGTTTTACTGAACATAAAGTTCTCGGAGTCTCTATATCTTGCCAATGCCAGTCTTGATAGAACTATTTCCCCATGCCCAAGATCCTCAAATCTGAATCTATTATCTGTTCCTAAATCCAGTGACACAGACCCAAGTATCAGAGTTGACACATAGAGAAAGGAATTAAAACATTTTTGAGACTGTTATTTTCATGAAAATACAATGAGATGTTTAAGAAAGTATTATCACTATTGTAAAGTCAAAAATGAAAGCTTATACAAGTCAAAGAATTGCCAAAGTCACAGTGACAGTGTTTGGTCAAGGGTGAAAACAAGATACCTGGGTTCCAAATTCGGTGCATTTCCCAAACGTCACCTAGCTTTTCTAAATGAATTCTCAGCATTTTCAGTTGGAACTCTCAAATTATATCCCCATAGAAACCTTCTGATTTTTGATTAGGTGCTAAAGAATCAGAGGGTACCATACCTTCACTGTGGGTATTACAACATATGAGGGACTGCCTTGGAAATCTTATAAACTAGTAAGGCTGGACTTATATTTTTTCCAAGGAAACATAATCTTTAATAGTAACTGAATATATTAATAAACTTCTCTATAAAACTAGTTTGAGATGAACTATAAAAATGCAGGGCCAGCAGGTGGTATGGTGGTTAAGGTCGTTGGACTCCCACATGGCCAACTGCGCTTTGGCAAGGGAGGATTCAAAGATTCTTGTTGACATTTTTCAGTTAAAGTAAAATGTACATTAAGATAGTTTTCAGAGGTAACTTTGTGTTATTCACTTAAATATTTTTGTGACCCAAATTTTGAAAAAACAATGAAGCACAAGAAATTGGAGTTTCATGCCAACATTTCTAATACAAGAGGTGAACATTTTGCACCCATTCTTTTCAAAATCTACTTTATTTTACAATTCTTTATTTATATTTGTTATATATCTTTATGGTGTACAATATGGTTTCACTTTTTTTTTAGAAGTTTTTGTCATAGGGCACGTGAACTGACTGGAGAAAGAGAGACAGAGGCAGTGAGAGGGAAATTTCAGCCTTAATTTCTTCAATAGTTTTGAAGTCATTCAGGGGTAAACAGTTTAGTTTCCATGTATCTGTGTATTTTTGCAGGCTTTGTTGTTGATTTGAGGTTTAATTACATTGTGGTTTGAAAAGATGCTTGATATAGTTCCTATACTTTTACATTTCCAAAGCCTTGTTTTGTGACCTGTTAAGTGGTTAATCTTGGAAAATATTCCATGTGGGGTTGAGAAAAAAATTATTTTGTAGGTGCTGGGTAAATTGTTCTATAACCGTCAGTGAGGTCCATCTATAGTGTCATTTAGTTCACCTCTTTATTTTTTTGTCCTGTCCAGTGGTGACAGTGGGGTGTTCAAATACCCAACAATTAGTGTGGTACATCTCTTTCTCTCTATTTAGACAGAAATCTTTCTTTTATGTATTTGGATGCCCTGATGTTGGGTGTGTAAATATTTATAACTGTCATCTCTTTTTGGTGAATTAATCTAATACTACCTAGTCCCTTGTTGGTTTCTTTTTACAGTTTTTATCTTGAAGTATATTTTATGTAAGTATCACAACTCCAGCTCTTTTTGTTTTCAAGAAATGACTCTTTCTAGTCCTTCACTTACAATCTATGTACATCTTTATCAATGAGGTGTGATTCTCATAAGCAGCATATAGAACACTCCTATCTTCTTTTATCCATTCAGCCAATATGTGCCTTTTAATTTAGGAATTAAATCCATTAGCATTCACTGTTATTACTGTTATGTGTGGATTTATCCTTGCTATTTTGTTAGTCATTTTCTTAGTTGTTTTGTGTTTTCTTATTTCTGTTTCTCCCCCTTTCATTTAACTAATGTAGTATTCTCTGAAACTTTTCTTGAAAATCTGGTCTAGTGTTGGTGAATTCTTTTAAGTATTTGTCTAGTGGGGAATGATTTTGCCCCCATTTGAAGGATATTCTTGCTGGGTATAGTATTCTTAGTTGACATTTTTGTTGTTTAGAATTTTAAATATGTTTTCCTAATACTTCCTTGCCTGCACTGTTGCTGTTGAGAGTTCTGAGATTAGTCTGATAAAATATCCTTTATAAGTAATGTAAAACTTCTCTCTCGACATTTTTAGAATATTGTCTTTGTCTTTGATGTTTGCCAATTTGGCTATGATGTGCCCTGAAGAGGATCTTCTTATGTGGAATTTATTTGGCATTCTTTGTTGCTTTTCTTTTTCTTTCTTTTCTCTTTCTTTCTCTCTCTTTCTCTCTCTCTCTTTCTTTCTTTTTTTTTCCTTCCTTCCTTCCTTTCTCTTTCTTTCTTTTAGGTTTTTGCCATAGAGCGCATGTGCTCACTGGAGAGAAAGACAGTGAGAGGAAAAGAGAGAAGTCATCCCCCAGGGGGGTGGCCATGCTACAATCCTTTCTCCATTCTCCTCCTGAGAGTTTGGGCATGCACACACATGTGCCTGGTGTAAGTTTCAAGCTGCCAGGTTGGGACTTGAACTACAGTTGGTCATGTGAAAGTCTGGTTTCCTAACTACTATGCCATCTGCTGGCCCCCTATTTGATGTTCTTTGTATTTCCTGGATCTGGATGACTGTATTTCTGTCTAGATTTGGAAAAATTTCAGAGAGTATTTCATGAAAGAGTTTTCTATGCCTTTACCTTCACCTTCTGGAATACCCATTATATAGCTATTTGGTCTTTTAATGGTGTCAAAATTTCTCAATATTTTGTTTGTTTGCTTTTTAGATTTTTGCTATGTGGTACATGCACTTGCTAGAGAGAGTCAGAGACAGAGGGAAAGTAAGAAACCACTCCCACTCCAAACAGGGATGGCCATGCTACAATCCCTTTTCCTCCATTCTCTTCTTGATATTTTGGGCATGCATGCACACACACCTAGTGTGTTTTTCAAGCTGTCGAATCTGGGATTCAAACCACAGGTTTGGCCACGTGGGATTCAGCACCTTCACTATGTCACCTGCTGGTCCTGTCCTCATTTTTAATGGTTATTTTTTCACTTTTTGGTAGCTTGGACTAACTTGGAGGTTTTGTCTTCCAGGTCAGAAATTCTTTCTTCCACATGGCCTAATTTTCTGTTAATATTTTTGAGAGCAATTTGGATTCCTCTATTGTTTATACTCTTCCCTCCAGAAGTTCTGTTTGACCCCCCTCCCCCAACCAGGGTGTTTATCTCTTAATAGAGTTCCTCTGTGTCATAAAATAATTTTCTCATCTCTTGGAATTGATGGTTCATTTTCTCTTACATTTCATTGAGTTTGTTATGATGAATATTCTGAATTCTTTTTCTGCTTTTTCTGTGCTTTCCTGTTTAACCATTGCTGTGTTCCTTTGGAGAGATATTTCTTTGTTTTATTTGTTTTGTTTTGTTTTTGTTTTCCCTATTTATTTTATCTCTGCATTGAGTTCTGGAAATGTGGTTAAGTACTCCTTCGTAATTTTTCCTGGGAGCAAAGAACAGTCTTAGGATCCAAGTGTGCCCCCTGACAACATGGCCAGAAGCCAGCTCTATCTTTCAGACTAGAGCAGGGCTGGTGTAATCTGTGCCTAGAAGAGATGCATTGTGGGTAATATCAGTTAGAGTAGGTGGCATTCCCCTGGACTAAAGTCTGAAAGGAAGGAGAGTGCAGGTCTCCTCCACCTGTGAGATGGAAGAGTAGTGACCAAATTCCTCAGTCTCTGTTGGGATGGCGGTACTCTCTTTTGGTTCCTCTGCTCTCGCTGGGCAGTGAAGTCTTGAATGTACATGGAGCTCCACCTGCTGGTCAGTTCACAGGATGGTGTGGCATTCGTCACTTGGAGTAGGGGTGAAGTAGGAGGTCCAATTGTTTTTGAAGTTCGATGTTCATGTACTTACCTAAGATGTGTGATAACCTACGGATTGATTTCAGTGATCTGTTGATGGGGAGTGCTGGGATATGTGGTAGGAGTCTGGAGTTCAGAATTTAAGAGGAGAGTTTCTCTTATTTTCTCCTCCAGAGAGGATGTGCGGGTGCAGGGGAGATCCTCCGGAGCCTCAGGCTTCAAAGGATTGACTCCTATTTACATTTCTAAGTAGAAATTATGTGTTCCAGAAGTTCCTATTGTCTTTTTCTTCTATGGGGCCATCGGAAAAGTCATGATGTATTTTTTGATGCAAAAATGCGTCATGACTTTTCTGAAGACCCAATACTTGGTTAGTCTTGTCTCACCTTTGTGGCATTTTTTTAGCCTTTCTTCCCAGATAGATGCTAGGGTGGATATTTTTAGTCAGCTGTCTTGATCTTCTCCCTCAATTTGGATGATGGCAGGGCATTTGTGCCACTCCCTCCAGTGAGGCTCAGACTCAGGATCTGGAGCTGCACTTTCACAGTGACCTCTACAGTTGGTGCTGCCCTGGTCACCTGTTTCTTCTCATGGTGGTCTCTCTCAGTTCCTGACTTCGCCACAGCCTGCTCAGTGTCGGCTTGTGATTCCAGGGGCATCCAGGGCAAAGGAGGCAACACCCTGCTCTCTGCCAAATACTGCAATCCTCAGACCCTGAGTCCTGGCAGCAGAGTCATGCAGCCTGGCCCAGCCTGAAAGACAATAGCAGTAAAGCTAGGAACCCAGTAGCAGCTGTTCCTAGCAGCTTCTCCCCAAGGAGGATCTTGTAAATATCAAAAAATATCACACACTCCAAACCTGCAGAGTGAGAAGCACTGGGGGGGGGGTGTCTGGGCAGCCTACCAGGAGAGCCTGAACCACCCACTCTTGAGTGCCCCCACACAGATGGACACTACACACACCTCCATTCTCCCACTTTTATTCTTTATACACAGAATTATCTTTTTCCCCCTCACTCTCTTTTCTTCCCTGCAAGAAGTCTAACATACTAAAAAATGCTATTTCTGTGTTACTGAGGCATAATTTTAACCTATTTCCTAATAATAATATATACAAGTCAGAGGGTTTTTTTTTCATATATTATTAAACAAAGTTTTTTCACTAGAATACTATGGCAGGAACTAAAATATTCTTTCATTTATGGAGCCATCTGTTGCCCAGCTGCCAAGTAATCTCATAATCCCTGGCAAATTAAAAAATAAAAGACTGAAGCAAATGCTGTGTTTAACACATCTTTATTATAGAGTTTGATGGAATAAAGTCTTTCCATACCATGATAATAATGTTTATTAGAAATTGGTTTTAAAAAATATTCTCAGTTGGGACCAGCAGACGGTGTAATGGCTATGTCGCTGGAGTCTCATGTAGTCAACCGTGGTTCATGTCCCAGACCTGGTGGCTTAAACTCCTGCCCGGCACATGTGCGTGTATGCCCAGGATCCCAAAAGGAGAGTGGAGGAGAAGGGACTGCAGTGTGGCCATCCCCCTGGGGGGTGATGTCCCACTTTCTGCTTCTCTATCTCTGTCTTTCTGGTGAACACACGTGCCCTATAGCAAAAACTGCCCCCCCCCAAAAAAAAATTGGTGTGAAAAATTGTTCCTTGGGTTTCACTGTAAATATTTTGGTAATTAAAAAAAGTTACTCAAATAAAATACACAGGAAACAAACCTGAATAATACAATAAAATAAGTAAAAAAAAAAAAAATCACATATGGAGTAGAAAGTCATCATAAGCTAAAAACTACTTCCTATATTTTTACAAATTTATCTAAATCATCACAGAATAACTATTTTCATGGCTTTGAAATTCCACCTTAGGTACCTACATATATAGAATTTTAGACTTAAGCGAAAGTATGGAGGGACCAGCAGTTAGTGTAACGGCTATGTCGCTAGACTCCCACATAGTCAACCACAATTCGAGTTCCGGAACCGGCCGCTTAAATTCACGCCGGGCATGTGTGCATGTGTGCCCAAGATCCTGAGAAGAGAATGGAGGAGAAGGGATTGCGGCGTGGCCATCCCCACTGGGGGGTGATTTCTTGCTTTTTCTTGCTTTCTATCTCTCTGTCTCTCTGGCGAGCGCATGCGCCCTATAGCAAAAACCTCTCCCAAAAAAAAGGAAGCAAAAAAAAAAAAAGGAGAACAAACCCATCATCATTTTACAGTTGAAAAACATCAAATGATTTGCTCAATGATTTTACAGTCAAAAGAATAAAATTATTTCAACATTACTCAACTAATTAGCAGTGGTGATCCAAAAAGACAGATATTAAATGTGTCAATAAAAAGGAATCTAGTTATTGATACACATGCTTTCTAGTTCTATTTTTAAAGTACTGCTTTTTGGACACTAGACTTACCTTAATTAGAGAAAGTCTAGGAGATGTTGAAAAATATACAGAAGAAAAATGAAATATAAATCATGCATAATCTCTTCATTCAGAAATGCTATCTTAAAATTAAAATGTAGTTTTTTTCTTTCACTTTCTCTCTACTTAAAATCACAGTACAATTGTACAATTTTACAAGATTAAGATTCTATCCATAACATTTTGTACCTCCATTTTTGTTTTACAGCATAACTTATTTTCTTTTTTTATATATTATATATATTATATTATAATATAATAACAATATTTAAAGGATATTACAAAATTCCTTAAGTTGTTTTGTTGTACTTCATTTAGCCACTATTGTCCTATCACTAGACAACAAGGTTACAAACAATCATGCACATAAATCTTTGTACTTCTATTTCCTTAAGAAAAAAAATATATAAGAAATTATGGGTTAAAGAGTATATTTTGATGGCTCTATACAAATGGTCAAACCACCATCCAGAATAATATACTAATATATATTTTCAATGGTAGAGCAATATATTAGCACCCTTCATGAACACTGGATGTTGGTTTTTGTAAATTTTGCTAATGTAACAGGCAAAAAAAAAAAAAATAGTTCTTAAAATTTGGATTTTTTTTTTTAAACAGATTTTTGCATGTGTGCTCACCAGAGGGACATTAAATGAGTAGTCACCCCTCCGAGCGGATGGCCACGCCACAATCCCTTCTCATCCATTCACCTCTTGGGATCTTGGGTATGCACACATATGCAGCTGGCGTGAGTTTTAAGTCACCAGGCAGGGACTTGAACCGTGTGTCCAGCGATGTAACCATTATGCCATCTGCTGGTCCTCAAATTTGCATTTATTCAATTACTACCACTGAACATTTTCATTAAATCTTTTATCACCTGTATTTCTTCTTCTATTAATAATGTGTTTATATTTTTTGTTCAGTTTTTTTGAGAAAGACTTTTGCTAGTAGAGCATGCTCTTACCACAGAGACAGAGACAGAGAGACAAAAAGTGATAAATCACTACCCAAGGGTGTTGGTCATGCTGCAATCCTTTCTCCTCCATTCTCCTCTCAGAATTTTGGGCACACATGTGCCTGGCATGAGTTTGAAACCACCGGGTCCAGGACTCAAACCACAGTCAATCATGTGGAGTCCAGCAACATAACCATTCTGCCATCTGTTGTTCCGATGTTTGTTCACGTTTTAAAAACTTTTTTTTTTTAAGTGCAATATACATATAGAAAAGTAAACATATCTCTAAAGTGCCAAGCTCCACAATGTTTCCCAAGAACAGAACACATCCACACACGGCACCCGTATCAACACAGAACATATCTGCACTGCAGAGGCTCATGTTCCCTTCCAAGCACCATTTCTTCTAAAAGTAGGCCCTATTCTAATTTGTAATATCATAAGCTAATTTTGCCTGTTTTCGTCCTTTTGTCCACTTTTGTAGAAATAATTTTCTTTTCAAAGTTAATTTTTATTATAGACTAAATATTACAAAAAAGTACAAAGAAGAAGAAATCAAGAAGTCATTCAAAAATGATACCACCTAAAATAACCGTTAGCCATGGTAGTATTGGTACTTTACTTTTATTTTATGTTTTACACTCAATTTATTCATCACTGTTTTTATAACTGTGATTGTAGTACCCGAATCTTCCTTTAATTATTTTCAACAATGAGCAGTGTTCCCATCCCCTTTTTTGTTTAAAGTAGGATCAGGATCAGTTAATTCCATGTGAAGCATATCTATGCACGGCTTTACCAGTAGAAAGGTAACACAATTTTCTTGGGTCATATGTATTTCCTTTATAAAGTTGTAATAATAACAAAAATAAGAGCAGGAACTATTAAGTGCTTAATGCATATCATGTATTGTTACATTTCTTATTATAACTCACTTAATACCAATAACAACCTTATGAGCTTGGTAATAGTATCTTCATTTTATAGGCGAAAAAACCTGAGGCACTGAGAAGTAAGTTAACTTACTCAGAGTCACTCATTTTGTAAACTGGCAGACCTCTCATCTGAAGGTAGGTAGTCTGGTTGAAAAGTCTGTACTTGTGTGTGTGTGTGTGTGTGTGTGTATGAGTGTGTTTAGTCTGTTATTTTTTTAATTATTTATTTAATTTTATTTATTCATTAATCTATTTTATTTTGGCCAGAGAGAGAGAGGGAAAGTGAGAAAGCAAGCCACCAGGTCCAGGACTTGAACCGTGGTTGGCCATGTGGGACTGCCCAGCACCTTAACCACTATGCCACCTGCTGGTCCCTGTTCTGTTTTTTTTTTTTTAATATATATATACATATTTTTAATTGCCAGAGAGAGAAAGCACCTCACAATGTTTATTTTTAGACAACAGTTGGCTCCTGGTAACTAAGACCACAGAAAGTAAAATCATGGATGGGGTGGGGTCAGTGTATTTGTCTGATTGTTTTATTAGCTTTTCTGTGCTGTGCACCTGCTTCACTCAGCTGTGGAACCTGACAGTTTTTTTAAACTAACTGTGGATAGAGTGCTCTTTTCCCTTTGTAGAGGCTATCTCAATAAATATTTTCTTTAGGATAAAAGGATAAATTTTTTCACAATTACTTTGTGATAATGGAAAGTTAAGTTTACTTAACTTTTTTAAGTTTTTCTAATCTTGAATACATTCTTCTTATTACTAATGAAGTATAAGCATCTACTCAGGGTCCATGATCACATATCACTTCTAAAAATATTAGTTAATATTTACTGAGTGATGATAACGCGCCAGTCACTGTTCTAAGAGCTTTACATATATCATGTTACTAATATCACAAGTATCCTGTGAGGCAGATACTACTGTAATAGAAAAGGTGCAGAAAAGTTACTTACCCATGAGCTCAGGGTCACATGGCTAGTAAGTGGTAAGATAGGGATTTGCACCAAGGACATCAGATACAGAGCCCGAGTGGGTATTTATCCACTGTCCCGCTGCCTGCCATGTGTTTAGAGGACTCCTGCTGCACTCCAGGAACTAACTGCTTCACTATAGATTTTTCTGATCATCATTTTCTTTAGAGCCTACCAAAAATGCTCAATAAATACTTATTACTTAAATAAATGAAGTATTTAACTGCTTATTTTCAATGCTTCCCCTATCTCTCTTAATAGTGCCTTTTCCTTTTAGAAATAAGAGAGGAAAACTAAAATCTCGAATACCATTTTTACTCATTTCTGAGTGGTTCAGAGATAATCTCATTCTACACTTGAACATAACAGCTTTCACCTGTGATTTCTAAGTGAGCGGAATAATGTTGAGCAAAACTGTAAGTAACTCTTTATTGTATTTCACTTCATAACCTGGGTATAATATTTGCTTTGAAGAAATAGTTTTTTGTAATAATATCTAAGAATTGGCATTTCTCTTTTCCACTTGTGGCAGAAGCAGTGCATGCTCTCTAGCAGCTCTGACCACCAGTATGTGTCCTGGTAGCACCTGACCAGCCCTGAAGACAATTCTGTACACCAGATCTATTGGAGCTATCAGTGCCCATCAGTGCTTATTCCTTTACCTCTTAGTTTGTCAGATTTCTGATGACGAGTTAGCAGGAGGTCAAGCATATCAACAGATTATGCATCCTAGGCAGCACGCTTGATTTAGAGTGAAAGGTTAGTGGATAGAAGATGCTAACACAAAAAAGTTATTGAAGTTTCAGATATTGTGACAGGTTGATAGTTTTGGCATTATTTTGTGATAGGCCTCTCACATCACTTCAAGTCACATTCTATAAATAAAATTATAAGGATTAAAAAAACAGCATGTGTAAATAAATGTATGAAGATATAACAGAAAAAGAAATACGAACTTGGACTTTTAAAATAAAAAGTCATGAATTTTTAATGGCTTATGGTGAAAGAGCAGTATGGAAGTGAATAGAAGACTATGGGCATTTAAGGCTGTTAATATACACAGCAATTATGGCAGAATTTCAGCATATAAACTACCCTAATGTGACAAAGAGCTTCATTATATGTTACAGAAATAGTTACAATACTGGAGAAAAATGTACACATGATAATTAAATGTAGATAACAAGAAGTAAATTGAGAAGATAATAGTTAGGGAAGACTAAATTTAAAAAATTTTATAAAATTAAAGGTTATTATTTGAACTAAACTTGTTAGCAAAGGAACTATTCAAAACTAGAAATCTACTTAAATTGTTTTCATTTTAATAAAAAAGATGCAATTGCATAATTTGAAAGCTGAGCTAGTATATATTTCTAAAATAACTTACGTTGATGACTGACGAAGGAGTTGACAAGTTTAAGCCTTGAAGATCAGCTATCAAACTCGGAGAAAGAGCAGGTGCAAGGCATGCAGCTGGAGTGGATACTGGGTTAACTGTAAGTAAAGGCCCAAGTTAACAAATGTGCATGAACATCTAATTCAAATTATTAAAAACAACCTTTTTATTTTGTTAGTAAATTTAATTAAATTACTTTCATTAATAAATGTATGACAATTCTATTTAACATCTTGATTTGCCCAAATTATTATCAAGTCATGGCAGTTATTAGTCTTAGCTTTCAAAAAAAACCATAATGGCGGGAACCAGTAGTTAGCGTAATGGCTATGTCGCTGGATTCCTATGTAGTCGACCGCGGTTTGCATCCCGGACCTGGTGGCTTAAAAAAACTCACGCCGGGTGCATGTGCGTGCATGCCCAAGATCCCGAGAGGAGAATGGAGGAGAAGGGATTACGGCGTGACCATCCCCCCTGGGAGGTGATTTCTCGCTTTCTGTCTGTCTCTCTCTGTCTGTCTGGCGAGCACACGCGCCCTATAGCAAAAATCTCTATAAAAAAAAAAAACACATAATGGCAAATCCTATAACAAAATATGTGTATAAATATTTTGAGCAATAATTTTTGAAAAATTTTATCACATCATCAGTAACATTTATCACCTAGAATTTCACTAAAAAGAAAAAAAGGTGAAAAGGCCATTTTTCAGGCTTACATAAAGCATAACAATATCTTTTAAGAGAGTTCTCCAATTCAGTTCAAAGTCTTAAAAGAATGCTAAATCTTCTCTGCTTTATCCTCTACTGTAACTAATTAGGGACCAAGATACCAATTCCTTGCAAATTATATCCCCTCAGCAAAAGCTATGTGCCAGATAAAAATGCTTACCTGATTCCAAAACTGCTATGTACTTGAGAACAAATACAAGTTCGAAAATCTTTGTTTATTTAACATTACTACTATTATTATTTTAATTTCCCAAGTGAATGGGTTCACATCCTCACCAGGGTCTTCCTGCCACAATCCTCCCCAGCCCTGCAGCCAGTCAGGATCATAGATGTGTCTATGGATGTGCCTAGCACACTCAAGGCAGACCCAGAATGCAAACCTGGAGCCTTCCTATGCGGCATCTGAAATCTTTGTTTATTTAACATTACTACTATTATTATTTTAATTTCCCAAGTGAATGGGTTCACATCCTCACCAGGGTCTTCCTGCCACAATCCTCCCCAGCCCTGCAGCCAGTCAGGATCATAGATGTGTCTATGGATGTGCCTAGCACACTCAAGGCAGACCCAGAATGCAAACCTGGAGCCTTTCTATGCGGCATCTGGCACCAGCACCAGCGCCACTGCTCCAACTGCCTGGGACACTGCAACTAGGCATGAAAATCTTTTTAAACAGGATCTTGCTTTATCGGAATCCTCTTGCCTCAGCCTTTTTGGTAGCTGATTATTACAGGTGAGGGCCACCATGCCCAGCTCTTAGGATGAATCAAGAATCAAACCTGGTCGGGCCTTCCATGTGGCCTCAGCAGTGTCCACAAGCACACACCAACACAGCTAGACCAAGTGTGAAAATCTTTTTAAAATGCTAATCTGATCATGTTGTTCCCCTGCTTTATTCAAAGGCTTTTGATCACCTACAAGATAAAAGCCCAACTCCTTAATTAACTGCACAAGGCCTTCTTTGGTTTGGCTTAGGCCAACAGAACTTTCTACAATAATAAAAATGGTCTATATATGTGCTGTTCAATATGATAGCCACTACCCATATATGTCGAATGTGCTCTAGAAATGTGTCCACTATGACTTAAAGGAAGACTTTTAAAAAAATAATTTATATGTGGCTAGTGCCCTTCATAACGGGCAGCTCAGATCCAGTTCATATCCAATTTTATCAGCCACTCCTAGGCTTTAGCTCTACTGAAAAACTGTTTCCAAGTCCCTTTTCCATTTTTGAGATTTTTTGTTTATTTTTCTGCTAGAGGGCACCTGCCTGAGAGAAAAAGACAGAGATGGAGAGAGGGAGAGAGGAAAGCACCCTCCCAAGGGAAATGGTCATACTGTTATAGATAGACAAGTTATGAGCAGGGAGTCCCAATATGCCAACAAAGGGGGACATCCAACACATCAATCACTATTACCAGGAATTGCAGTGAGACCTCTGGCACCAAGAGAGAAGAGCTAATCTACCCTTATTGTGTAAACAGTCATTGAAGGACCAAGAGAAGATTGCTATCTTCTGTCCCACAGTTCTACGGCACACACAGGAATTTACCAGGATCTTGGTCAATATACACTTTCCCCTCAGGGCAATAAACCGATATGGGCAAAATCATCCTTATGTGCCTGCTCAGACGTCAAAGTCCCATCTACGCATGGTACTGACTTCCTTCAGCCAGGTAATAAAATTCTCTAACCTGGTCAGAAGGATGAAATCAAACAAAAGAACTAGCTACAGTGACAGACAAACCCAGCTACATATTCATGACAAGACCCCACAATAAAGTAACACCTAACCCTGGTCCAGCACAGCTTTCCTCAGATAGCTGCTTGCCCAATTGCCTTTCCGGCAAGGGGTGTATAGACTTTCTTCTGTTAAAACCTTCATGTTTTTCTGTTAAAAACTCCACTTTTCCCACTTTTCTCATGTTTGCAGCTTCATTCTGTATCTCAGGGCAGGTCTCTAGCCTTAGAGACCTTGAGACAAAGACCTGAGTATTTCACACAACACAGTCCAGCTTCTCCATCCAACAATTCTGCTTCCAGAAATTTATCTTCAGAGAACTCTTATAGAGATAATACAATAATAGATTTACAGTGATGTATAGTGTTTCACTGATTATGATAGTAAAAACACGGAAGCAAGTTAAATTTCTAGCAATAGTGACTCTGTCAAATAGAATTTATTACAATATAAAGGATAAACACAGAGTTAAGAATGAAGTTGTTAAAAATACTTATGGTATGGGAAAGAATGTGTATGATAAACAGAGAAAGAAGCCAGTGATAAAATAGTCTCTCGGTATGATCCAATTTGAAGGAGGGATTTGCATCTGAAGATAATCTGAAGAGGTATGTCAGAATTAATCCAGAGTGATAGAATTACAAATCCATTTTTACCTTATTTCTATTTTTGAAACATTCTAACAAAATACTTTTTTATTGTTAAAGTATTTCTAATACTATAATTACACAATTATCCTCTGACCAAAGTTTTGCTTTAAAGTTTAGTATGTAGTTATTTCACTTGTTAAATGTAGTTTGCGGCGGCTGCATCTGCATCCAATCATCATTGCTGAACCTTATAAAATGCTCTGCATGTACCAGGAACAGTTTCAAGTGTTTTAAATGTATACATTCATTTAATCCTAAAAGGATAAAATTACTCTAAAAAGTAATAGTAGTATCCCAATTTTATAGATGAGTCAACTAATACACAGAGTGGTTAAGGAAACTGCCCAAGGTTACATAGCTATTAAGTAATAGAAGTGAGATTCAAACTCAAACAGTTTAGCTCCATTCTCCTGCCCAGACCATAATTCAGTCCACAACGTGATATCATCAAGCATAAGGCTTATCTGAAGCTCAATTACTATTGACTGAGACTTTTTAAAAGACTTCCTAGTTAGCTGTACTAACAGTATAATGACACATTATAAATTTTCTAATGAATCCACCTTCCCCAAGTAGTAACTCCTGGTATCTACCTTTTTTAAAATCTATTTTTTTTTTTTTTGAGAGGTTTTTGTTATAGGGTGTGCGCACTTGCCAGGCAAACAGAGAGACAGAAAGCGAGAAATCACCCCCCCCCCCCGGGGGGGGATGGCCACGCTGCAATCCCTTCTCCTCCACTGTCCTCTTGGGATCTTGGGCACATACGCACATGCGCCTGGCGTGAGTTTAAGTCACTGGTTCTGGGACCTGAACCACCGTCGACTACATGGGAGTCCAGCGACATAGCCATTATGCTAACCGGTGATCCCTCCTGGTATCTATCTTAACTGAATCTATGTTTATGTTCCAAGTCTTTCAGTTTCCACTACAGAGTGTAGATACTGGTTTACATTTCCTGTAAAAGACCACCAGAATATGATAATTACTTACAATCAGCCCTATTGAGGTCAGATGGTAGGGATACTAAAAGATATTTTTAACTTTCAGAAATATAAAATATGCCTGATTACAAAGAGCACATTGTTACATTTAAGTCTAATAAAAGATGATTAGTTTAATATATTATCTTAACACAATGTCTTTTCATGTACTATCAACTGACCCTCATCATAACTTCATAAGCTAAAGAAAATATAGAAGCTTTACAATAATTTTCCTTCACGTTTACAAATTAATAACATGAGACATAAAGAAATTAACTCACTAAACTGATTAAAGGCATACCAAGGCTAATGCCTATACTCACAATAATATCCTCTAAATAGGCACAACTAGGAAACAGCAATTTACTTATTGAAAATTGCAGAACTGTTTTTAAGTAGAGTCAGTATATTGGTAGGGTTCATAAATATACAGACTCCGTAAAGAGAAGCAATGCTTATTTCTGGTGGTAGTAGT
>NW_006159563.1:6673949-6683163 GCF_000334495.1 Tupaia belangeri chinensis | reverse complement strand
TTTCCCTCCTCCATGCCTTAGTCTGCCCAGAATACCCTCCCCGCATTCACTCCTCTTGCCTCCAGATGTATGACTAATGCTTGCTTACACTCAGCTCCAGAGTTACATCTCGATATGGATTAGGAAACCTAGTATGAAACAGCATCTTGTGTATTATCTCCATCTCATTTCACCCATTATATAACAATCTAACTGCCAACCTATCTGCTTCTCCCATTACACTTCGAGAGCTCCTTGTGTAGGGACAATCATGTATTCATTTAAAATCTCAAGCAAATAGCAGATTACCTAGATCACAGCAAGTAGTCAATAAATATTTCTTAAATCAAGAAATGGGTAAATTCGGCATTTGCAGTTTTCCTGGTAGCCAGTGTATACCCAACAAATAACCTCTGTGGACTACGATGTATCTCAGCTAAAATATAAGAAATGCGTCTGCTTTCGAGATTAATCTAATTCTCATAGTTGGGAACTGAAGTCAGTGGAGCATGATCTTTTCAAAATTTTAATTATGATGTCTGGTTTATATATAATCAATGTATATCTTAGTGGGCTAAAGCATGATTTTTTAAGGCATGCATATAATGTGCAAGAAACATATCAAGAATATACCCATATTTACCTTCTTCAACATGGAACATGACATTATATTATACACATCTGTTAATAGTTCTTACAGTTTTCTTGTGGAAATATGTACTAAATTGTCCATATTTTTTACACTGCTGTAAAACACCACCCTGCTGCCCCTGCCCCTTATTTACATACATTCTTGTGTCTATTATAAATTTTCTTTTTCTTTTTTCTTTTTTTGGAGAGGTTTTTGCTATAGGGTGCGTGCACTCACCAGACAAACAGAGAGAGACATAGAGACAGAGAGCGAGAAATCACCCCCCAAGGGGGGATGGTCACGCCACAATCCCTTCTCCTCCATTCTCCTCTCGGGATCTTGGGCACGCATGCACATGCACCCGGCGTGAGTTTTAAGCCACCGGGTGGGGGACGTGAACTGCGGTCGACTACATGGAAGTCCAGCGACATAGGCATTACACTAACTGCTGGTCCCATCTATTATAAATTTTCTAATGCACTCATCTCCATCCTCTCCCCCAGAGTTCCTGGTATCTACCATTACCGTATCTATTTCTATGTTGTCAAGTCCTTCAGTTTCCACCACTGAGTGTAGACATTTGGTATAAGTTAGGCAGGAATGTATAGTATTTGTCTTTCATTATCTGGCTTGTTTCATCAGCATTATATTTTCTAGGTTTGTCCACGTTGTGCCAAATAACAGGATTTTGTTTTCCTTTTTAGCTGAGTAGTATTCCACTTTGTACATGTACCATATTTTCCCAATCCATTCAACAGTTCTTGGGCATTTAGGCTGATTCCATGATTTATCTATTATGAATAATGCTGCAATAAACATGGATGTGCAAACGTCTGTCCAAAAATGACTTTTTAATGTCTGATCAATAAACTGCTTGCCATGGACAACGGAGAAACACCGTAGACTAATTAGAAGCATACGATAAAATTAGTGGCACTCTGCTTGTGTTTATTTCCAAGCTCAGACCATATTCTTTCCACAGACCTTTCATTTTTATTTATTTATTTATTTAGCTTCTGTTTTTCTCAACATACTGTGCAACTCTATTATATCTCTTCTATTAAAGTCACTTGTTCAAGTACTTATGTCTCTGACTAGATTTTATTTTCTGGAAGAGAATGACTAAGTTTTAATCTATTGCAGCACTTAGGAAAGTACCTGGCACTTAGCGGACAATCCATGAACAATTGCTGAACAATTGCTGAACAATTTCACACAATATAGCATGTGTGAAAAAAAGAGAGTTTGAAGTATCATTTCTGACAAACAAAAAACTAGAGGTTTTCTTTTTATGTATGTTTGTTTGTTTAAAGAAATAGCACTCAAGGGGCCAGCACACAGTGTGGAGATTGGGGTGGCTGGTTCCCACATGGCCAACTTCATGGTCCAGGTTCCGTACCTAGCAGCATATAAAACATGCTGGGCACACACATCTGTATGTGCCCAAAATACTGAAAGGAGAGTGGGGGAGAAGGGACTATGGCACTGCCACCCACGAGAGGGGTGATGTTTCACTCCCCTCACATCCCACCACCCCTTGCCTGCATCTCTCTACAGCAAGAACACACACCATATACCAAGTAAAAATAAAAGAAATAGCACTTAGGTATTAAAAACAAAGAGAAATATAACATATGTTGAATCTTTTGAAATGCAGATTAAAATAAAATTTTCTTTAAAATAAAAAAATATTAAAAGATTACACCTAAATTGTTAAAAAGTCTTAACTTTTAAAAATCTCTTTGGTCTCCACATACAAAGATACACAAAACATATTTTTCTTTTTAAATTTTTGCTAAAGGGCACATGTCCTTGTGAGAGAGAGACAGAGAGAGAGAGAAAGTGAGGAATCACAACCTCAGGGGGATGGCCACACCACAATTGCTTTTCCTCCATTCTCCTCTTAGGATTTTGGGCACACATGTACACATGACAGTGTGTTTTCAAGCTATTGGGTCCAAAACTTGAACCATGAAATCAGTCATGTGAGATCCAGCTGCCTTAACCACGATGCCACCTTGCTGGTCAACATATAAAATATACTTTTTAAAAGAATCAAATGATGGAACCAGCAGATGGAATAATAGTTACGTTGCTGGACTCCCACGTAGTCGACTGTGGTTCGAATCCCAGACCTGGTGGCATACTTGCGTGTGTACATGCATGCCCAAGATGCCAAGAGAAGAATGAAGCAGGGACTGTGGTGGATGGTCACACCATCACCCCACACTGTGGGGTGATTTTTCGCTTTCTGTCTCTCTGTCTCTCTCTGTCTTTCTGGTGAGCGCATATCTCCTACAGCAAAAACCTCTACAAAAAAAAAAAAAATCAAACTATAGCACAATTACATAATTTTACAAATTTCCCTTTCTCCCTTAGCTGCCAGGAAATTCAAAGTCAAATATAAAGAGAAAATGTTGTAATTAATGTACTCTAGCAAATTAATGTACTCTAGCATCTTGTAACATTTACTCTTAACTCCTTTTTAAATATGATTTTCCTCCCATGGGGACTACACTGCTAAACAAAGCAGAAGAGAGATTTTATCACAGAAGCAATCCACATCAAAAGGGAAGCAAACTAGTTCCCAGTGGCAGAAACGTTCTCCAAAAAGCTATCCAAAAGTGAATACACAACTCAAAGGCCAGAAATCGCAGAAAAGCCTCAAGTTTGAAAAATCCAGGAAATATGTCTCCACCAAAAGTACATAATAACTCTCCTCCATCTCTTGAAAAAACAGAATCTACCAAAACGTCAGAAAAAGAACTCAGAACACACACAGTGACAAAACTCAATGAATTGGAACAGAACGTAAATAACAAACTCCAGGAGATGAGGAAGTCCTTCCATGATTTGAAAGAAGAAATGGATTTCAAAAGAAAGGGTCAAATGGGGACCAGCAGTTAGCGTAATGGCTATGTCACTGGACTCCCATGTAGTCAACCGAGGTTCATGTCCCGGACCCCATGGCTTAAAGCTCACGCCGAGCGCGTGTGCGTGCATGCCCAAGATCCTGAGAGGAGAATGGAGGAGAAGGGATTGCGGTGTGGCCATCCCCCCTGGGGGCTGATTTCTCGCTTTCTGTCTTTCTGTCTCTCTCTGTCTGTCTGGCGAGCGCACGCGCCCTATAGCAAAAACCTCTCCAAAAAAGAAAAGAATCAAACAGAACTATTAGAGATGAAGTCTACAATACAGGAAGTCAAAAACTCTCTTCAAAGTACTAAAAGCCATTTAGAACATGCTGAAGATTGAATCTCAGATGTAGAAGACAAAACCTCTGACCTAGAAAAAAATAACAAAAAGATAGAGAAAATAAAAAAGATGAGGGTAACATACAAGAAATACTAAATTACATTAAATGTCCAAACATCCTAATAATTGCTATCTCAGAAGGTGAAGAAACTAATAAGTACATTGAAATCTATTCCATGAAATCCTGGAAGAAAACTTTCCAAGTCTAGAGAAATAATCAAACATCTAGACCCAAGAAATACAAAGAACCTAAGAAACCCAAATAGAGTCAACCCAAGAAGATCCTCTCCATGGTGCATCTTAACCAGACTGTCCAAAACCACAGATAAAGACAAGATACTGAAACTGTTAACAGAGAAACGTCAAGTGACTTACAAAGGCCATCCTATCAGGCTAACACCGAATCTTTCAACGGAAACAATGCAAGAGACAAAGAAATAAGAAGACATACTGAAAGTGTTAAAAGAGAAACAATTTCAACCAAGATTATTACATTCAGCAAGGTTATCCTTCATGGGGGGGGGGGGATAAAATCTTCTCAGACAAAAAACCTGAAAAAAATTTGCCAACAACAGACCAGCTCTTTAAAAAATTTTGAAGAGAGTCCTGTTCCAGGAAAACTAAAGAATTAACAGCCAGAAATAAGAGAATAAAGACAATGGCCAACTTAAAGGTAGGGACAAGTCCAGAAATATCGATAATAAAATTGAATGTTAATGGATTAAATTCTCTGATCAAGAAACACAGACTGGCTAAATGGATTAAAAAAAAAAAAAAACAGAAACCCTCTATCTGTTGCCTACAACATCTTGTGGATAAAGACATACAGACTAAAAGTGAAGGGCTGGAAAAAGGTATTCCATGCAAATGGGAACCAAAAAAGAGTTGGAGTCGCAATACTAGTTTACAACAAAATATGCTTTAAAACAAAAACTGTACAAAGAGACAAAGAAAGGCATTATATAGTAGTAAAAGGGTTAATCCATCAAGAAGATGTAACTCTTATAAATATCTATGCAACTAATTTGGGAGCACCCAAATAGACTGTTAGATCTAAAAGGAGAGAGAGACTGCAACATGCCAATTATTGGGAACCTCAACACCCCACTATCTCCTTTGGACAGATCCTCTAGACAAAAAAATAAGCAAAGAGATAAAGGATCTAAATGATATCATAAATCAAATGGACTTAACAGATATCTATAAAACCTTCCACCCCAAAACCACGAGATACAATTTTTTCTCACTCCCACATGGAACCTTTACGAAGACTGACTACATGACCACATGATAGGGCACAGAACCTTTACACGTTCAAAGGCATAGGAACTATATCCAGCATCTTCTCTGACCATGATAGAATTAATCTTGATATTTATCTCAGGAAAAGCTTCTTCAAAAATACACAAATATATGGAAACTAAATAACCTACTCCTGAATGGCTTCACAACTACTTAAGAAATAAAGATTGAAATAAAAATATTCATGAAGCCAATGATAATGAGTACACGAGTTTCCATAATCTTTGAGACACTGCAAAAGCAGTCATAAGAGTTGGAAGTTCATAGCAATTAGTACACATAAGGAGAAGACAGAAAGAAGGCAAATGAATAACCTAACATCAGAGAATTGGAAAAGCAACAATGAAAATCCAAAAAACTCCAAGAGAAAAGAAATAATAAAGATTCTAGCAGAAATAAATAAAATAGAAAATAAACAAAGTATACAGAAAATAAATGAAAGTAAAAGCCGGTTCTTTGAAAAGATAAACAAAATTGACACACCACTAGCTAGACTAATTAAGAGGAAGAGCGAAAGGAACCAGGTAAATCAAATGCACCATGAGGCAGGCAATATAATCATAGATATAATAGAAATACAAAACATCACTATAGGATATTATGAACAACTATACACCAACAAACAAGAAAACCTGAATGAATGAGATGGACAAATTCCTGGACACATATAATCTACTAAGATGGAGTCAGAGGACACAGAGTCTAAACGGGCCCATAACAAGCCATGAGGTTGAATCAGTAATAAATAACCTCCCAACAAAGAAAAGCCCTGGTCCTGATGGCTTCAACTCTGAATTCTACAAAATTTTGAAAGAAGAGTTAGCCCTCATTCTACTCAAATTATTTCTAAAGATCCAAAAGGATGGGACTCTCCCAAATTCACTCTCGGAAGCATCCATAACCCTTAGCCTTAAACCAGACAAGGACATGACAAAGAAGGAAAACTATAGACCAATATCTCTGATAAATACAGATGCAAAAATGCTCAACAAAATATTAGCAAATATATCCAACAACATATAAAAACAATTATTCATCACAACCATGTAGGCTTTATTTCCAGGGATGCAAGGATGGTTCAACATACACAAAACCATGAATGTAATATACCATATTAACTGTAAGAAAGACAACTCAAATTATTTCTAAAGATCCAAAAGGATGGGACTCTCCCAAATTCACTCTCGGAAGCATCCATAACCCTTAGCCTTAAACCAGACTACCCAGCATTTCCAGCACCATTTACTGAGGAGATATTTTTTTCCTCTCTGGGTTGACTGGTGCCCTTTGTCAAAATCTTTTGACTGTATGTTTTAGGGTTATTTGCTAATTCTATATTCTGTTCCATTGGTCTACATGCCTGTTTTCATGCCAGTACCATACTTTATACATTATTACAGCTTTGCAATACATTATATTAACAGAAAGAGAAAAACCACATAATCATATCAATTGATGCAGAAAAAGCATTTGATAAGATACAACATCCCTTCATGATTAAGATCCTGAGCAATATAAGCATAAAAGGGTCATTCCTAAACACAATAAAAGCTATCTATGAAAAACCCATTGCTAACATCATCCTGAATAGGGAAAAGCTTTGGTATAGACAAGGATGCCCACTTTCTCCACTTCTTTTTCATATAGTACTGGAAGTCTTCACCAATGCAATTAGAAAAGAGAGTAAAATAAAAGGCATTCAAATAGAAAAAGAAGAGGTGAAATGATCTATATTTACAGATGACATGATTGTATATATAGAAGACCCAATGGTATCCATGAAAAAATTCCTGGAAGTAACAAATGAATACAGTAAAGTTGCAGGATACAAAATCAACATACAGAAATCTATAGCGTTTCTATATATAACAGCAGGCAGACTAAGATAGAACTGAAGAAAGTAATTCCATTTACCATAGCCACGAAAAGTATAAGATACCTAGGAATAAATCTAACCAAAGATGTTAAAGACTTATACAAGGAAAACTATGAGAAGCTGAAAGAAGAAATTGAAAATGACACAAAAAAGTGGAAGGATATCCCATGTTCCTGGGTTGGAAGAATTAATATAATCAAAATGGCAATTCTACCCAAATTAATCTACATACTTAATGCAATCCCAAACAAAGTACCAGAGACATTCTTCACAGATATAGAAAAGACAATCATACAATTTGTATGATAGTACAAATTGACTTGGTATTGCCAAAGCAATCCTGTGCAAGAAGAGTGGAGTGGGGGTCATCTCACTTCTCCGACCTGAAAATATACTAGAAACTGTGATAATCAAAAAAGCATGGTATTTGGCACAAAAACAGACATGTGGGCCAATGGAACAGAATAGAAACCCTAGAAATAAACTCCTAAATATATAGCAAACTGATTTTTTTTTTTTTTGGAGAGATTTTCGCTATAGGGCGTGTGCGCTCGCCAGACAGACAAAGAGAGACATTAGAGACAGAAAGCGAGAAATCACCCCCCCGGGGGGGTGGTCACGCCGCAATCCCTTCTCATCCATTCTCCTCTCGGGATCTTGGGCACGCATGCACACGCGCCCGGTGTGAGTTTTAAGTCACTGGGTCCAGGACACGAACCGTGGTCAACTACGTGGGAGTCCAGCGACATAGCCATTATGCTAACTGCTGGTTCCCTAGCCAACTGATTTTTGACAAAGGTTACCAGTCAATCCAGTGTGTCGGGGATGGGGGGAACCTCTTTAGCAAATGATGCTGGAAAAACTGGATATTCACCTGCAGAAAGATAAATCTAAACCTCTACCTCTCACCATTGACTAAAATCAACTCAAAGTGGATCAAAGATCCAAACCTAAGACTTCAAACTAAAAAACTACAGATGGAAAACATTGGGGAAACTGTAGGAGACACTGAGGTAAGCAAAGTCTTTTTAAATAAGACACTCAAAGCACAGTCAATAATCCCAAAAATAGACAAGTGGGTTTACATCAGATTAAGAAGTTTCTGCATGGGAAAAAAAAAAGTTTCAGCATGGCAAAAGACACAGTAATTAGTGTGAATTGACGTCCCTCAGAATTGGAAAATATTTTGCAAACTACGCTTCAGATAAGAGATTGATAACTAGAATACATAGGGAACTCAAGCAGCTTACCTGTAAAAGATGATCAACCCAATTAAAAGATGAGAGAATGAGCCTGCAAAAACAACTTTCTAAGGAAGACATATGAATAGCCAAAAGGCATATGAAAAAATGCTCAACATCCCTCATTATAAGGGAGGTGCAACTCAAAACTACAATGAGATACCACGTAACCCCAGTCAGAATAGCTAAGATTAATACAACAAAAAATGTTAAGTGCTGACGGGGTGTGGTGAAACAGGAACTCTCCTATACTGCTGGTGGGAATGTAAGTCAGTCCAGCCACTGTGGAGACCTATATGGAGATTCCTCAAAGATCTACAAATAGAGCTACCATATAATCCAGCAATCCTACTCCTTGGTATCTACCCAAAGGACAGAAGAAGGCTTAGTCAGAAAGGTGCTTGCACAGCTATGCTTATTACGGCATTATTCACAATTGCTAATACATGGAACCTACCCAAATGTCCACAATGAGAAGAATGGATTGAAAAAGTGTGGCAAAAATACTCTATGGAATATTACTCAGCCATAAAAAACAACAAGATCCTGGCTTTTGAGAGAAAGTGGATGAATATGGGAGATTTACTGCTGAATGAAGCAAGCCAGGATATGAAGGAGAGACATTGTATGTCTCCACTTAATATATACCAATTGTCTGTACTTTATGGCTGAAACTGTATGACTAGAGGAAACAGAAACATAGAAAATCGTTATAAATACCAGATACAGTGTGGAAAGAGGGTGGAAGAAGGAGAGTCTGAGAAAAGACATTAAGGAACGAAATACAGCAAGACATTTGTGGGACAAAGAAACAGGTTATTATCTGTTGATAATAATGTGTACAGTATCCCCAACTGGGCTGGTGAGAAATGTATTTATGTTGGAACATTCACTTTAAAAGCTAAGTGAGGCTGGCGCCCCTCCACTCCGGGG
>NW_006159563.1:6669900-6673117 GCF_000334495.1 Tupaia belangeri chinensis | reverse complement strand
GGTCCAGGACACGAACCGTGGTCAACTACGTGGGAGTCCAGCGACATAGCCATTATGCTAACTGCTGGTTCCCTAGCCAACTGATTTTTGACAAAGGTTACCAGTCAATCCAGTGTGTCGGGGATGGGGGGAACCTCTTTAGCAAATGATGCTGGAAAAACTGGATATTCACCTGCAGAAAGATAAATCTAAACCTCTACCTCTCACCATTGACTAAAATCAACTCAAAGTGGATCAAAGATCCAAACCTAAGACTTCAAACTAAAAAACTACAGATGGAAAACATTGGGGAAACTGTAGGAGACACTGAGGTAAGCAAAGTCTTTTTAAATAAGACACTCAAAGCACAGTCAATAATCCCAAAAATAGACAAGTGGGTTTACATCAGATTAAGAAGTTTCTGCATGGGAAAAAAAAAAAGTTTCAGCATGGCAAAAGACACAGTAATTAGTGTGAATTGACGTCCCTCAGAATTGGAAAATATTTTGCAAACTACGCTTCAGATAAGAGATTGATAACTAGAATACATAGGGAACTCAAGCAGCTTACCTGTAAAAGATGATCAACCCAATTAAAAGATGAGAGAATGAGCCTGCAAAAACAACTTTCTAAGGAAGACATATGAATAGCCAAAAGGCATATGAAAAAATGCTCAACATCCCTCATTATAAGGGAGGTGCAACTCAAAACTACAATGAGATACCACGTAACCCCAGTCAGAATAGCTAAGATTAATACAACAAAAAATGTTAAGTGCTGACGGGGTGTGGTGAAACAGGAACTCTCCTATACTGCTGGTGGGAATGTAAGTCAGTCCAGCCACTGTGGAGACCTATATGGAGATTCCTCAAAGATCTACAAATAGAGCTACCATATAATCCAGCAATCCCACTCCTTGGTATCTACCCAAAGGACAGAAGAAGGCTTAGTCAGAAAGGTGCTTGCACAGCTATGCTTATTACGGCATTATTCACAATTGCTAATACATGGAACCTACCCAAATGTCCACAATGAGAAGAATGGATTGAAAAAGTGTGGCAAAAATACTCTATGGAATATTACTCAGCCATAAAAAACAACAAGATCCTGGCTTTTGAGAGAAAGTGGATGAATATGGGAGATTTACTGCTGAATGAAGCAAGCCAGGATATGAAGGAGAGACATTGTATGTCTCCACTTAATATATACCAATTGTCTGTACTTTATGGCTGAAACTGTATGACTAGAGGAAACAGAAACATAGAAAATCGTTATAAATACCAGATACAGTGTGGAAAGAGGGTGGAAGAAGGAGAGTCTGAGAAAAGACATTAAGGAACGAAATACAGCAAGACATTTGTGGGACAAAGAAACAGGTTATTATCTGTTGATAATAATGTGTACAGTATCCCCAACTGGGCTGGTGAGAAATGTATTTATGTTGGAACATTCACTTTAAAAGCTAAGTGATGTATGTGATTGAATATATAAAAGAAACTAAAATAAAATAAAAAAAGTTTGTAAGACACAGCCACAGTGGCACAGCAGGAGGGAGCCACTGTGCAGTTGCTGAGGTCACACGGGAGGCCCAGGTTGAGTCCCTGGCTCAGCCTAGTGTGTACGAGCTGCGGTGGCACACACTTGTGTTCCTGGCTAACTGGGAGGCTGGGACGGAAAGATCACACCATGGCGAGACCCTGCTAAAAATACCTAACTCAGCCCAAAGTTAGGTAGGCAGTAGGATGCCTCTGCATGGTACTGGGTTCATATGAGAGACCTGGGTTTAAGTTTTGCATCGACCTGAACATGCCTGGTGTGCCTGTGCACACCCATGATCCTGACTGGCTGGGAGGCTGCAGGGAGGATCAGGGATGGTGGACCCTGCCTCTCTCCCTGTCTCTTTCTCTCTTATAAAAGAAAGAGATAAAATAAACTCTAAAAAAAAATTGTCTCTTTCATGCTTTCTCTCTCTCCCTCTCCCTCTCTCTGTCAACACATGCACACAAAAGTGGTTTTTTGCTTTTGTTTTGTTTTCTTGCTGAAGGGTACTCTTGACAGAGAGAGACAGAGAAACAGAGAGAGGGAGAAAGCACACTCCGATGGAGGACAGTCGTGCCACAATCCCTTCTCCTCCATCCTGTTGGAATTTGGGGCACATGTGCCCATTTGCGTGTCATATTTTTCAAGTGACCAGGCTCAGGATTTGAACTGTGTTTGGCCTTATGCTATCCAAGCACCTTAACCACTAGGGTACAGGGCCAGTCCTTAAAAGTTGTTTTTGGATGGCTGAATGAATGACTGTCCTAATTTTTTTTTAATTTTAGAGAGTACAAATTGGAGATTCAGAGAAGGTACATGACATTTACTCATTCATCCATGCACACGTAAGCTGAACAAATTATTTTTGAGCACCAGTAGGTGGTGCTTACCACATAGTACGTGCTAAGCCCTGTGCTAAGAACTGGGAATTCAAGAGTAAATCAAAACCCCTTCAGTACCTAGTCTATGGTATTTATAGACTAGTGAAGGAGACAGACATTAATTGCACAAATAAATTATGACAGACAAGTGTCCAAAAGGAGCTATGAGGAGCTATGAAAACAGGGAGATTATCCTGGGCTATCCCAGTGGGCCCAATTTAATCACACCAGTTCTTAAGAGTGGAGGTCTTGGGCCAGCAGGTGGCGTGGTGGTTAAGGTAGTGTATTCTCACATGGCTGACAGCGTTTCAACTTTTGAACCCGGAGGCTTGCTTTCTCACTTTCCCACATTCTCTTCTTGGAATTTTGGGCATGTGTGCACTTATGCCTGACGTGATTTTCGAGCCTCTGGGTCTGGCACTTGAACTGTGGTTGGCCATGTGAGAGTCCAGAACCTTAACCACCACACCACTTGATGTTCCTTCTCTCTCACCTCAGATTTCTAACCTATAGGTGTTGTTGTGGTGATTTGTTATGTTATAGAAAACTACCACGGGGGACCAGCGGATGGGTAGTGGTTACGTTGCTGGACTCCCATGTGATCAACCATGGTTCAAGTCCTGGACCCAGTGGCTTAAAACTCATGCTGGGAGCGCTTGTGTGCATGCCCAAAAATCCCAAGAGGAGAATGGAAGAGAAGGGATTGTGACATGGCCATCCCCTTGGGGTAATTTCTCGCTCTCTGTCTCTTGATCTCTCTCTGTCTCTATGGAGAGTGCACACACTCTATAGCAAAAATCTCTCTTAAAAAAAAAAAA
>NW_006159563.1:6667980-6669638 GCF_000334495.1 Tupaia belangeri chinensis | reverse complement strand
CAATGGAAGTCAATGTAAAGTTATATGTAATCCAATGTAATATAAAGAAGATTATGATAATAATAAAAAAATAATAATAATAATAATAATAGGGGCCGGCAGGTGGCATGGTGATTAAGGGCGTTGAACACCCACATGGCCAACTGCAATTACTCCCACATGGCCAATTGTGGTTCAAGTCCTGGACCTGGCAGCTTGCTCTCTCACTTTTCCTCTTTCTCTCTCTCACTCTGTCACTCTCTAGTCAAATTTAAATAAATAAATAAATAAATAAATGTATAAATAAATAAATTACAATAAATAACCTGGCAGGTGGCATTGTGGTTAAGGTCTTTGAACTCCCACATGGCCGACTGCTGTTTGAGTCCGTGGCTTGCTTTCTCACTTTCTCTCTCTCTCTCTGTCCCTCTCTGGTCAAATTGAAATAAACAAATGAATAAATAATAAATAAAATAATTCTTAAAAAAAAAAAAAGCTAAGTGACATATATGACTGAATGTATAAAATAAATTAAAATAAAAGCAAAACAGAAAATATGATTTTCTGTTACACTTTTTACATTTTAAACCTTTTAAATTGTAAAAGAATCAAACATAGACATATAAAATATTCAAATATCACAGAAAGATATAAACATAAGGTATAAAGTATAAAATCAAACATTTATTTCCTTCTTGTTACAAAACGGGCCAGAACTAACCACTATTGTTCCCTCTAGTCTTTTAGAAGTATATGTATGTATAAACATGTTTGTGTTTGTATACAGGATATATTTCTTTTCTAAAAAATTATTTAATTAATTTTATTATTATTATTTTTCAATTTGACCATAGAGAAACAGAGAAAAGGAAAGTGAGAAAGCAGGCTACCAGTCCAAGACTTGAAGTGGGGTCAGCCCTTTGGGAGTCCAGCACCTGAACCATCACACCACCTGCTGACCTCCATAACAAATATATTTATTGTTTTATATCTTTATTCACACAAGTAGAATTATGCTCTACATTTTTTTAACATATAATATTTTGAATTTACAATGATATACTTAGCATAAATAGCTATGTCTCATTTTTATTAATGGCTGCATTACCACATTGGCACACATTTTGTTTTTGGGATTTTGCTGAATCATAAACAATGCTACAATGAAATCTTTATTTATACTTTTGCATATTTTATTAATTTAACAAATATTTACTGGGTACCCACTAACACCTGGGTGTCACTCTAGGTATTAAAAACAGCACTGAGTAAAACAGACAGGGATCTTTTGTTCGTGAAACTTACATCCTTATTGGGAGAAACAGAAAATAATCAAGTATTAAAATATTTAATAGGATAATTTCAGATAGTACAAAATACCATGAAGACTATTAAGAGTGATTAGTGAATGTGTGTCTGAATGTTTGTGTTCCCCCAAAGTTCACTTTGAAACTCTGTGGTGAGAGGTAGGGCCTTTGGGAAGTGATTAGGTCATGAGGGCTCCATCCTCATGAGTGGGATTTGTGCCCTTATGAAAGGCAGACAGCACCTTTGCCCCTTCTTCCATATGAGTTTAAAGTAGAAAGGCAGTCATCTATGAGGAAGTATGCCCTCCCCACACTCCAAACCTGCTTGACCTTCAACTTTCAAGACTCCAGAATTCTGAGCAATAAATTTCT
>NW_006159563.1:6662185-6667052 GCF_000334495.1 Tupaia belangeri chinensis | reverse complement strand
CTCTCTGGTCAAATTTAAATAAATAATAAATAAAATAATTCTTAAAAAAAAAAAAAGCTAAGTGACATATATGACTGAATGTATAAAATAAATTAAAATAAAAGCAAAACAGAAAATATGATTTTCTGTTACACTTTTTACATTTTAAACCTTTTAAATTGTAAAAGAATCAAACATAGACATATAAAATATTCAAATATCACAGAAAGATATAAACATAAGGTATAAAGTATAAAATCAAACATTTATTTCCTTCTTGTTACAAAACGGGCCAGAACTAACCACTATTGTTCCCTCTAGTCTTTTAGAAGTATATGTATGTATAAACATGTTTGTGTTTGTATACAGGATATATTTCTTTTCTAAAAAATTATTTAATTAATTTTATTATTATTATTTTTCAATTTGACCATAGAGAAACAGAGAAAAGGAAAGTGAGAAAGCAGGCTACCAGTCCAAGACTTGAAGTGGGGTCAGCCCTTTGGGAGTCCAGCACCTGAACCATCACACCACCTGCTGACCTCCATAACAAATATATTTATTGTTTTATATCTTTATTCACACAAGTAGAATTATGCTCTACATTTTTTTAACATATAATATTTTGAATTTACAATGATATACTTAGCATAAATAGCTATGTCTCATTTTTATTAATGGCTGCATTACCACATTGGCACACATTTTGTTTTTGGGATTTTGCTGAATCATAAACAATGCTACAATGAAATCTTTATTTATACTTTTGCATATTTTATTAATTTAACAAATATTTACTGGGTACCCACTAACACCTGGGTGTCACTCTAGGTATTAAAAACAGCACTGAGTAAAACAGACAGGGATCTTTTGTTCGTGAAACTTACATCCTTATTGGGAGAAACAGAAAATAATCAAGTATTAAAATATTTAATAGGATAATTTCAGATAGTACAAAATACCATGAAGACTATTAAGAGTGATTAGTGAATGTGTGTCTGAATGTTTGTGTTCCCCCAAAGTTCACTTTGAAACTCTGTGGTGAGAGGTAGGGCCTTTGGGAAGTGATTAGGTCATGAGGGCTCCATCCTCATGAGTGGGATTTGTGCCCTTATGAAAGAGGCCTGAGAGAGTCTGTTTCCTTTATCTGTCATGTGGGGAAACAGTCACAAGGCATCATTGAAGTCCTTGGCAAACACCAAGTATGCTGGCGACTTGACCTTGGACTTTGCATCCCCCAGAACCGTAAGCAATAAATTTTTGTTGTTAATAAATTATGTAGTCTAAGGTATGGTGTTATAGAAGCAAAGACACATAGACTAAGATAATATGTCACTTTCTGTGTGTTGGCATGTGTGTGCCTATGTGGCGTTTTTTTTCAGGCAGGGTGTAAGCATGTTGGGATCCTCCTGCCTCAGCCTCCTAAGTAGCTGGGACTACAGGAGTCTTCAAAAAAGTTGATGGAAAATGCGTATTATAAAATACAAAATACTATGTATGGATTTCAAAATTTTTGTACCAAAATAAACTTTTAGTTGAGTTCTATTTTCCATTAACTTTATTTATTTATTTATTTATTTATTTATTTGCTATAAAGTGCATGTGCTCACTGGAGAGAGAAAGAGAGGGAAAGTGAGAAACATCCCTCAAACACTGAAACCTCTTCCCCATTTTCTTCTCTGGATTCTGGGCAGGCACAACATGTACCTGGCATGTTTCTCAAGTCACCAAGGTCCTGCATTCCAACTGTGCAGTCGGCCACAAGGAATCCAGAACGCCATACTATCAGTTGGCCCTTTGGGAACGTTTTAAAGCCTCCTTGCACAGGTGTGATGGTAGGCAGGGAACTGAACCTAGGCTTTCCGTGTAGCATTGGTATGCCAAGTACCAGCATCCTGTACTACCAATACTGTGTGACCTTAGAGCTGAAACTTGGCAGATTAGAATCAACTTAAATGGGGCAAGTGTTCTCAGTAGGGGAATTAGCAGTCCAAGGCCCTTGAAAGGAATGAGCCTGGTAAGTTTCAGAAATGCAAAGAAGCAAACTAAAAGGAAATGTTGACAAGAAGCAGACAGGAGTCAGACTACCAATAGTCTTAGAAACTTAGGAAAGGAGTATAGACTGGAAATATAAAATTTAGGCATTACATTAAAGGAGTTTAAAACTAGGAAGAAATAAAATCTGATTTTGCTGGTTTATTGGTAAGATGAATTTCTAGGAAATATCTGCTAAGTCAAAGGCTATATGCAATTTAAGTTTGGTAGATATTGCTAAAATGACTCCCAAAAGCTATACCTAGTTATATTCCTATCAAAATTACATGAATAGCAACTATTTCTCCAAGCCTAGCAACATGGATGATGATACTAAACTTTTAAGATCCTCACCAATATGTATAAAATGAGTCAAATTTGGTTCTAACTTAATTTTTAAAATTAATTTTATTTATTCATTCATTCATTTTAATTTGACCACAGAGAGGGAGAGAGAAAGAGAGAGCAGGAAAGCCACCAGGTTCAGGAGTTGAATAGTCATCCATGTGGGAGCGTCCAGCGCTTTAACCACCATGCCACCTGCTGGTCCCCTGGCATGAGGTTTTAAGTCCCCGGGTCCAGCAATGTAACAATTACACCATCTGCTAGTCCCTCTAACTTAATTTTTAACCTCCACTTATGAAGTATTTCTCTGTATTATACATTTAAATTTCTCTATGTAAGAATTCATCATCATTACTAGAGAAAGGCCCAGGTAAATTTCTCTATGTAAGAATTCATCATCATTATTAGAGAAAGGCAAAGGTAAAAAAAAATATATATAAAGGGGAAAGATGTATGATAGAGTACGGCAACCTAAAAATGTAACTCATCCCTAGCTTGGAAGAACTGAAACAAAAATGACAGTAGTTTAATACTCATGACATCTTACTTGTTGGTGCTCTTTTCCTAGTGTAAAATCTACCTGGCAACAAAGTTTTACTCTCTCTTTCATAATGCTGAAAGATGTAAGGAGAGATGGCAAATATATATTTGTGTACTTGGGTGAGTATACTTTCAGGATTCTGAATTAGAAGTAGATTTGCTAGAACAAAGAATTTTTGTAGTTAAAACATTGATCGGTACAGCCAAACTGGTCCACGAAGGCTTTGTAATCCGATTTCATTTCTATTAAATATATGGCAAGTTGAAGATGGTGACGTCCTTTACACTTTTATTTACTTTCCTAATTCCCTGCCTCCTTAGGTTAGATGCATCAATCCACATAATCAACATTTCACAACATATTAGCTGGGAGGTGTTCAGTTAAACAAGCACACATTACTAAAGCAAAAGATTTAAAAATGAATTTGGTACCCTTTTGCTTAGCCATCTATATTTATTCATGTGATACAAAATTGGTATGTTAAATAGATGAAAAATACTAATACCATTGATTTCCATTTTTTTTTTTTTTTGCTTTACTAATCTATAAATCTTTCACAATAGAGAGGATGTATTTTGGGACATGTAAATGAAAGGTAGTATGAAAAAATACTCCTATTAATAAATTAAAAAGAAAAAAATTAAATTATAATACTTACAATCATCTAGATCTAGAAGTGAAATATCTTTGGTAGGAGGGATTTTATCTTCCTTTGTTTTCTTTTCTTTTTCCTATATAATAAAATGTTACAGTTATTACATGTTCTGTTTTTAAAATCTATAAAGTAGTCCTTTTGGTTCCAAAACAAACACCTTTTTTCCTCTGCTTCATCTTACAAAACAAGTTAAGCTTTTATATGGTTACATGAAACTTTTTCAAACCAAAGTATCTGTCTCGATCAGCACACAACTCTTCTTTCCATTGTGTAAACTATTAATTATTTTAAAATACTTTTGTTTAAAGATTTAAAAATCCATCATAAGAAAATTTTAAAATAATAGTTATTTTATAGTCTGACAACCGTAAGACTTCTTTGACAAAGGTATTCCTTAACATCTATAAATGATATCCCTAAGCTCTTAGTCTGTAGAGTTGGAAAGGATACATTTACTTTCTCCACTGCTTTGTAGAGAGAATAAATACTTCAAAACATTTTCTGTGCAGAAGTAGGGCTTTCCCAATCACAGATTTGCTTACTCAGTCTATTACATTTATGAAATGTACACAGCAAAGTAGAACACAGTGGCCCAAAGTCAGAGACGTTCCTGGTTTTGGTTACAGATTCAGAAAGATTATGAAATGTCTTTTAAAGTCTAAGTTAAGAGTAGTACTGAGTAGTGCTATAAACAAAAACCAACAAAAACCATGGTGTTAAATAGATGTATTTGGGTGAAAGTTACTTATTTTTATAATCTACAAACACTAAATCTCAAATAAAAGCCAAAATTTAAGCTGTTACTAGAATGTTTATGTTTCTTCATTCATTCAATAGCTACATATAGAATTTTAAGTAGGTGTCAGATTCTGTGCCAAGCAATGAAAATAACTACTAAGCAGACTAGCCCCTACCTTCAAATAACTTATAAACTACCAAAGGAGTACAGAGTCTATAACTGATGTGAATTACCATAAATACTTTTAAAGTATTTGTCTAGCCACCGAAAGATATCACTGAAGCAAAAGTACATTACTATCATGTCTATTCTACACAGTGTTAGAGATGTTATAACAGTGCTCACTCATGGAGACATTACATAAAATTGTACAGCATGCAATATTTTAAATTATGTACCCCATGTAATATTATTCATTATTTAAGTTCTTATTTTTTCTCTTATGCTAATACTCAGTAAACTATTTTCAAGGACCATGCAATAATATATATTAAAACACTAATAAAAATGTTGATTTTCGCCCTTTTGGCCGCAACCGCCATCTTCCAGTAATTAACCCAAATGACCAACACAA
>NW_006159563.1:6610251-6662175 GCF_000334495.1 Tupaia belangeri chinensis | reverse complement strand
ACCTGTTCTTGAGGCCTTTTAGAAAACATGGAATTGTTCCTTTGGCAACATATATGCAAATCTACAAGAAAGGTGATATTGTGGACATTAAGGGAATGGGTACTGTTCAAAAAGGAATGCCCCACAAATGTTACCATGGCAAAACTGGAAGGAGTAACTATCTAGAATTGGGGATAGAGGGGAACAGAAAAAATGTTAGTTTTCAGGCTGAATTGTAAAAGCTGGAATATAGGAAAACAGGTTCAAAATGCAAATACCATCTCAACTAGAACATCACTGCTGTGGAGAAAGAACGTATAACAAAAAGTTATTGTTGTCACGTGACTGCTCCCATGCTATGCTGAACACAGGGAGTGTAGCTTCCTGTAAGCTACAATGGTGCATGACTGTCTTTATGGAAGTGTAACCTTCCCACCTGAAAAATTAGAAACCTAGCAAATCAAGATAAAGTTAAAGCTGAAGGCAAGTCTATATCTTATTTTCTACTTCACAGCCAAGAATGTGTAACAATATCTATTAAATACATATCAGGTCACATACAACACAGAACAGAGACACATGAGAAACTGGCATAATATCTTATTAGAAGCCTAGAACTGGAAAAAAAAAAAAAGGCTTTCAAAAGAACAGAATTACATCGACTTTCTGAGAACAGCAAATAACTGGTGGCTGAAATACAACATTAGCGATAGATAATGGTCATTTTTACAGAACTGAAAACGCCTTGCATTCTGAATCAAGGTTATAAAATGCGTTCCTGATATGTGTGGCATTCCTCACTTGTATTTCATTATTCATTTTTAAAAATCCATAGTAAGTTCAAAATATTTTCATACTTAAAGGATCTACTACAAAAATAAAAATCTGAATTCTAAACAAAGAAGTTAAGAGCTCTATTCCATCAAACATTTCTCCATTTGCAATTCATCTTGGTAATAGAGACAGAACCTGGGTAAATGCATATAGGACTTGAGGCAGGGGATTTTTCTTGCTCAATGCATAATTCATGTGCTCCGCCTGCAAAGTGTGTAAAATGAGAATTTCACACCGCAGCATGAGCCATGGAGCTGCAGAGAAAAGGCAGATGAAATCATATTTTACTGTGTGAATTTTATTTCTTACCCTCCCAATATTTATACAAAACCATCATTGACAAACCAAACACATTGACAGATCACCCACTGTTTCCATTGTGTTAGTACTTGAGAAGAGATCAGGCAGAAAGATAGACAATTTGTTTCCGTATATTTTTTTTAAATAGAGGATTAGGTTTTTAACAGCTGAGTGACTGTATTAGACTTTTATAAGGACAACAGTTACTGATCTTAAAATCTCAGTACAAACAATACCTAGTTATCAATTCATCATTCTCAAATCTCCATTTTGTTTCTATGGTATTCGATTATACACCTCAACACATCAACATTTTCAAAATGAAATACAAAGTCACAGGGTTAAGAAACTGATTTCTATTTAATGTATTTCATTTCAAATAATAAATAAAAGATACTTGGAAATACTTATTAAGTTCCAAATAATACAAATAAAAATATGTAACAAAATACCTGTAAAGATTTTTGATGTATTATGCATGTCTATTTTTATGCTGATTAAAAAAATAAAAGCAAGTAGAAAAACAGATCTGTTATGACAAGCATCAAATATACTTCCCTAAGAGGAAACCATTGTAAAGATATTTCAAATTTAGAACTATAAAACAGGATAAGCAGTACGTAAAGTTTGTAAAACCCATACTGTGCTTTGAAATCAACAATTCAAGGCTAATTTCTAGCCTCAGAGGGCAAGATATTTGCATGAAATATTTTCAATTAGAATTACCAACCAAGGACAATTTAATGACTCTTCCCTTCAAGTCATCTGACAAATTTGATTAAAAGAATCCGAGGCTCACATTTAAACTTGTGCTTTAAAACAAAAGTACATTGCCAAGACACTGAGATTTCTTTATAAGTTAAAAAGAAATCTAAACTGCTAAAATAAATTATTTTCTATTAGATTATAGCTACTTCTTTAATTAAGAAAGCTTGCTTAATAGCATTCGCTTTGCGTTTAAAATCTCAACCGAAATCAAATGATATTTCTGTTTTGGAAAACCTAAAACATGAACTAAAGTAGGAAAGATGTCAATTTCAAGAGGAAAGGCTTTAAACTGTTAAAAATAAAAGCCAATATTCTTCAATGTTCACGGAAGATATACCACTGTAACATAAAATACTTATAAAAACAGAAGTAAGGGGCCGGCAGGTGGTGTGGTGGTTAAGGTCACTGGACTCCCACATGGCCGACCACAGTTCGAATCCCAGACCTGGCAGCTTTCTCACATTCCCTCTCTTTCTCTTGCTCTGTCCCACCCTGGTCAAATTTAACTAACTAAATAAATAAAGTTAAATAATATAATATATTTTTTAAAAAACTAGAATTAAAATTTGTTTTGTATTTATCAAATAGAACAGAAAACCAATCAGAATATAGTTCCTTTTGCTCTTATGGTCTATTTCCTACCACATGCCAAAATTCCTTTATCTCCTAGAATTGTTCATACACACAAAAATCTTTGTCCCAAGATCATTTATTAAGGTAAATCTTAAAGTTTACTGACATTTGGACATTAGTCACACCGCCAGTTATTAATCCTTAGAGCACTGAAGAAACTCAGTTTCTTTGTAACTCTCAAAGAGCGATTAACAGTTTTGAGATACATGTAACCTGAGATAAGACAACTGACAACAGTATTTCAAACACTGCTCGGTATATTTGGATGGTACTATTTTCTTCATGGCTAATACGTATATTAATTTTGACTTAACTATAAAAATGCTCTTAATATTAAGTATCATGTACAAGAATATTAAATATTGGGTTATTGGAAAGTCATGATGTATTTTTCTGTTTTTTTTTTTCTTTGCATAAATGTGTCATGACTTTCCTGACAATCCAATATATTTATTTTAAAGTGATAAGTTATTATGTTTTATACAGTTAATGTAATGAAAATATTATTAATATATAAAGAAAAAATATGTCTTATTCACAGTAAGTTACAACCATGATTTAAAACTTTTATCCTTTTTTTAAGGTTTTTGCCATGGAGAGGTTTTCACTATAGGGCTCGTGCGCTCGCCAGACAGACAGAGAGAGTCATAGAGACAGAAAGTGAGAAATGGGATGGTCATGCGGCAATCCCTTCTCTTCCATTCTCCTCTCGGGATCTTGGGAACGCACACACACGCGCCCGGCGTGAGTTTTAAGCCACCAGGTCTGGGACGCGAACCGCAGTCGACTACGAGGGAGTCCAGTGATATAGCCATTATGCTAACTGCTGGTTCCCAAAACTTTTATCCTTTTTTTAAGGTTTTTGCCATAGGACATGTGTGCTATCCATAGAAAGATGGAAAGAGAGAGTAAAAGGGAAAGTGAGAAATCATCCTCCAGTGGAGATAGCCACACTGCAATCCCTTCTCCTCCATTTTCCTCCTGAGATTGTAGGGCACGCATGCACACATGCCTAGCATGATTTTCAAGCTGCCAAGTTTGGTACTCAGACCCTAGTTGGCCATGTGGGAGTCCAGCACCCCAACCACTATACCATCTGTTGGTCCTCATTTTTATCATTTTTATTATAGGGTATATAAATCTTCAGCAGTTGGAGCAGAAACACTGTAGATACAATTAAGATATTACATCACAGTAAGGATGTGAAATGTGAACAAAGTCATAGTTGAACTAACTATAGAAGGTGGGCATGCCCTCTAATATTCTGGTTAGTTGAAGGAACACTGAAGCCTAGATTAAAAAAAAAAAAAGGAATCTTTAAGACCTTACTGACAAGATCTGTCTTCAAATGCAAACATGGCATGTGAATGTATGACTATAGTTCTCAACCATATGAATGTCCTAGGACACAGTATTGAATGATACACACTTTGGGAACATAACCAATCCAGTGGTTCCCACCCTTTCTAGTAAACCTATGTAGTGACTCATGAAAGTAATCAATATCCTCTCATCAGTAACATTTTTCAATACCTCAGTCATTCTCTAGAATAAGTGGAAGGATGACACTCTGATATGGGGGCACTTTCAATTAATGTCAATATGTTTGCAAAACTAATGCAAACTCAGTACTAATTTGGAGGCAACGGTCATATTTGGGTGTCAGAAGAGGGTAAAAGTGAAGCAAATGAGAGAATGAAAGTAAGTTAGAAAAACAGGCATGTAGAGAATTTCAAGTAGTAGGGGAACGGTCATATAAAAAGATCAGGGATAGCAACTAAAAGAGGATCACTAGGCTTGGGGAGAGACCAGTTGACTATTCAGAGAACAGTATCCATAGGAAGTGACAGTAGAAATCAATTTAGAAGAGCTAAGAAATAACTGAGTTAAATGGTAGAGGATAATATCGATAATTTTTCTATACCACTGCTCTCTCACATCTTCTCTATCTCCTTCCCATTACCTGCTCTTCCCTTTAAATGCTGGAAAAGATATGAATGCTCTGGTTGGCAGAAGAGGAATTTGTAGACAAAGAGAGAGGGTTTATTGTTGGTTAACTGAATAGGGATCATTCATTCAAAGCTACATTCAAAGAAAATGGAGGGTTAATGAAGACTGTGAAGTAGAGCGCGGAAAGATACGAGACACGCAGAGCAAACAGCAGCTGTATTCTGAAGAACGTCATAATGGAATACTGACATAATTTGATTAGGGTAAACAGAGTCAAAAAACACAGGAGACTTTAGTGTTACAAAGAAGTTTAGGCCCCCTGGTAGTACGGGTGGTTCTGTAATTCTAATACTGTTGATCTCACATAGAATTAATGATCAAAGTTAAAATATATTAAAACTGCTGTTTTATAGTTATATAGTATTTTACATTATCTTTCACATTTGAGTTTTTACTATGACACTTGAAAGAAGTAAGGTAGGTATTAGCATTTCTACTTTATAGATGAGGAAACTGAAGCATAAAGATATTATCTCCTAACAAGCAGAACACTATACTTATCTCATAGGACCACCATAAAAATTAACTGTTTTGAAAACCATATATTCAAGGCACCTCTGAGGTTTCATTTTCATGCTCAATACCCCCCAAACACATTGTCCATATGAAAGAAAAGGAAGAGAAAAAGTGAATATTTAGTTAGGTGGTAGATTTAAGGCATATGAATTCTCAGCACTAATATACTGTCATGCTAAATTAAGGTAAAGCACCCACCATCTGCCTTCATTACTCATAATTTAGAGCAGAAGCCACAACACTTGGTGCAAGGAGGACTTTTCCACAACTATATCATAGCCTGTTATTAGAAAATTGGTACACTCGTAATTGCATGGTATACTCCAAAACATTCAGAAAGAAATGGAAATAGATAATTATAGTGGCTCCAATGTAGAGGATATTTATTCCAATTGTTAAATTAAAGCAAAAAGACCAACCCTATCTGCCTATTAAATATGGACAGAAAAAGGCATTCCAGTGTAGAGAAAAGCCATGTAAGGAAAAGACGTGGACACAAAACTATCAACAATGTGAATAAAAACTGAATTTCTCAAGGGTCTTGGCTTATAGCAATCTATAGTAAAATACTTTAAATTATCAAGAGAATCTGATCATTAAAAGGCTTTGACAAAGAAGAAACAAAATGAATCACTGGCCTCTCTTGTCACAACCTACCCAAGAACAAAAAAGGCCATGAGCATTCTCATTTCAGTGGCAAGGGATAAGATGAAGTGTTTCTAATTTCTCTGCAGAATTGAGACATAAAGGATTATCTAGAAAAAATAAAAGCACTGGTTCAGATGAACTAAAGTGTTGTTTACTTTAGTTGTCAGTGACAATGTTTAATCCACATTTTTAGCTTCTTGACATTCAACGAAACAGTAACTTTCAGAAACATTTATTCTTAACTGTGAAAACACTGTACGAATATTTACCTGCAATTATAGCAAATATATAATCTCTTACCTTACTGACTTTTCTGGATTCAGATTCACTTTCAGATTCTGATTCTGACGCGGAACCTGAAGAACTAGAATCTGAGCTAGATTCAGCACTGGATGAATCTGAAGTCTTTTCATCTTCCTTCTCCCCATCTTCAGAATTACTATACATAACAAAAAAGTTTGAAATATCAACTTCAAATCCTTTATACAGACATCTAAGCAGTTTGTTTAAAGACAAAAAATGGTGGGAACCAGCAGTTAGCGTAATGGTTATGTCCCTGGACTCCCACGTAGTCGACCACGGTTCGCGTCCCGGACCCGGTGGCTTAAAACTCATGCCGGGCGCGTGTGCGTGCGTGCCCAAGATCCCGAGAGGAGAATGGAGGAGAAGGGATTGCCACGTGACCATCCCCCCTGGGGGGCGATTTCTCGCTTTCTGTCTCTATGTCTGTCTCTGTCTGTCTGGCGAGCGCACGCGCCCTATAGTGAAAACCTTTCAAAAAAAAAAAAAAAGAAAGACAGAAAATGGTTTTAAAGTTCTATAATTAAATAAATCAGAACCCATTCAAACTCAATTATATCGAGGCATACACACTTCAGATGAAAAAAATTATAAAATAATGCAATGATATAATCAATAACAATGCAGAAAATAATTAACATTAAATGTTTAATTTACCAAAATACCAAGAATTAAGTGCTAATAGCAACACATCAAAAAAAAAAAAAAAAAAAAAACAACTTAGGCTGATTTTAAAATGCTGCCTCAAAATACTAAGTGTTTACTAATAAATGTGAATATTTATATATCTACTGTGCTAAACGGACTTGCATTTTATAAATCTTTCTATCCAAAAAAAATATTTACTTGAGAAACTAACTAGCTAGTTTAAACAAAATTTGTCTAATCCACAAATCTTACTAAAAATGTAAGGTAATCAAATACAAACTTTTGAAACACCACATGATCACACCTCATGCTAAACGCTATTTGCTTGTTTGTTTACTCACTAATTCACTCAGCAAATAAGCATTGGTTGCCCACCAAATATCCGCATTATAAGGATAACAATGGTTAGTAAGATGCAAATGACCTCAGTGTATCTACCTTACTGTCTACAGTCCATTGGAGGACACAGGGAAGGCAGGTGGAAGCGAATGTTTGGAAGGATACCTAAGCATACTGAACCAAGATTAGGAATTCTTCCTGGTGGAAGAAAAACTGAGAAATAGGAATAAGACAGGCAGATAGATAGGGAGATATGTGAGATGGCCAAACAAGCTTTTCTCAGGGAATGAGAGATGTCTTGTTAGGTTTTACATTCTCTCTAAAACTAGCGGTCTAGTTTTCTCTACCTAGCTTGTGTGTGTGGGTGCATGCGTGTGTGTGTGTGTGTGTGTGTGTGTGTGTGTGTGTGTATTTTAAGAATCTATCTTGGGCTAGGCAGTGTTAGGCATTTCATAGCTATCATCTAATTTAGACGCACTCTTCCAGGGTACATTATTATCCCATTTACAATAATGAAAATACTCCAGGAAGGTTAACTAACTCACTCAAGGACACATAGCCAGGAGGGCAGAACCGGAACCTGAACGTAAGCTTGCCTCACTCCAAAATCAGTATTTTCCCCACTATACCATGCTATCTCCCTACAAATGAAAATACTTTGGAGTGTAAAATTTAAATGTAGTTATAAACAGTTATGATTATTAATGGGTGGCTTTTGGAGATACTTAATGCTTTATTAAGAGCTTTAAAAAATTATACTGGCAAACTTAAAAAAATATTCTGAGAGACAGGCAAAAAACACAGGGGTAGGAAGAGTGGTGAGGCGAGGGAGAATCAATATTTCCTAGAATTGATTTTTGTGCAGGAAATATGATTGCTGTTTATTAAAAATGGAGCCATGGTAACATCTCCGAGTACATGTAATTATATCTGAAGACCAAAAAATATGTTGTTTTTTTCCCCCCACTAAAGAATGGCAATTTATTATCCCCAATTCACTGGTTAAAACCTGAACTTAAAAATAGAAGGTTTAGAGTGTATCTGTGGCTCTCCTTGGTCTAATAAAATATTCTTTTGAATTCAAACATAAGTAAAAGGACAAGCTCACTTCTGCAGAAAAAGTAATGAGACAGTACATGACTATAAATTTCTAGCATACTGACTTTTGCTATCTGAAAAGATATTTTGTACACTGAATAAACTTTCCCTTCCTAGAAACAAGATGCTTTATTCTAACATTAAAGCAGAAGTGCAAAATCCCTCTCAGAGAAAAGGCTATTACAAGCCAAGCAGCTCCTTCCCTGCAACAAGTGAATGATTCTAAATATATTTAACTTCTAGCTTTTAAGATAAGATTTTAAAGGTAAAAGTGTTATTTTATTATGCATCACTCAATTTTGACGGTAATTATTGTTTACCTTACTGCTTAGAGTTTCAGATGTTAATCTAATGAAAAGAATTTACTGGTAACTAGGTTTTTAACTTTGCAATGATGAAAAGCCTGTATTAATTTAACCTACAGATTTCATTTGTTCTGAACAGGAAAAACAATATAAATCACTTTTAAAATCATTAAATCCTGACTTAAATTAATAAAGTCATAATTAGGGCATTATGCTGTGTTTGTTATGGAAGTGACAGGGCGAGCTGCTTTAATTACTGTCTGTAATAAAAGGAGCAGAGAGCGTACTGCGCGCCAATCAGTGCTGTCAGCCACGACTGAGCCGAGCTGCGAGCTCATCAAGGGAGCGGGCGGCCGGCTCCCAGGGAAAGGGCCAGCGTGCCAGCAGAGGCCACTTGCTGACAGCAGTGGGGAAAACAGTCACCCAAGCCATAGTCTTAGCCCCAATTACTCACAATTTTAATGACACTTTAATACATGATAATGAGAGATCTTAAAAAGCACGAACACTTAAATATCTTATGGCCGTCTTCCTTCACAGCCCTTGACTCTGATATTTGGATCATCATCTTTTTAATATAACATTATTTAGAAAAATCAATTGTCTTGGTTATATAATGGCAAAGTGTTGGAGGATTTAATTTTAGCCCTCAGCAAAACTGCTACAAAACGTAATTAAGTGTTTCATACCCACTGTTTGATCACTTAACTCAGCCTTCCAAGGTTATACCACTTTTCAAAATGTAACCCCAAGATTTGTCAAGTTCAAGATGAAAATGAAGCATTTAAATAGGGCAACAATGTGAGCTACTAGCACTATAAATAAATTTTAAAAGATTTAGTATCTGTGTGATTAAAAAGTACACTATTTTCTCATTCACTCTAGGAATTAATGGGAAATGCTAGGGTGAGGGAAAATATTCCACAGAATATTTTCTGAAGGAATTTCTGACAGAATTACCTTTTTCCTTTGGTGTTTGAGTTCCTCTTGCCTGTTCTCTTGTTTTCTACTTCTGACTCACTTCCATGCTCACTCTCACTCTCACTGGAGGAGTCCTCGCTGCTATCCTCACTGCTGTCTTCTTCCTCTCCACTTTTCTCTTGTTCTCCACTTTCACTTCCAGATTCACTCTCTGAAAAATAAAACCAAATGTTCTTTGATTTATGGCCATTTAATTATATATAAGGACACCTGTACGTATCAAATTTCATTACAAATGAAACCAGATGCTGGATCTCAGTCCAGTGGATCCCGCTTGTCCAATGCGCTGTCTTGTCCCACCCCACTCATCCAGACCTAAGGATTCCTGCAGCAGGGTGAGCTTGGAGGGACTCACAGTGACAGAGAAGATCCTGATAATGACTAGTGGGCAGCAACACAAAGATGAACTGAGAAAACCAATGTGAGAGAATCCCACTTTTCAAACCCCTAAGTATCCAGCTATGGCAAAAACTTTCTCTTAAAGAATGACATAAAGATGACATAAGGCTAAACAAATAACTTTGGATTATTCTACTGTACTGGGAAATTTTAGAGAAAAACTGAAAACAGCAGTTGAATCTTCTTATGAACAAAGTTTGAGAGGGAAATAAGCTATTTGAATCATACTAACTTGAGTATTTAGTATTTTTATTTATTGTCTTTGAATTTTGAAAGTTTGGGAGATGATTCAAATGGTTTGTTCCCCTCTCAAAATTTGTTTGTAGGAAGATTCAATTGCTGTTTTCATTCTCTAACTAAAGAGTTATTTATTTGGGGGCCAGCAGGTGGTATGGTGGTTGAGGTGCTGGACTCCCACATGGCTGACTACAATTCAAGGCTCGGGTCTGGTGGCTTGCTTTTTTACTTTCTCTCTCTCTCTCTTTTCTCTTTCTTTCTTTCTCTCTCACACTCTCTCTCTCCCTCACTCTGTCTTTCTCTGGTGAGAGCTCATGCCATATAGCAAATTAAAAATAGTAACAATGAGTAAAATTAAATAAAATTTTTTTAAGTTACTTATTTTAGCTAGCTTAGAAGTTTTCCAAAGGTCTAAGAGAAAATAAAGGTACATTTGGAAGTTATACATACTCTGCAGAAGTCCTGATAGTATATTTATGTGTCTGTTTTTAGTGAAAAAAAGTTTTTAACTATTTAAAATGAACATAAATACAGAGTCATACTCTGTCTATGATCAATGTGATGAAGTATTCTTAAATAGAAACATAACCTTTAATAAAAGTGTCATTCTGGGGCCAGCAGATGGCATAGAGGTTAAGGTGGCTGCATCCCACATGGCAAACTACACTATTCAAGTCACATGTGTGTGCATGCCCAAAGTCCTGAGAGGAGAGTGGAGGAGAGGGGACTGCGATGTGGTCAAACCCTCCAGGGGGTGATTTCCCACTTTCTCTCTCTCTCGTGAGCACATACAACTTGTAACAAACTAAGAAATAAATAAGTAATAAAAATAAAAAAACAATTACCCTAATAGATAAATATCCACTTTATGATGATTCATTGCGCACCACAGGAAAATGCTAGTTCTGCCACGTGCTTTGAGCACTGCTTGTAGTGGGCAAAAGCATGGGTTCTCAAGTTCAGCTCAGCTTCAGGTGCTGAGTAAGGCGGAGCAAGTTATTCAACTTTGGGTCTCGATTTCCTTTTCAGCCATTGAGGATAGCACTACTATCTACTTTATAGAGCTGTTGTGTAGACTGATGACTTGAAACATGTAAAGGTGGCTGAAACATACCAGAGCCTGCCACAGGAAGGCACTCATCCTCATCACCTCTACAATGAGGTAAAATAGATTTTACCCAAACTTTACAAAAATCAAGTGGACAGTAAGGATATTTAAAATTTGTTCTGATACCCAAATTACACACACATACATGTTAACTCTGATAACTTTCTCATACCATAATTTTAAAAAATTACAGCATTTTTGTTACTTTCTCATGCTGTGCTATAGGATTCTACATGAATCAAGGTTCAGTTCACTTTAGATACCATTATTTAAGTTTACAAGTTAGTAACATTCTTAAGGAAATTTGTTTATTGTCAAAATACTTTGCTCACTGAAAAATAAGATCTTATAACTTCTGAGAAAATTTTTTCCTCTCTCTGGTAGCTCAGTGGAGCTCATGCCACACGAATTACTACTGTATGTATTCAGATAAACCCTGAAAAACTATAATGTCAATGGAATATTTCAAAAAACATATTGAAAGGGTTAGCCTACAAACAGTCATGGGCCTGTGAAAAAAATGGAACGAACACACATATTTATGTGGTACAAATGAAGTGCAGGTTCAGCCTACAAGACAGGTCTTTCTCACAGGACTACATCATTCTTGAAAGTCCACGTCTTTTAACACTAACTTTCTGGATCAAGGTATATCCTTCACTTTTCAGTTTACATTGAAGGTAATGCATTGGTAGGGGAGATGGTGGAAATAATGAATGAACTGCCTCAGAGTAAGGTAATAGATAATCAAGTAACAATGAGAGGCCCAAGTTCTCCAAGAAACAGATGTTAAGGAAAGCTGAATATAGTTTCTTCTAGGACAAGATTTGCCAAGATAGTCACCTATTTTTGTATGTTTGTTTGTTTTTTAGGTTTTTGCCATAGGGCATGTGCATTCACTGGAAAGAGACAGAGCACAAGTGAGAAATCAAACCCTGGGGGCATAGTTACACCACAATCCCTTCTCTGTTGTCCTCTCGGGATTTTGAGAACGCCCACACATGTGCCCAGTGTGATTTTTAAGCCACCAGGATGCAGGACTTGAACTGTAGTCAGCCATGTGGGAGTGCAGTCCCTTAACTACCATGCCATCTTGTTAGTAAAGCTCATTTAAAAATGACTCCAATCAGAGACCAGCAGTTAGCATAATGGCTATGTCGCTGGACTCCCCTGTAGTTGGCTGCGGTTTGAGTCCCGGACCCGGCGGCTTAAAACTCATGCTGGGCACGTGTGCATGTGTGCCCAAGATCCCGAGAGGAGAATGGAGGAGAAGGGATTGCGGCGGTGTGGCTATCCCCTCTGGGGAGTGATTTCTCTCTCACTGTCTGTCCGTCTCTGTCTGTCTGGTGAGTACACGCACCCTATAGCAAAAGCCTCTCCAAAAAAAAAAAAAGACTCCAATCTATTTTTTGTTACGTAAATCACTAATACTTGTTAGTAATGAAGAGACTTAAAAAATATCTAACTCTCCGCCATTCTTTCTCAGATATAGATTCCTTATTCAATTTGCATAGCTAGAACTTAGGACTTCTAAATCTTTCCTATTTAGTATTCTTTTCATCATGTACAGTTGCCCTCAATCATTTTTAGCTCAGTGCTTCTTTATAGTACACATAGATTTAATAATTTTGGCTTCATCTCTGTACAGGTTAATGTAGAAATAACAGAGTATCAAATAAAAGAAAAAGATTGCTCAAGGTTTAAAATAAACTTTACAGTTTTAGAAAAGGAAGTTATATTTAAAGACCCCCACTAAAGGTTTACTAAGTGTAAAATCATATTTTCAATGTGCTAATAGACATAATAGGCGGTGTGAGTGAGAATTCAGAAATGTGTGGGTTCTGGTCTTAGCTCTACTACTTATTATATATGTGTCCACAGGCAATGCCAAATGAAAAGGAAAATTAGTAAAGTAGTTAGAAGTTACCTTGAAAACTGATCAGTGATATTTAAATAAAGAGAATTATCAGTATCAATGTTATTTAAAATTACTTGTTGAATATTACATATGAGCTATGCTGTTGTCTTAGAGCTACAATGTGCAGTCTACAGAGAGAATTGATGGTTCAATAGATTATAAAACCTACCGCTGTCACTACTGCTGTCAGAAGAATCCTCTTCCTCCTCAGATTCAGAATAAAATTTCTTAGCAGGATGCTCTTTCTTTGCTTTTCCTGCTGGGATCCATTCTTTTGCCTGTTTTAACAAACAAAAAAGTGAAAATAAATGAATCCTCATGAAGGGAATCAGACTTCTGGTGAATTTATTCAAAATACAACCTGAACTCAGAACAAAGTTAAAGACTTCAACAGAGAAGGCAACTGTTAGAGGTCCATGCAGTAAGACAGGTTCACTTTACACAAACTCTCACTCACAGCCCATTTTGTTAAAACCAACACTCTCATTTTACACACACTTTTTCCCCCCGGTTTTTATTTTTTTGCCACAGGGTATGTGTGCTTGCTGGAGACAGAGGGAAGGAAAGTGAGAAATCACCACCCCAGGGTAGATGGTCATGCCTCATTTCTTTCTCTTCCATTCTCCTCTTAGCTTGGGCACCTATGTACATGTGCCTACTGTGATTTTCAAGCTGCTGGGTCCAGGACTTGAACTGTGAAGTTGGCCATGTGGGATTTAGTGCCTTAACCTCCACGCCACCTATAGGCCCTTACACACACCTTTTATAACTTTGGTTGGTCCAGAGAACATTTAACTTAACGAAGCATAGCCTAGAACATGTAAGAATAATTAGCAGTAGACACAATACCAGTAATAAGTCATACACGTAGCAAGCTTTCTCTCCTGGATTTCTGTAATAGTCTGCTGACTGATTCCCTGCTTCTGTTGCCCCCCTCCCCCAACCAAAGTTTGCTCACCATAGCATCTAGGGTAATTCTAGCAAAACCTAAGTCAGGGGCCAGAGGGTGATGCAGTAGTAATGCAATGTTCTAGGAGGCTGAGTCACGTAGAAGGTTCTGGGTTCAGTTCAGAACCACCCTGAACACCTTGGCCATAAGCCTCCCTCCCCATGATCTAGGGTTGGCTGAGGCTGGGAGTACATCACAGCATGAAGACTCTGTTAAGGGGAAGCTGTCTCTCTGCCTCTCTCTCTGTTTTTCTTATTCAAGGGGAAAAGAAACTTAAAAAGAAATAATAAAAAACTAACTCAGATCAAGTTCTTCTTTAGTTTGAAAGTCTATATAAATTCAAAGTCAAGAATGATGGTGATGCCGAACCACAGACTGCCCGCATGGGTGGACATGTGTGGCTTAGTAAGACCTTTGTCACTGTCTGTGATAGTGACTCCACTGCTTTCTGATGATTCAATGTACACAAACTTTGTTTCATGCATACAATTACTTAAAATATGATATAAAATTACCTTCAGGCTATGTGTATAAGGCTTATACAAAACATAAATGAATTTTACACTTAGACTTGGTTTCATTCCAGATAACTTATTATGTACATGCAAAATCCAAAAACTCTAAAATCTGAAATACTTTGGTCTCAAACATGTCAAAGGAGCACTAGACCTGTACTCTCTTTTAAAGAACAGGGAAATGTATATTTTTAAAGAAGGATTAAAATAGCTAGGACTCACTTATTTAATTGAGTTTGTACTATATGCCCATCTTTGTTAGATTACATATTCTGTTATAAAGAAATTTACAACATGACAGAAGTTCTTAGTCAAGAATAGTTCTCAACAGTGGATGCATATTAGAATCACCTAAAAATACTTTTTAATATACAAATACAAACAACAAGATTACCAATACTAAAAGAATAAAAAACCTGATATCTGTAAGTTCACTTCCTGGTACAGATCTGATACAGATCTGTTTAAAGATCCCTGTATGATTATAATGTGCAACTATAATTGAAACCACTGATCTGATCTGATCTAGAGGGTTTAAGGCATTTTGCTTAAAGAGCTAAGCTTCAGTAATCTAGAAAATTACTATCTGGACAATAATAGGAAAGTCAGTAAAAATTACTTGATAATAACTGAGTAAAATACTTAAGAAAGATTAGCAATCTTCCTTTATGTGTATTTAAAATGCTCTGACTTCAAATATGAATAAAGATATTGATAATATTCTACAAACAAAGATCTCCTACATAGAAGAGGTCTTCAAAAAAATTAATGGAAAATGTGTATTATGAAAAAAAAAAAACCATGATTTCAACCTGTTTTACACCATGGACTGGCTCTGTGGTGGTGGTAACAAGCTGACCAAGGGCAGCTGATCCCACATGGCAACCACATTTCAAATCCACATACTGGTCCATGTGAAACACACCAGGTGTGCCCAGGACAAGGCAAGCTGAAGAACTGAAAAAGGGGAATGGCAGCATGACTAGACCCTATGGAGAATGTTCCTTTCCTTTCTCCTTTTCTCTCTCTCTCACCTGCATGTAGTACATCCACTCTATCATGAATAAAGAAAAATTCAAAAAGTCTTTGCACCAAATAAACTTACACTTTAATTCTATTTTTCATTAAGTTGTTAAAGTCCCCTTGTATTTAAAAACACTAAGGTCTACATTTTCCTTAAATTCAAACACACATTTTTTGGAAGTCTCGTTAAAAAAATTGTAATATCGGGCTAGTTGATGGAGTGATGGTTAAGGCAGCTGGATCCCACATGGCCAACTTGAGTCTCGGACCCTACGAATGTATGTGCATGCATGCCCAGATTCCCAAGAGGAGAATGGAGAAGGGACTGCAGCATGGCTATTCCTCCTGGTGGAAGGGGGAACGGTGGCAGGGGTGGGAGTAGGTACATTCCAATGCGTCTCGCCCACCCCCACTGTCTCTCTCCAGTGAACACATGTACACTATAGCAAAAACTTAAAAAAAAATAAAAACTGCAAGATCAGTTTAATAAAACTGAATCAACAAAGTGGGAAAATTAGATTTCTATGCTCAAACGGGCATATTTTCATGAAATGGACACACATTCCTATTCATATAGTTTCAGGCTTTAGAATGCCAAAAACTACAATAAAAATATTTTAATTTTTGTTATGGTCTTTTATGACTATAATAGTTACAGCCTTCTAAGCAAAAGGAACAACAGAGAAAAGGGAAGAGGAGAATAATAGAGAGGCACTAATTTGAAAGTTCCTCTGAGGGACAAAATATCTGTAGATGATGTGTTTATAAGGCAAGATACCTTTCATATGCAAAAGAGTCATTTGTAACTGGAAAAGAAAGGATTTTTCTAGAACTAAGGAAAAAAATTCTAAAGGCTCTTTAAAATTTACTAGTATTATAATAGATTTCATTTGATATCCTGGAAATGATTGTGTGTAATTCAAAGTGATCAGAATGTGTTAATCTGACAGGGTTCCCTGTTGTTTTGATTAAAACAGCGGATTATCTAAATCTAGGACATTTATATTACTAAGTTATACTTCACAGTAATGAGATTTGAGCCTTTACAGTAAAACTAGAATAACAAGGTGTATTTTTTGCATGAACTACATCAGTATGACTTGTGAGGGAGGGGGTTAAGGTCGAAAAAGAGGCAAGAAAGACATTACTTTGTATATTCCTACAAGTGCATTTAAAAATAAAATTATCTGCTTTTATAAAATTTATTTAACTTTATTTGTCATAGCATAATTTTAGGCCACTATGTCTCAGGTCAAATTGAGGCTGTTTTCTGCCTAGCATCAGTGGACAATGATAGTCCTCATTAACCAGGTTCCATCAGATACAATTATTTTTCATAATAAGTTATCATTTATTAGTTTCATGAACACAGTCAGCAAAATAAAAAGAATTCAATTTCCTCTGCTGAACTGAGCAGATAAAATGAACATCAGTAAAAAGACAGTATGGGAAAGGTGTGCTATTTCATAGTTGTGAGAGGGATGGGAAATGGCAGAGGGTGAGAGGGAGAGAATCGGGGGAAAAAAAAGAAGTAAAACACTAAGTGGATCAAAGCCCTAAACCTAAGACCTCAAACTGCAAAACAACTGAATACACTGGGTAAACTCAGGGAAATGCTGGGGTAGGCAAAGCCTTCTTAAGTAGGACTCCCAAAGCACAGGCAATAATGACCCAAATAGACAAGTGGAATTACATCAGATTAAGAAGTTTCTGCACAACAAAGGATCCAGTAAATAGTGTGAATAGATAACCCTCAGAATGGGAGAATATTTTTGTAAACTACGACCCAGATAAGGGACTGATAACCAGAATACACAGGGAACTCAAGTGGCTTACCTGGAAAAAAATGACTAACCAAATTAAAAGATGGGAAAAGGTTGAATAGACAACTCTCTAAGAAAGGCAAATGAAGAGCCAAAAAGTATATGAAAAAATGCTCAACATCCCTTGAAATGCAGATCAAAACCACAATGAGGTACCACCTAATCCCGATCAGAATGGTAAAGATTTAAAAAAAAAAAGAAGATGAGACCAGCAGTTGGCGTAATGACTGTCGCTGGACTCCCATGTAGTCGATCGCAGTTCATGTCCTGGACCCAGTGGCTTAAAACTCACGCCAGGCATGTGTGTGCACGTGCCCAAGATCCTGAGAGGAGCATGGAGGAGATGGGATTGTGGCATGGCCATACCCTCTGGGGGTGATTTCTCGCTTTCTGTCTCTTTCTCTTTGTCTTTCTGGTGAGCGCATGCGCCCTATAGCAAAACCTCTCAAAAAAAAAAAAAAATGATGAGTGCTGGTGGGGATGTGTTGAAAGAGAAATTCTCCTACACTGTTCATGGGAATGTAAACTGGTCCAGTCACTATGGAGAATAATGTGGAGGCTCCTTAAAGACCTACAAATAGAGATACCATATAACCCAGTAATTCCACTCCTAGGTATCTACCCAAAGGACAGGAGAACGCTCAATCAGAAAGGCACTTGCACATCAGTGTTTACTGAAGCATTATTCACAATTGCTAAGACATGAAACCAACCCAAATGTCCATGAACAGATGAATGGACTGAAAAAGTATGGCACATATACTCCATGGAATACTATTCAGACATAAAAAAACAAGACCCTGGCACTTGATAGAAAGTGGACAAATACGGAAAATTTATTGCTGAGTGAAGCAAGTCAGGCTATCAAAGAGAGACACAGTATGGGCAAGAGCGTGGGAAATGGCAGAGGGCGAGAGGGAGAGACATACTATCAAGGAGAGACATACTCCACTTGACATATACCAACTGTCAGCATTCTGTGGTAGAGACTGAAAGTTTGGAGGGAAAAAACCCTGAAAACAGTTATGAACAATGGAGATAGTGTAGAAGGAAGGTAGAAGGGGAGGAAAGTATAGGGAAGGTAAATAGGGAGAAAAAATAGAGAGGTGAGACATTTGTGGGACATAGAAATGGTTTATTACCTGTTGATGATGACATGTATAGTATTCTCAACTGGACTGGTCGGAGGCATATTTCATGTTGGGTAAATTGTCTATACAAGCTAAATGATGTATAGTGATTGAATGTATAACAAAATAATAAGTAAATAAATGTTCAACTCCCCCCCCAAAAATGGAACATCATCTGTTGAAGATAACAGGTATGGTAATATCTTTGATTCAGTCAATATTCAGTGTTCTGGATGGGAAAATTCATTTTGTATGCTGTAATGATATACAGGGAATAAATGTAAAATAAAAAAAATAATAAAACAGGTTATTTAAGTACTGTTCCTGTCAGGTAGTTTCGGCTTAGAAGAGCACATGAAAATGGGAGAAGCCAGCCAACCAACCAATCTATCAGATAGAAGGGTACTGTGGAGGCCAAATTAAATTGTGTAGCACTGCTATCAATTTCTGAGAAAATCCTTTTATTGGGGGGGGGGAGGGAAGGAGGCAGAGATCAGGTTAAAGTGGGAGGAAGTTTCCACTTAGGCCAAACCATTATGTGTCCATTAATGAGAAACTACAGAAATATAAAAACAACAAACAGGAACAACAGGAAATTAGGAAAGAGAGTATGTATATCTATAGAAAGAGTCATATAAAAGAATTGTATTCTAGTGGGACAGCAGTTAGCATAATGGCTGTGTCGCTGGACTCCCATTTAGTCAACCGCAGCGAGTCCTGGACCCGGTGGCTTAAAACTCACGCAGGGCATGTGTGCGTGCGTGACCAAGATCCTGAGAGGAGAACAGAGGAGAAGGGATTGCGGTGTGGCCATCCCCCCTAGGGGGGTGATTTCTCACTTTCTGTCTCTCTGTCTCTCTCTGTCTGGCAAGCGCACGTGCTCTATAGCAAAAACCTCTCCAAAAAAAAAAAAAAGAATTGTATTCTAGTATTGGACCAAAAGTTGCACCAGTAAGGAAATTGTTTTGAAAGTAATTAAGAGTATGTAAATTTGAGAGGAAAAAAACCTTAATTGCAAGGAGGAATAGACATGTAATGAGTCTTCAAAACTTGAATATATTTTATTGGCCAACTCTAAATAGAGATAAAATTTGTTACAACATGAAAATTAAAGTGTTAAATATTAAGGATAATATAGTTTGCAACCAAGTTCTGGCTCCTTCTCCTCTTGTTACATAGTAAAATGCAGTGGGATATATAATAATCAATAGACTCAAACCTGGTTGGAATTCCAGGGTTCTACCACTTCCTAGCTATCGTAAACTAAGACAATTTACTTAGGTTCTCTTAGCCTTGGTTCCTCATCTGCAAAATGGGAATAACAATAACTATCATTTATGCTCATTACCAGATTTAAACAAGATAATGTCTGTAAAACACCACAGTATACTGCTAGTGTTTGCTAAATTAAGCAATTATTAATTATTGCTCTGGCCATGGTTCAAAGCCAGGATGAGCTGGAACAGTAACAAGAAACATAATCTCAGAGGAATAGAGTAATGTGACTATTTTCATCATAGAAATTCTATTCAGGGCCCATCCGTGGCATAGTGGTTAAGGTAACCAGATCGCACATGATTGACCGCAGAGTTTGACTCTCGGATCTGGTAGCTTGAATAATACACTGGCTTGTGTGTATGAGTGCCCAAAATTCTGGAAAGAGGGAGAGATGGAAGAGAAGGGAATGCAGTGTGATCGCAAGGCAGCGATACCTTCTCACTTTTCCTCCCTTCTTCTCTCACTCTGTCTCTCTTTCTCTCTCAGGAGAGTGTATGCGTCCTCTGACCAAAAAAAAATCTATTTAAAACAATGAAGATTTTCTTCCATTATAGAAAAGTTAAGAGAAAGGTTACCTGATTTCCCAATAGGAATTGGTGGTAAAGAACTCCGGTTATCTGAATCCTACTCCAATATATCTTTTCTACAAGGAATATATTGGGTCAACGGAAAAGTCATGATGTATTTTTCCACATTTTGTGACAACCCAATTCTTAATTGCTCTTTCTCACTATTTCTACTTTAGAAAGTATTGGATATGTTTTACATAATCAATTTCCAAATACAATTAGAAGGCCCCTCTTCCTTATTATTCTTGTTTATGTAAGAAAAAGATATTAGAAAAGAACATTAATTTTTTTAATCCTAATGGCCAGCACGTTTTAAATACCTAGAAAAAGAATATCTGTATAGCAAGTTGGTGCTTTTTTTTATGTGAAAGCACATATTACCCCATTTTAAGTATGACCTTGGCAAGGGGCAATTTTGGTACACATTGTTCCTTATTTATGTTTAAGCTTCACTGAAAATGCAGAAGAACACTTTGTGTGATTTCTCTGGAAGAGAACAGCAAAAATCACTTAGAAAAATATTGGCAGGAAGCTAACGAATTTCTAAACAAAGTAGAAAAAGCTCAATCCAATAAAACTAAATACCTTAGAAATTGAATCTGCACTGCCTCAAATGCAATAGCACATATGTGGGTGGCACTGATGCAGAGAATTCAATTCTCCATTTCCTTGAAGAAAAGGAACAGTACAGGTACAGTGGCATAGAAATACCACAATATTTAGTTCCCATAAAGCCAAGGTCTATACAACATATCGCATTTAGAAACACTAGAACAATTCTTCAATTTTCAACCCCCCCCCAAAAAAAAGCTTTTATATAAAACAAGAGTTATCCTAAAATCTCCCCCTGCTTGAGCAAAACTAATTTCAGAAAGGTCAACTTACCAGTTCTATTACGTCTACATTTCGAACTGATGGGTCAGGCGCCACCTCTGGCCAATTAGATAATTCCAGGTACCCAGTAGCTTTAGTGTTGAGAATATGAGATAAGGTGCCAAGCTGGAAATGATCCCTATCTATTAAAAATAGAGGAAGATACAAAATAAACAATATGAGCTGCATGGAACAGAGAACAATCATCATCAGAGCTCAAGGTAATTGGCGTATTACCTCAAATGTCAAGGAATAAATATAAACTAGGAAGCTCTTCATAGGTCAAAAAACTGATTTCAGTCCATAGATTACAATAATCTCCCCATAATGGTCAATAAAAAAGCTAATCAGTCAGTGTGTTTAGAGGTGTTGCTCTGAAATGTAGCTTCTCTAAAAATTACTTTACTGTGAATATTAAGAATGACAGCACAGTTAAACAATCCATATACATGTCTTGGCACAAACACATCCAGAATTTTAATAGTTTTTCTGCAAAACTGAATTGTTTTTTTTTAGCGCATTACAACAATTAAATAAGAAACAAAATGAAAATGCAAGTATACAATTACTTGATTTGAACTGAAATGGCTACTTGCTAAACTCATAAAATATTTAATTAATCCTCTAAAACAGCTTGGAAAAATAAGGCAACTCCCTCTTTGAAAACAAATTTCAATACAAAGGAATATTGTAATAAAATAATTCCTCCTGGAAACATTAATGTTGGTGTACACAGAAAGTTTAATTAATAGCAACTCACCATTAGGGTGACTTGTATTTCTTATAAACTATTTAAAATAAAAAATGAAACCAGTGTCTACAAGACTAATTCAGTTTTTTATCTATTGTTCCATTAAATGATTCAGTAAGAATAAAAGTAAAATCAGAAGGCTTGAAATTATTTAATGAGATCTATAAAAATGTAAACTTTGACTAATATGAAACTTGCTCTGGAGAACAGATGACTGAGAACACGCATTGTTTTTACATATTTATAAATGCTAATCATCTATGTTTTCTAAGGGAGAAATGTTAAGCACATTAGAAATAGAACATACTGTCATCCTCTTTGGGGCAACATACTTTGCAGTTACAGACTGAAAATACCTTTAAAAGGAGACTCAAGCAGTGGTGCAGGTTTTTGTGCTAGGAATATTTTTTTGGCATATTTACTTAGAGCTCCACTCTTCTCATTCGGAACAATAAGCTGCCTAATAAATCTTGTACGGTCTCTGATGTCGTAGTTTTGATCATACTTGCCGAGATTTAATATGTACTGGGTAAGCAATTTTGTCTGTTGGAAAAAAACAGAACAAGATGAGAATACAGTTATTTATGATTATTGATAACTCTGGATAAACATATTTAAAGAGGTAATAAAAATGAATGGTTATGTCAAACAAATGTTGTTCCGTAGGGAATATGCATTTCTAACACCGCAAATGGAATTTTGAAGCCAAAGCACATGTCCTCTTCTGTATTGGGGAGGTGAATGCTGAGTACTGAGAAGCAGCCATGTGCTAGATTATTAAACTGCTGAAGTGGAAAGAAAGGCATCATTAAAAAAATAATCATATATGGCAAACCCGCTGAAGGGTCTACGTGAGAATAATGAATGTGGAAATACAACTAAAAACATGGCACTCAAAACTTAATCGGAAAAATATGCAGGACATCAAAACATCAGAGAGTATTAGGGGGCTGGCAAACGGCTTCTCCTGAGGTGTGTTTTATGAAGAGATACTGTCCCTGGCATAAGCAGTGTCTGCACTCTGACTGCACTCAGTTACTTTACCCTGAATTATGACCCATTAAAGCAGACACATGAATCACTGAACTGGATTACTGCAAATTATTTGCAGTGCATTTAGCTGTTACTTTTTCATAAAAGCAAGCTGCTGATGCCCTCTAAAAACTAGGATAAAAGACTTCTTCCATTTTTCCCCCCATGCTGCTTATAGCCTCTCGTAATATTGGTCATTTATTTATTTATGTAAAGGAACAACTTATTATAGTAGCTTTTACATCGTAATAAGACTTCCTAAGTCAATTTTTGACTGTACTACATTAACATACATTGAGATAATTTTAATAATGATTAAACCAAAATTGAAATGGTGACAAAATAGGTCTATATTTTAAGCTATAGTTATTTTATTGAAAAAGCATAGTATTAATTTAAAAGGCTACACATGTACAGTTGTAACCATAAGTTAAATAAGATTTATAATATAGGGGGAAAAATAAACTGAGGAATAGTAAATCATTTACATAGAACATTTTATACATATTAGAAACATAAAAAAAAAATCAATCGAGTTAGAGCCAAAGATAATTCTAGAACAATAAGCCAAAGCACAGGAATAGTAAACACCTTTAAAGTAATAATTGCTAAGGTAATTGATTTGGATGGAAAGCAACCTTCTTTCAGTTGCAGGATATTTAAATGGCATTAACCTAGTTTTATTAAAGTAGAAATATAAAAAATACAAGTGAAAATGTTAATAGAGCTATTTTGAATTTGGTTACCAACAACTGTTTTCCTTATCACTAGACCATGTTGGCTCAATTCAAGTAAGAAACAGTCTATGATTCACTTTATAAAGACAATTAGCAAAATATTCACCAAATAAAGAATACAAAAGAAAATCTGATATACGGGGCCGTGTAATAAACTTGCTGGTGAAGCCTAGGAAACCCACTTAACCACTAGCTTTCTCAAAGTTACAACTAGGTTAACTCCAAAGTACATGTGAGTACTGAGGATTAGAATCTGTAACTAAAATATATCCAAGGAAGAAATTAGGTCTGTTAATTGCAATGATTTCTTTTTTTGAGCTAGCAGTCACAGATTTTGCTTATTATTTCCTATTCTTAACATCAATTTCCAAAAATCAAACTTTTCCAACATGTTAACAGACACCATTGAGAGTGTGATAGGGCATTTCAAGTAATTAAAACTGTATAATTTTACAATATGTATCTATGACTATAAAATTTATTCTATTGCTAGGCTTATAAAACAGTTGTATTAAAACATATTTTCAAAAATAAATTTAAAAACATTCTGCCAGAGGACACATTACTTGTCAGAGACAGAGAGAGAGAGAGGGAGAGGTACGAAAGCACCTGCCTATGGGAACCGGTCACACCTCCGTCCTTTCTCCTCCATGTCTCCCTTCTTTTGAAGCCTATCTTGTGTGTGATGCACTAAGAACATAGGCAGAATTATTCAAATACCTTCCAACATTTTAATTAGTTTCTTTCTTGTATCTATCTGTAGTACCAAGGAGCTAGCATTTCTTTTTTTTTTTTTTTTTTTGAGAGATTTTCACTGTAGGGCGCGTGCGCTCGCCAGACAGACAGAGAGAGACATAGAGACAGAAAGCGAGAAATCACCCCCCAGGGGGGATGGTCACGCCGCAATCCCTTCTCCTCTATTCTCCTCTCGGGATCTTGGGCACGCACGCACACGCGCCCAGCGTGAGTTTTAAGCCACCGGGTCCAGGACACGAACCGCAGTCGACTACGTGGGAGTCCAGCGACATAGCCATTACGCTAACTGCTGGTTCCCTAAGGAGCTAGCATTTCTCAAGAATGTATTTTATGTGGTCTTACCACTCTTAAGGTTTTTTTTTTTAAAAAAAGAAAGTTCCCTGCAATCTTTTTCAAAATTGAATCTTACAATTAGTAATTATAAAACTGTTGACATATCCAACTTACTCTTCTCTGTAGACTATAATATTTTAATGAAGAAAATACCCTCCTTTTTTTTTTTTTTTTTTTTTTTTTGTGAGGTTTTTTTTTTAGGGGGGGTTTTTGCTATAGGGAGCGTGTGCTTGCCAAAAAGACAGACAGAGAGACAGAAAGTGAGAAATCACCCCCCAGGGGGGATGGCCATGCCGCGATCCCTTTTCCTCCATTCTCTTGGGATCTTGGGCACGCATGCACACGAGCCCGGCGTGAGTTTAAGCCTCCAGGTCCCGGACTCAAACCACAGTCGGCTACATGGAGTTCAGCAACATAGCCATTAAGCCAACTGGTGGTACCAAGAAAATACCCTCTTGATGGTAATTTTGAACAACCTGGTAAGCTGAGAAAATTCTATTGAATGCAAATTCCTCTGACTTCTCTCTTTTGTTGAAATTTTGAAATACTTAATTCTTCCCATTTCTACTAAATAAAAGGTTTGTAGTAATTATCCTCTTGCCAATAATTATTTATCTTTTTTATACTTCTCGAAATTTAGATTCTTTGAAATCAGCTGCCTTCTCAATTTCATTTCATTCTAATATGAAATGTAAACTTATCTCATTGAAAATAAGAGCTCCATCAAGATCTTTACAATAGTTGAGATAGTGCAAATGACAGAACTTCCCAACGAAATCTGAGCTTTGTCCTTTAATCTGTTTAGTTCTCTCCTTGCTTTTACAAGGATATGTTTCAGTTCATGTCTGTAAGATTTGCTCCAAGAATTGCTACTGGCTAAAATTTGCAGAAGTAAAACGTTTTTTGCACTTTATTGGGTGATACTTTAAAGATTTCTAAAAGATTTTTGAATCAAAACTTAAGCAATATTTTTATCAATAAGAAAAAACTTTAAGCCAATATAGAACACTCAAGTTAATTTACAAATCGATTCTCCACACAATCATATTTTTAACATCCTGCTGATAACATACAGCAAAGACAGTGTATACTATTATGCTGAAGTACACTTTTTCAATGTCCAATTCTGCACAAGAATTCTGTATTGGGTTGTTGGAAAAGTAATGCTGTATTTTTTCTGCTTTTTTTTTCCTTATGCAAAAACGCATCATGACTTCTCCAACAATCCAATAGTTATGTTGAAAAACATAAATAATACATGAATATATATATATATGTATATGTATATATGTGTGTGTGTGTGTGTGTGTGTCTGTGTATATGACCACTATAATTTGATTCAATTGGTCAAACAAACAGAGCTTGCATACACAGCAACTGATTCCTGAAATATTTTTTTAATTTAATAAGAACATTGACTTTACTATGACAGCATTCTTTTGGCAAAAAATAAAAAACAAAAAAGAAAAGAAAGAAATTATCTTCAAGGTTGGGCTTTTAGTTTACAATAGCATTTACAGAATTTTTAACAGAATAAACTTCCAAAGGCTTTACTTTGATTCCAGTTACAGCACTAGCAGAACAAACATACTGTGCAAAGGCTTTCAATGAAAAATCTCCAATTATGATGGTAATTAGATGATTTTTCCACTTGAAAACCAGCAGCATTGGGTCCTTTTTCTACTAGTGGAGCCAACATTAAAAGATATGGCTTCACTTGTCATATGTGCAAATGCAAACTTAGAAAGATGAAAAAATAATTTTAAAAATGTTATTTCATCTAAATATGGTTGTATTTCACACAGAATTACATAAATATCTTCTGTATCTATATATATGAAATTGTCATCTAGATGTATAATTTTTTTTTAAGTTTTTTTGCTATAAGGTACATAAACTCACCAGAGAGAGAGTGAGAAATCACCCCACCCCCCAAGGGGATGAACACATCACAATCCCTTCTCCATTCTTCTCTTGGGAGTTTGGGCAAGCATTCACATGCACCCAGCATGTTTTTAAGCCCCCAAATCTGAGACTCGAACTGTGCTGTAAGCCATGCAGGATTCAGCATCTTAACCACTACGCCATCTGCTGGCCCAAAACGTAATCTTCTTAAAATAACTCAACTTTTAAAATAGATGTTGATACTTTTGTTTAGCAGACTTGTGTCTTCTGGTTGTTGTGTGGTCAGTGACAACACTACAACTCTCACTATGGATGATATATACCAATATATATTTTGTGCATCTTAAGTACTGAGATGGAAATTCAATACTTCACTCTTTTAAATACATATACTGTTTTTAAACTGATAAGTTTATTACAAAATATAAAAAAGAAAAGCCACATAATAAATAGGTTTTAGATTTATACTGCACAATAAGTGACAAAACTACTGTAGTTGGAATGCTCTGACTGTTCTTTTTAATGATCTATAGCAGGGCTGTTCAGGCTTTACCATCTACACATATTTCAGCTGTAACCAGCCTCTAATTTGCCAAGTTTTCATGACTTCATCCACTGGCAGCCTGGAGTTTCAGGCATCTCTTAGGCCATGGCAAAACTTTCTGGGATATAAGTTGCTGGCAGATAAATCACTGTTAAACACTCACCTCACCACTATCAGAAAATGAGACTGACTTAGCATTTCCCACCTGCCTTGTGACAGTGCACAGTATTTTATTAGCAAACACCCTGCATGTTGCTTTGAAAGGCAAAAGTTAGTTATATTAAATCTAGAAAGGGTTGGAAAAAGATAGTTTCAGATTTAATGTTTCACATTAAAATGAAATCTCTGTTCACTGCACTTGTGTAGTAATTATCTAAATAAAACCATGGCAGAAGTTAGAAGCTAAAAATGGAGGTCTACAAATTTACTGTTTGTTTTTTTTTAAAGTTTATTTATTTATCTCTTCCATGAGAGAGGGAGATGGGAAATGAAAGAGAGAAAGACAAAGTATGTGTGCAGGTGTAAGAGAGCATACACGCACACCCAACAGGGTCTTTAGGCCATGATCCCACCCCCAAGCCCATGCCCCAGCTCCAGCCAGTCAGGACCACAGGCAAGGAGCCCTTGCAAGTGCAGGATCACCATCTCAGGGAGCTGCATTACTGCTGTACCGCCACAGCTGGCCCTCCTCTGCCTTATTTTATTTTATTTTAATTACTGCTACTACGTCAATAAAAATTTTAAATTTGGGATAAATCCTAAACTAAATGGGACAATGAGGCAAGAGGCATAAATGAGGTCTGTCTAGGGCTATTGTTATTTAAAACACAGATAATATTTAATACCATTAGAAGCTCAATCCAAAACTGGGCGACATACTGAACAGTATTTTTAAATTTGTTTTATTCATAAATTTTATGAGACAAGCAAAAAGAATATAATGTCTTATTAAGAGGAATGTTCAGTATTTTATATACAGTTATTTATTAAATTTTGGTGTCAGGTTCATTTTCCTGCTTAGATTTAAGAAATCATTATTAGTGTCAACTAATGGCTAATGCTATCCAAATACTAGATTAACTCTACATCACTGTAACACTGGAAAAACAAACTTGGGGAATGCTTTGTAACAATTAAGGAATCCATTATTTAAAAGAGCTTCTGAAAATATAGGTATACTTGTATTTAAATACTTTGATAAGTAAGTAAATTGGTAAATATTTACTTAAACAATAGCTTTCTTTTAATAGTTTATAAATCAGCATAAAACAATAAAAGTCTTATAAAATCAGATCAGAGAAACTATTAGTTTAAGGAAAGCAAAAAGTACAGAGCATTCAGCATAATTAAGATCAAAATATGCTGCACGTAGCTGTCATTTTTAAAAGAAAGGGTACTGACAAATATGTTTCAGAAATGAAGGAAAACTATATAGAATTCTTAACCTACACCAGAGGCAAATCTCTTAATTTCAGTAGGAACTTCCAAAACAACAGTGTGACTTATAAAATTTCTTGACTGGAGGTTAAGGCAGATGGATCCCCACTGCACAGTTGCAGCTCAGAAAAACGTACCAGGCACATGTGTATGTGTGCCCAAAATCTCAATAAGAAGGAGAAATGGAGGAAAAGGGGTTCTAGTGTGACCATTCCCCATGAATGGTGCTTTCTTGCTTTCTCTCTCTTTCCAGCAATTACACATACTCTCTAGAAAAAAAAACAAAATTAACTCTTTTATTTAATTATCTATTTTAATTTTATTTATTCATTCATTTTATTTTAATTTGACCAAAGAGAGACACACATAGAGAGAGAGAGAAAGCAAGAAAGCAAGCCACCAGGTCCAGGACTCGAACCATGGTTGCCCATGTGGGAGTGACTAGCACCTTAACCACCACACTATCTGCTAGTCCCACCTCTAGAAAATTAAAAAAAAAAAATCTTACTAAAAATGAAAAACTACTCACTGAATCACTTAATAACAGAAAACTAAAAACTGTCTTGCAGAATACGAAACAGTAACTAAAATAAATGAACTAGATATATATCAATTATAAAAAACATGACATCAGGTTGGACTCATAGCACAGAGTTTAAATGCAGTGCACAGAAAACTGTATGGTTGACCACTGTTTGAATCCCAGTCCTGGTGATTTGAAAGACACGTATAGTGCATGCGCATGCATGCCTAAAATCCTGATGGCATGGAGGAAAAAGGATTCCAACATGACCATGCGCCACCGTGGGAAAAGTTTCTCTCTCTCTTTCTGGTGAGTGCAAGTACCCTTAGGCAATTAAAGAAACAATCATTTAAAAAACATTAAATGAAAAGTTGCAAAAGTATACATAAAGTAGAATATCTACTCATAAAACTTCAAGATCTAAACAATTAATAAACATTGGTAATGGATGCATACTCATACAATAAAAATATGAAACATGCATCCTTAAATGAAGCACCATTGATAATATGACAGTGGTTACCAATGGAGGAAGAAGGAAAGTGTGAAAAGGAGCTTATGGTTTTACTTCTGCCTTTTATATTTCTTTTTTAAAAAGTAATAAATATAGCAAATGTTATTAACATCAATTTAATCTTTGTGGAAGATACCATATATGTATTTAGTATTTTGTCACAGGTTTACAATCTTTCATAATTAAACATGAAAAATTCAGCAAAAAAAAACATTAACTACATTAAGTTATATTATTTATCACTACATTTAAAAGATGGCTCATTATTAGAGAAAGTTTAAAAACAAAAGAATCCTTGGAACAGCCAGTGGCCTGCTGGTTAAGGTGGCTGAATCTCATGTAGCTGACTGCATGGTTCAAGTATTGGAACCAGACTTCACAAACATGCTGAGAGCATACGCACAGATGCCCAAGGTACTGAACAGAGGAAGTGGCGGAGCAGAGGGGACTGCAGGATGACCATGTCCCATGAGAGATGCTCCTCTCCCTCCTCAACCCCAATTTCCCTGGCAAATGCACACAGCCGTGGCAAATTAAAATAAAACAAAACACAAACAAAATCCTTAATAACTCTTTAACTTACTAGGTTAATCAAATCCTAACTTTTTTCCCCTCAAACTTTGGTAGACTGTATCAATGAAGTCATGCTAAATCTTTATACCATGTTTTCAGAAACTTAGATTTTGGCAACTTAAACTGGTCTCAAATCCTTCAACATTTTCCAGCACAACTAAAATTACTCCCCTGTGAGAGTATTCAAATACACTTCTACTGCTGATATTTGCATATAACCATTTTATTCTTCATAACCTATCGGTAGAGGGTGAAGTTTCAGCACCCTTTTCCCAGTCAATACACCCAAATAACTATTTTTCCTGATAAAAACAGAGCATATCAGTAACTGGACGACTTCCTTGACTGTAAATGATCATACTCCCTAAGAAAACTTTAGTAGCTGTGTAAAACTGTACAAACTAAGGTTATAAAAGAAGTGAGATGACTAATCTTAAGCACTATTATGTCCCAAGAAATCTGAGCATTTTACATGGACTGTCTCATTTAATCCTCATAACAACTCTGGGAGGTAAGTACAGTCAGTTCTGCTCTGATGCTTGTTTTGAAAATGTACATTTGTTCCAACTCAGTTGATGTATTAGGAACAATTTAGGCATAACGTGATGACTTCTGCAAGAAATACTAAGTGATGGCCAAAAAAAAGGGACCAAGCTGAACTGGGCTGTGAAGGAATGCATGAAACACACACACCTCAAAGTCTACCGAGATGCTAACATCTACACGTGCTATGGGCTGTACTCATCCACATCTGGTGGTACAATTTCCATCCAATCTCAGATCACCCTTCATTCCGCCACTAAACTCAAAGCCTGACCTTTCCAAAACCCACTTCCACAAGCAAATCTCTGGTCATTTTTAAGCTAAAGAGCTGAATTCATTATAATATTTATTTATTTATTAATTAATTAACATGTGAAAAAGAACTGTGCTCCTTTTATTAGTTTTTTTTTTTTAAAGTCACTGATGACTCTTTTGAGTGTTGTAACAGTAGTTCTACTTTTTCAGTAATTCTTCAGCTTTGTGTGTTTTTGTGTAGCATGGTGATGTTTAGGAACATATACGTTGCACTATAGCAAAACTGATTATATTATTATAATTCCCATATGCTAACCAGATACTATTTACAGATGAGGAAACGAAGTGCTGGATGGGTTATAAAATTTGTATAAAATCATGTAGTCGCTTTTGTTTTATTTCTTAATTGCCAGAAGGGCACATATCCTTACGGGGGGGGGATAGAAACCCCCAATGGGGAGTGGTCATGCCATAATGACTTCTCCCACATTTTTCCAGCCTGTCACAGTTTTGGACGTGCACACACATGTGCCCATCATGTTTTTCCAGCCACCAGGGCCAAGATTCAAACTGTGGTTGGCCATGCGAGATCTGGCGCCCTTAACCACTATCCTACAGGGCTGACAATACGATAGGTTTTAAAGACAGATAGTTGGGGCTGGCAGGTGGCATGGTGGTTAAGGGCTGGACTCCCACATGGCTGACCATGGTTCAAATCCTGGACCTGGCAGCTTGCTATCTCACTTTTCTTCTCTCTCTCTCACTCTGTCCCTTTCTGGTCAAATTTAAATAAAGAATAAAGTTTAGTAAAATAATTCTAAAAAAAAAAATAAAAAGACAGATATTTTAACTTGAAAGCCTATACTCAGTTACTAACAATTGTCAGCAATTAATATCAAATAACTCCGTAACAGTCTCTCACACACAGCTAACTAAAAATTACTTTCTTCCATCTGAAAAAGCCCAGAGTGAGAAAATTTCTCCTTACTGAAGACATTCATCTAAAAAATCTTAAACACAATGTAACAGAGTTTCTAAAACAAACATGTGAAGCAGCTTTATAAACCTATAACAAAAAATATTTATATGTGAAAGAATATATAACACTCAAAATAATAAGGATGTTAATTTTTCAGATACTGTATATTCTAGTTCTAAAACTTGTATTTGATTTTTTTTGTTTTTGTCTTTTTTAGTTTCCATTTCTCTGCTGAGACTTATTTTTTCATTTATTATGAATGCATTTTCCTTTCTATCACTATCAATATTTATCATAGTTATTTCAAAGTGTCTGCAAATTACGACATCCATACCTTCCTGGGGTTGGTTTTTATTGTTTTTATGTTTGCTTTGTCTTTTTCTTGAAAACTGGTCATATTTCCCTAGTTTCCTTTTACTATTATTATTTTAAAAAATAAAATTTACTGTCTTAATGATTTTGTAAATGTTTAGTTCAGTGGCAATAGGTATATTCACAGTATTGGATAACTACCATTATCCATCTCCTAAACCTTTTCATCCTTCCAGACTAAACCTCTGTACCCATTAAACAATAACTCCCATCGTAGTTCTTCTAATGTTGAGTAATTTTGGATTGCATCCTGAATATTATAAATGGTGCAGTGTAGAGACCCTGGAAATTATTACACTCTTTGAATAAATATTAGATTCTGACTTATGTCAGCAGGCAATTAGCTTGGTGGGGCTCAAAGTGAAAACTCATCTCTTGGGTGCACATCAAACTACAGTTCAGCTCTTTACTTCTTAACTATGAAGATCTGAATCTGCCCTGTGTATGTGTGGTTCATGAGTCAGCCAGAAACCTGGGCACGATTATTCACAGATTTTGAGGTCTACCCTTGCTGGTCCTCTTCCTAGAATTCTTCCTTAACTTTCCAATCTCTGTTGAACTTCCTATTTTACCAATAAACACAAAACTCAACAGCAAACACAAGTCTCCATTCTTTTACTCAGCTTTAAAAGTGTATCTCATTGCATAAAAAACATCTACGAGATACTTTTAGAGATGACTTAAAATGTAAAGATAAAATCTAAATCAGGGAAATCTGCTCCAATATTACAATGATATGGTTACTATCTTGTACACTGATCGGCAAGAGCCCTAACATAATAGGCGATAGTGAATCACACAGCAGTAAAATGCAATGCTCTGAGAAACTAACCCACACAGGACTGTTCCAGGTATGTGTCTAGAGGTCTTTCTGAGTACAGCATGCATGCGCATGCCCATGATCAAAGGGTGGCTGAGCTGGCTGTGGGTCAATGTCAGGACCCTGTTGGAAGTGCTGTCTGTCTCTTTTTCTCTTGCTCATGGAAGAAATAAACTTTCAAAAAGGCTATAGTAATATAAGGCATATCACAATTATGGTCTATGGGCAGACCGAGAAGGCAAACAGAAAGGAAAAATCATATAACAAGACAAATAGCAAATAATAAAAGAGAAACAAACAGATGGAAGAAAAAGGAAAGAATAATAGATGAAGACATTAGATTACAGTAAGGAGGTGAGAGAGATAAAGAAGGGGTGAGGGTATACAGATACCCAGGTAGAGAGAGTTCTGGGGAGGAAGACAAATCCGAAGACAGAAGAAAGTAGAGATTAAAAAATCACTAAACAAGTGGGCAGGCAAGTGGCACAGTGGTTAAGGTACTAGACTCCCAGATGGCTGACTGTGATTTGAGTCCCAGACCTGGTGGCTTGCTTTCTCACTTTCTCTTTCTCACTCTATCTGGTCAAATTAGAAAATCAATAATAACAAATAAAATTAAATAAGCAAATCTGTTTTAAAAAATCACAAAGACAGGACTGGCAGAAAGCATAATGGCTATATCATAGGACTCCCATATGACTGACCACAGTTCAAGTCCCAGACCAGGTGGCTTCAAACTCACACCAGGCACATGTGTGTGTGTGTGTGTGTGTGCCCAAAATCCCAAGAGGAGAAGAGAGGAGAAGGGACTGCGGCATAGCAATCCCCCCTGGAGGATGATTTCTCACATTCTGTCTTTCTGTCTCTCTCTCTCCAGGATATGCACACACCCTATAATAAAAATCTCTCAGGACCAGCAGTTAGCCTAATGGCTATGTCGCTGGACTCCCACATAGTTGAACGTGGTTTGAGTCCCAGACCCGGTGGCTTAAAACTCATGACGGGCACATGTGCATGCGTGCCCAAGATCCCAAGAGGAGAAGGGATTGTGGCGTGGCCATCCCCCCGGGGGGTGATTTCTTGCTTTCTGTCTCTCTGTCTCCCTCTGTCTGTCTGGTGAGCGCACGCACCCTATAGCAAAAACCTTTCCAGAAAAAAAAAAAAATCTCTCCCCCCCCAAAAAAAAATCACAAAAACAAAATTGAGAATCAGAAAGAAAGGAAAAATTGGAGAGAAACAGAGAGAAAGGATATGTAGCATTAAACCTACTAGGTTGTCTAGCAGCAGATGAGTAAGAATCCCTTTATAATTTACTAAACACATAAGTCCTCCACCCATGGAAAAGAGCAATTCAGATATAGGATAAAAGAAAAGTCCCTATTTTATACATAGATGCTAAAGCAGTTCCTCTCACCAAAAGTTATTCAAAGAGTAAATGGACATAAAAATATTAAATGTGGCAAATCTGGTAAATCATAGAACTTATTAAAATGGTTCCAGGGGCCAGACAGTGGTACAGTGGTAAAACATGATGCTCTGTGAAACTGACCCGCATGAGATTCTACGTTCATATCCGGAGACCTCCCTGAGTATGCCCACATGCACGCCCATGACTGGGGCTAGGTCAGGCTCAGGTGGATCACAGTGTCAAGACCCTGATGGAGGGATGCTGTCTCTGTCTCTTACTCATGAAAAAAAAAAAAAAACCCTAAAACATTTCTAATGGCTTCCCTTTTACTTGTAGGACTCCAAGACATCCAAATTGCCAAATGCCACAGTCTATTTGGGATACTGTAACAAAATACTGGGATGTTGAAGAAGTCATGATGCATTTTTACATAGAAAAAATACATCTATGACTTTTCCAACAACCCAATCCCATATACTGGGAAGCGTGAACAATGCAATGTGTTTCTCACAGTTCTGGCGGCCACGATCAAGCCACCTGCAGATCTGGTTTCCGGTGCGGGATTGCCTTCCAGCTCATCCTTACTGTATCCTCGTATGGCCGAGGCAAGCTGGCTCTTAGGTTTATTTATTTTTATTTTTATTTTATTTTTATTTTTTTAGAGGTTTTTGCTATAGGGCACGTGTGCTTGCCGACAGACAGAGAGAGACAGAGAGACAGAAAGTGAGAAATCATCCCCCAGGGGGGATGGCCACGCCACAATCTCTTCTCCTCCATTCTCCTCTCGGGATCTTGGGCATGCACGCACACGCGTCCTGCGTGAGTTTTAAGCCACTGGATCCGAAACGCGAACAGTGGTCGACTACATGGGAGTCCAGCAACATAGCCATTACGCTAACTGCTGGCCCCAGATTTCTTTACAAGTCCACTCTTCAGGGTTCCACCCTCATGACCCAAAGGCCTCACATTCTAATATTATCACACTGATGATTAGGTTTTCACATATGGATTTTGGGGAAACATAAAACATTCAGACCATAACCTACATAACTTTCTGTAGTCACATTTAAAAGTTTCTTAAAAACACCAAGTTGTTTCACAACTTTGAGTCTCTGCTCTCTTCTTCCTTTATTCTAGATAGTAAAGAAGTCCTTACAAACCTTTAGTCATGAGTCTTATCCTTTACGAACCTACCTCTAACCTATGTCCTTCTACTGCAGACTTTCAATAACTCCTTTGGAGTTCTACTGTATCTCAATACCTCTATTTTAGTCCCCACAACAGACTTTTAAATTTTTTAAATCTTTTTTCCTCTACTAGACTATAATGTCATGTCTTCATACTATCATCATCTAAAATAAAACCTGAAACAGACAAATAGTTGTTGAATGGACACAGTAATACAGAACATAGCTGCTTGAACAGAGGAAAAATACATGGCAGATAGACTGACCAAGGATTAGTTTCTTACCTGTTTGGAGTTGGTTAAATATAATTTTGCTCCCAGATTTAAAATCTGCAGCTTCACTAGGTCATCCTCACTAGTGAAGCTTTTAGCCATCTTCCTCAAAACATCAGGGGCAATTCTGGGAACTCGTTCACAGTTTTCTCCAATTAGCCAAAGAATACTTGCTCTAGCCACAGGAACCTAATATTAAAAGATTACACAGTTAGAAATAAGATAATCAACTCTCCTTAATGTTAGGAGAACAGATTTTCAATATTATAAAGATTATAATATTAATTTATTAATGATATAGCCAGGAATTATATCTATATTTATGAGTTTTCTTCAGTTATCAAAAAATAAGCACCTGGGTCCAGGGAGTGGGAGGGTGCCACTCCCAATGACTGATGATGCATGGGAGGCCCCAGTTCAGTTCCTGGTCCCACCTTAACACACCAGGTGTGATGCTATGTACCTGTGGTCCTGGCTAACTAGGAGGCTAAGGCAGGGGGAGACACTTCAAAATTACCTTTCTCTCTCTCTCGCTTTCTTTCTTATACTCATGCTCTTTTTCTCTCCCTTTCTAATAAAAAATAAAGATAAATGGATAAACACAAGAAATTTTGATAAAACTGACTTCAAAGAGAATGTCCCAGGAAAGATCCCTAAGGTAATAACCATCAGTCTAGAATTTAGATTCTCTCAGGGTGAGAAATTGTTGGGCCAAATCTGACCAACCATGCCCACCTGTTTCTGTGCCATAATGGCAGAAGTGGAGAGTGGCAATGAAGACCATAAGGTCCTCGAAGCAATTTACAGAAAAAGCTTGCCAACCCTTGGTCGAGAGTAACAGTTCTCAACCCTCAATACCATAAAAATCATCTAGAGTTTTTACTAAGAAAACAGGTTTCTGACCAGCAGCCCCAAGACAGTAGTTACATGGTAGCCCAGGAATTTATGCTTTAAGAAGCATCACTCCTAAGATGAGTGGTCTACAAACCCATGGAAAACAAAGAAAAAAGAACAGACCCATTAAAGACCGTGATTCCACATAAAAACTATTATTTGTCCTCTAAGTATTTGCAACAACAGCACTGGAAATATAAAACTGATAAGATCATCAAGGTCTGCTTATAAAATCAGGAGTCCCGGACTGATCTTTGGTCAACACAAGAACTGAGGATAAGATAAATTTGTTCAACATCCCATTTTAGCATTATATTTTTAAAATAAAATATATTTCAATATATTGGGTCGTAGGGAAAATCATGATGCATTTTTGCACAGAAAAACATAGAAAAATGCATCATGATTTTCCTGACGACCTAATAAATTGTTTCTTAAAAATTGCTTTGCTACAAATTGGAAACCTTCCATCAGTACCATTAAGACCAACATTTTAAAGTATGCAAATTAGTTTTATTACTATTTGCTTATTTGTACCCACCCCCCGAATTCCAAAAGGAATTTGAGAGGGCATGTAAATTAGCTTCTGTGAACATTCTCACCTAGCATAGAAAATTTGCTTTTTACAATAAATGAACCAGCTGATGGTTACCATTCAAAGGTAGCAACACAAGAAAATATAACACTCTTTTTATAAAGCTCTTTTACAATTTCTCAAAGTACTAATATTTCCTATATATAGTTTTACAGCTATATATATTATGACTGTTAAGGAAGAAAGTAAAAATAAGGAGGTTTCTCTGGCTCAAATTCTATCATAATATCTATTATCTCAAAATCTTTCAAAATAACCATTTTATGAAGTAATGGAAAAATATTAAGACAACCCTAAGTTGGGTCTTTCAACAAAATCAGAATGAGGTCATCAACAAAATCCTTTAAAATAAAAAGTATATATTTTCAAACATCAGAATATTAATCATCTTTAACTTATATTTAGAATAAGTTTAGTAAGACAGTAAAATCAATATACCTAAGTAATTAAAAAAAAAGGCCTAAGTGCTATTACAAATCTATTCATTCCATGATAAAACTGATACTCTTACTGTATACTGATTTCTAGAAAGAAAGAGGTTATTTCTAATGTTCCAAAGGTTACACTGCATTAAGACTTTACTCCCAATCTATTATTTTAAATTGGGCTAAAGAACAGTAATTGAGTGGTACATTAAATTTTCCAGTATGGAGCAATTCACATTGCCTGCCATAATAAGATACCTCTAAATAAGAATATATGGGCAACTTCAGATCTCAGTTATGCTAGATTTATTTTTCTTAAGTATTTTATTATATATTGCTAGTATAAAAATTATAATCCTATGGCATATCACAATATTTTACCCCATTTTTAAGTTATTTTCTTCTGGAAGCACACTTATAACTTTCTTTTGCAATTAAAAAGACAACACCAAAAAGAAGTGAATTTTTAAAATATTGTTTATATTCATGAATATACTAAGGCGTTTTACAATATTTGAATAATCTAAATGTTCACAACGCATACATGTAAAATATGCTGCAATCGTTTTTCCTCCAGTTCTTGATTCTATCAGCATCCTGGACCACACATGATTATCCAGCATATTTTTCAAACCATGAGGCCAGGACATGAACCCTATCAACTATGTGGGATCCAGCTTCTTTGGAACAGGATCTAATCACTGTGCTAAAGGACCAGCCTTAAAAATAATTTTCTGTGGTAGAGTCACTTTGTGAAATAGTTGGCAATATCTTAGAAATTAAAATATATACCTATTTTGTATATATACCTATATATATGTATATATGAATATTCATGGTACCTTAATTCATAATAGCCAATCACTGACACAGCCCATATGTTCTTCAATAGGTAAATGGATAAACAACTTGTGTTATATTCCTACAATGAAATCGTACTCAGCAATAAAAATAAACTTACTACTAATACAAAAAAGGTTTTGTTTTAAAGTTTAAATACATTAGCTGTTACTTTTATTTCTAAAATCCACCTGGAATCAATTTTTGTGTATGGTGTAAAGTAGGGGACAAAAATGTATTCATTTCTATATGGATGTCTATTTGAAGAAAGGGACTGTGACATGACTAGATCCTGTGGAGGTATTCCTCTCTCTCGAATAATGAAAAAAAATTTTTTTTCAGGCACTACTCTATTTATTCAGCTCTGTGTTTTGTAGCAAAATCTCTGGCTAATCTGATTGTTTCCACCTTAAAAGTGGTTTATCTTTCTGTCATGTTGTCCACAGGATTTTTTTCCTTTAATTTTGAAGCCTAGAAAATTTTGATAAAAATGACTTGTTTTTGAGCGTTCATCTCAGTTTTCCCCGACATGAAATCAATGTGTAAAATTAAAATTTCTTTTACATCAAGAAAATTTTCTACGGTTACATTTAACATACTTTTTATGTAGCACCACTTTGTCCCAACCCCAAAATTCTAATTATGCACTGTTTACCTTTTTTACGATCTTATTTTTACCATCATATGTATCCTTAATGTTTTGGTTAATTACAAAAACCTTCCTTTTTAGAAAGAAATAAAACATAACTCTTAGAAAAAATTTAAAATCAATAAATCTTAATGCTTACAATGAAAATTTTAAGGTGGTAGTGGGAGGATAATATTCAGAATTTTCTAGAACTGATAATAAAATCCCCAAGTAAACACTTGAAAAACTTAGAAAACTTCCTTACAACAAGAAATAATACCAATATCAATGTATTTATAGTAAGCTTTTGGTGATGGCATGTTATTAAGAGCTTAGAAAACGGACAAAGTCAACATTTCCATGCACTTGGTTATAATCAGAATTCTAAAAATTTTAGAATTTTCCTCTCTCTATTAAGTTAACAGAACTTTCATTGTACACTACTGACGCTATGACTCCATGGCCACTATTTTCAAAGATTTGAAGCAACTGGAAAAAAAAAATGCAAGTAAGAAAATTAGTTACTTTTTGTTCTCCATGGTCAAGTCAACTGCAGAATAAATAGAAACGCTGAACTAAAACCAAACTAATAACATATATGTAAGCATGTATGTACGTGTTCACACTCACACAGTCACACATACAGTACTTTCATTATGAACTCCTGCTTTTCAATATTCTCAAAGACAAACTGGGCTGTGAATGACTTTGCCTGGTTCTGTATATGTGATGCCCTGAGCAAGTGATTACATGCCCTTTTAAAACCTACGAGAAGGCAGTTTCCGCTGCCATTTTAACCCATTAACTTGCCTTCAAAGACAAATAATGACTCCTAGCCCACCACAGCAGCTACAGAAAAACATCTACAAAGATTTTACAAATCACTCTGTAAGCAGTTCAATTTAAAAGCTATTGTGTTTCAGCACCAGCCCACTGCACAGAGCAACAACATAAAGTAAATCCTACAAAAACATCCATTTTATTTATTTAAATTTGTCAAAGAAAAAACCAGTGGACATCTAACAAACTGCATACAACAGCAAATAAGAGCCAATATTGTGTATCTGGAATCAATATGCATTAAAACTTGAGCCTGAATTATATTAGGGTAACAGGGCAAGGGTAGAGAACTGTGAGATGGCAGGCGTCCAGTGAGGCCTCTGGGCAAGGGGTACATGAAGTGCTGCTCACTAGGCAAGGGGTACATTTCAGTATTGCTCACTAGTCTTTACAGAATGTCTCCCAATTATTCTTTTAAGATGTAAAATCCCTACCTGTCCCATTAAGCATTATGTAAAATCCTATTAGAGCAATCCTTAGGTAGTACATATTTTATTCTGGAAGAACTTTCTTCAAAAAGCAGTATTTACTGCAAATAAAGGATACTACAAAGGATAAAATATTCACATTCAGAACATCTAAAGTAGACTGAACTATAGGCATAAATCTATAGGATTTGAATGAATTCCTAAAACAGAATAAATATCGGAAACCAGCAGTTACCGTAATGACTATGTTGCTGGACTCCCACGTAGTCAACCGTGGTTCGTGTCCTGGACCTGGTGGCTTAGAACGCACGCTGGACGCATGTGCGTGCATGCCCAAGATCCCGAGAGGAGAATGAAGGAGAAGGGATTGCGACGTGACCATCCCCCCGGGGGGTGATTTCTCACTTTCTGTCTCTATGTCTCTCTCTGTCTGTCTGGCGAGCGCACGTGCCCTATAGTGAAAACCTCTCAAAAGAAAAAAAAAAAAAGAATAAATATCAACCTTATTTTTCATATTTTCAACTAAGCCACCTACTAAAATAACCAATGGAATCCAAGCCTTTTTATCCATATGATAAAAATCTATGCTTTTTAAAACAATTATGTAGCTACTCTCTACTGTACTCCTACTGTGTGCCAGGCAATGCTTTTGAAAAGTTTACAGATTTTCTCAGTTGTCAACAAAGCTCTATGAAGTTGGCTCGATCATTACCTGCACTTGGCATATGAGCAAAAGGGGTACCACAGGGGTTAAGAAACATGTCCACATCTAACAGCTTGTCAGTGGTGGAACCAGGATTGGAACTCCAGTCTCAATCCAGAATTCATATTGGACCACTGAGCAGAAACAAAATGACTGTGGTGAACTAGGAAGAATACCAGCCAACAAGACAAGAAGACCAGTTCTGGTACCAGATTGATCAGATATATCACAGATACACATCACAGAGGCAAAATATTTTCACCTCAGTCGGCCTTACTTACTTATTCAGCAAGTAAATTACTCCTTTGTCCAACCTGTTCTGCCATGTTGTACAATGGCTTCCTTAATACTGTCTTCTATATCCCCAAGAGCCAGTTTTTCCAGGGCAAATCTCTGCATTCCCTTGCTTATTCCTATACCCATGCACAATGGGGCATTTTCCTACTTCTTATCTATTGCTTTACACACAGGTAAGGTGGGAAGGGTGGGAAGAGGTCTGGCTACTACTTCTGTTCTCCCTCTTCCCAGAGGGTAGGTAGGACCAGAATTTTATGCTAATAAAGTGGGAAAACATGCTCATATTGTTCTCTTGTTCATTGACACTGGTCAGATAGGTTTTACTTCAAATTGCAATGGTTAAAATATCACCCCTGTGTTTGATGGTGAAATAGGTATTTTAAGAAAGTATTTTTTGCCTCTCTACTTTAAAAAATATGACATTTTTAACTTTAGCCATGCACCACACATTTTGGAATAAAATGCTTTCTTTTTCTAGGTTTTATGGAAAGCTTCATTTATTCTTTAAACTTTACCTTCAATCTAGATGTACATTTCCTACTTTATATGGGCTAGTACCCTTTTTAATTCCCTAGATTGTATTGCTTAAGACTGGGCCCAGCTACATTGGCATGTCATTCGGCACTGCTAGAGCCATATGGAAGATAGGGGTTAGGGACCTGGGATGGCCTATCCCTGTCGAGAAGGCAAACACATGTGTCCATGACCCTGCCTGCCCGGGAAGGCTGTGGGAGGATCATAGTGTAAAACTCTGTTGAAGGTACCTGTTTTTTCCTTCCCCTTCTCTGTCTCCTCCTCTCTTCATCTTTCTCCCTTTTCTGGTCCACTCACACTCCAACTCTCTCTTATGAAACAAACTTTAAAAAAAAAAAGTCAAAGAATATAAAATCTTTAAGTTTCTTTATGTCTAAATACATTGTTTACTTTCTTAAATGTCTGAGGGATACACCCTAAAAATGAGTATTGTTTGACCAAGAGATAAGGTTTTAGCTCTACTTACTGAATCAGTTTTTATTCTATTATTTACTTTCCCTATATCCTCATTTTCATCTGTTTACTAGCAACATCTAATATGAGATCAGTATATTAAAATCTCTTTACATTTTAAATCATCTTTCCTTTATTTACTATTGGTTGTCATTTTTATTCAAATAGATTGATGCTTATTAGTTTCTTTGCAAATTAACCGGTTCACATTATATAATATCCTTTTTATCTGGTAAAATGCTTTTAATTAACTCTAAGTCTTGCTTTCTTATTGACGTTTGCTTAAAACATCTTTCCCTCTCATATTTTCAACCTTTATAACTTGATTGAGATGTTTTAATGATAAGTGGCCTGTAGCTAGCTTTTGTTTTTCATTCCAGTTTGAAAGTCTGCCTTCTAATGACAGAATTCAGTCCATTCATATCAAGGGGGAGACATACTTGATTCTACTTTTTTCATCTTACTTTACTATTTTTTTAATGTGTCTTTTTTTTATACTTTCTTTTTATTTCTAGTTCGATCAAGTCACTATTTATTCTTTTTTTTGACCCCCCCCTTTGTGAAATACAGAGATATTAACATAACGACAAAGAGTTGTTAAGTAGTAGAGTGGGATTAGTAGTTTTTTTTTTTTTAGAAATATTTTTTGCTATACGTCATGTGCACTCACAGAGAGACAGACAAAAAGCAAGACATCAGCCCCCAGGGGAAATGGCCACACTGCAATCCCATCTCCATTCTCCTCTCAGGATTTTGGGCACACATGCACATACACCGGGCATGAGTTTTAAGCCACTGGGACTGGTACTCAAAATGCAGTCAACCACGTGGGAGTCCAGTCCCATAACCATTATGACATCTGTTGGTCCCTATATATTTTTTAAAATGTAATTTCAGATATACAGAAAAGTTGTGAAAAGAATTTCTGGGTATATTCTATTCAGATTCCCCAAATGTTTATATTTTACTATATTTGTGTTAGCTATTTCTCCAGATACACAAACTTATTTTGCTTTTTTAATTGATAAAAGCTGTATGCCCAGCCTTGATGAAATGGGCAGTAGGACACTGGTCTGTAGTGCTAGAGGCAAACTGCAGACCATGGATTCAAGTCCACTCAGGACCTGAAACATGCCTGGTAGGTGCAGCCAAGATCCTGACTAGCGGGCAGGCTTGGACAAGGGGACTACAATGCAATGAAACTGTGTTGCAGGTGCCCCTTCCCCAAATCTCATGCAATAAAATCTATTTTTCTTTTTCTTTTTTTAGGTTTTCATCATAGGGCACATGCACTCAGAGCAAAGGAAAGTCTCCTCTCACCCCCTAGGGGGATGGCCATGCCACCCTATCTTCTCCTCCATTCTCCTCTCAGGGTTTTGGGCGCGCACACACACACACACACACATACACACACACACACACACGTGCCTGGTGTGATTTTGTTTTTTTCGAGCCACCGGTCCAGGACTATAAAGTTGGCCATGTGGGATCCTGTGCCTCAACCACCACACTTGGTAACCCCCAAACTTTTCTTGTTCTTTCTTTATCCTACCCAAGTCAGCCATTTCTCTAAGGAATCCTGGTTCCTTTAAATAGAGAATAATATTTAAAATCTTGAAAACATGCTAAGTGAAAGAAGCAAGAAACAAAAGGCCACATATAGTATGGTTCTATTACTATGAAAAGTCTACGATAAGCAGATTCACAGAGGTATAAAGTAAAGTAGTGGTAACCAGGGAGGCTGGGGAGTTTTAGGTATGGGATTTTTTGGGGTGTGTGATGACATGTTCTGCAGATACATAATAGTAAGACTTCTACAACTTTGGACTATTACAAGAACCACTGAACTGTATAATTCAAAAAGCCAAATTTTATCGTATAAAATTATATCTTAAAAAAAAAATCGTGCAAGGTATGTGCATTGGTACTGGAGTCTTATTGTTTTAGGCCCTCTTAAAGGACGGCATTTGGAAACAGGTATTTTCATTTACACGTCCAAATGTGACACATAAACATGTTTTGATACACATAGGTATATATGCACATACAAAATCTAGTTATATCTCTCTCTACATACTAACCCAAGAAGCTCAAACCACTATCTCCAATTACAATCCACAACTGCAGGGTTCATTCTGTCCTTCCCCTTTTTCAGATCTGTAATTCTTTCTTACAACAGTATAAAAGCTCAGAACCAGAACTGGATCCAGACAGTTCAGCCCTTTTAAGCACTCTTCCTAAGAAAATGAAAATTCATTTAGTAAAATTCAGCAGAATTCAGCAAACATCTCTTAACTGGTACTCACTGTGATACTGTCTAGGAGTTTGGCCATGTGTTTAATAATTTCACCATGATGTGCAGGCTGCATTTGCAGTAATTTCTTTATAACAACCACACTTTCAGCAACAACTATTTCTGAAAAAGAGAGATTCCTCATATTAAGTATGTGGTATTCAATTCAAATCAATACACTTGGCAAAATATAAACAAATCAGCACAACATACTACCTGCCTTAAAAGACAGGTGAACTCTGTGTACGCCTCCACGTTTTTTTGGGTAAAAGTCTCTCTTAAGTAGAAGAGTTAACTTTAATTTCTACTCTCTTTTGCTAGTCCTAGTTTTTGTTATTCATTATTTTTATGCTAGAGGGCATGTGCATGCACACTCAAATAAGAGAAAACAGCAGCCCCCAACAGAGCCTGATCATACCACAGTCCTTTTCCCTCCAGTTCTCCATCCCGCCAAGACTCAGGGAACACATGCATTCAGCATGTTTTCTGAGCCACTGGGGCCAGGATGTGAACCCATTTTGGCCATGTGGAATGTGGCTTCCTCTGCAATGCACCTGTGCAGTCTCTCTGGCAACAATGGCATTCCCCTAGGGAAGGTCCATCCTGTGTGTGGCACTCTCCTGCGCTGTCTGGTAACTCCTGCTCCTCACTCCCGTAACCTTTAATCTGAAATATGCTAAAGGCTTCTCACTGGTGCTGGCCAGTTAACCTAGGGTGTTACATCAGATCTTATTTGTTTCCATTATAAAGTAGTTCCTTCATTAAATTCTCTTCAATCACTCTTTTTAAGCATACCACCTATTCTTGCCAGGGCCTTAACTAATATAGCAACTGCTACTGGAAGTAGTTGGAAAGCAGAAATGCAAATTGGGACTACAAAATTAAGCTCTCACACTAACATGGCTAATCACTGGGCCACAGTAACCCTTTACGTGGCACCACTAAGGAAATGTAATATAACTGGCCTGGACAACTGACTTTATGGAATCAATCATATAGAAACGATTATTGAGCCAGCAGGTGGCATGGAGGTTCTGGAACTGGATCCCACAGAGACGACTGTGCTGCTCAAGTTCCAGACCCTGTGGCTTGAAAATCACACTGGACACGAGTGTGTGTACACCCAAAATCCCCAAAGGAGAACAGAGAAGAAATCCAGCATAACTGCCCTCACCGCCAACCAGGAGGATTTCTTACTTTCCCTCCCTCTTTTTTTCTGTCTCTCTCTGGCAAGTGCATGTGCCCTATAGTTTTTTTGTTTTGTTTTGTTTTGTTTTGTTTTGTTTTTTTAATCAGGTATCATGGTCTAATGATTATGCAACCAGAACTTGGACAATACAATTTAAATTTATTAACTTTTTTTTGAAAACCTCACAGCTAAAAAGAGTTCTGATTTACCAAAACCAAAAACCTAAAAATTAAAATATTAGAGCTTAAATTAGTAAATCTTCCCATCTTTTGAGAGTAATTATAGATTATATTAGTTTCCCACTATCTAATTATAAAATAAACTCTTCTTCCCTTAAAAGAGCTATAATAGAGTATAATAGAGCATCTTTTAAATCAAAGTCAATAAAAATTTTTTTCATAAATTAATGTGTTACAAAGCTAAAGAAACAATTGCTTTAAAATCTACAGCTGTAAAATTTCACATCAGAATAAATGGTCAAAATACAAAACTGAGAAAATTTTAATACATTTCGAATTTTCTCCATTTCTTTTTATTGGTTCTCTCAAGAACTAATCAGTGTTGGACTAGCCCAAGAGGACAATGGTTAAACCCAGTGCATTAGGAACCAAATCCCTCATGGCCAAATGCCCATCAAATCCTGGCCCCAGCAGCTTAAAAAACAGGCTGCCACATGTGTGTACATGCCCCAAACCTGATGGAATGCAGAAATGAAGGAAAAATCATTATAGTGTTACCACACCGCATTCTAGGGTGCTTTCTCTCTGGCAAACACACAAGCCCTCTGGCAATTAAAAAGAAAAAAAGAATCAGTACTCTAACTAATTTCTGGTACTTTTTGTTTGAAACTAAACTTCAAAAGAACAACTACCCTGGTAAATCTTAGTTCACAACCATGAATACCCTGAAATTATTTTCCCAAGGAGTATATTTCACTTGATCAAATAGAAAAGTCATATTTAAAGATACAGGAAAATTGGGAACCAGCAGTTAGCGTAATGGCTATGTCGCTAGACTCCCACGTAGTCGACCACGGTTTGCGTCCCGGACCTGGTGGCTTAAAACTCACGCCGGGTGCATGTGCGTGCGTGCCCAAGATCCCGAGAGGAGAATGGAGGAGAAGGGACTGCGGTGTAACCATTCCCCCGGCGGGGTGATTTTTCGCTTTCTGTCTCTCTGTCTGTCTGGCAAGCGCACGCACCCTGTAGCAAAAACCTCTCAAAAAAAAAAAAAAGGAAAAAAAAAAAAAAAAAAAAAGATACAGGAAAATTTATTTTTTAAAAAACCTGTTTTTAAAGTCACTTTTTATTTATTTTATTTTTTTTTACTTTTTTTTTTTTTTTGAGAGATTTTCACTGTAGGGCGCGTGCGCTCGCCAGACAGACAGAGAGAGACATAGAGAGAGAAAGCGAGAAATCACCCCCCAGGGGGGATGGTCACGCCACAATCCCTTCTCCTCCATTCTCCTCTCGGGATCTTGGGCACGCACGCACACGCACCCGGCGTGAGTTTTAAGCCACCGGGTCCAGGACACGAACCGCGGTCGACTACGTGGGAGTCCAGCGACATAGCCATTACGCTAACTGCTGGTTCCCAAGTCACTTTTTATTTTTAAGAAAGATTTTCACTATAGGATGTATGCACTTGACAGAGAGAAGGTGCAAAATCACCCCCTCCCCCCAAGAAGGGATGGCCACGTTGCAACTCCTTGCCCTCCCCATTCTCCTCTCAGGATCTTGGCGTGCCCAGTGTGAGTTTAAGCCATCCGGTCTGGGACTCGAATCATAGTCAACTACATGGGAGTTCAGCGACATAGCCAATTACGCTAACTGCTGGTCCCCATATATCTGTCATTAGATATAATTATATTTAAAATTTCACAAATAATTTCAATGATTTTATACAGAAAATTATGTTTTTTCTAAAAAGGAATGCCATTTTAATCACATACATAATAATTAACACAAAAAATTGTGCTTTTCGCTTAAAAAAATCTCATTTTAATCGCATACACAATATTATAATAAGTTCTCGAGTTGACTCACTTTTCTTTCTATAAATGGCCCCATTTATTCTATAGTCATATCCATATAAATAATGACAGGATAGTGTAAAATCTAGATTACATATTTTACTTCTTATTACTTATCTAGTTTTACGGAATGCTTCAATATTGTTTGACTTAAGAACATGAAGCTGTTGCAAATTGAAGGTTTTTAAATCTAGTTAATCTTATTGAATATAAAATTATGAGGTGAATTTCTAGACCAGTATCGAAGGTATACTGTTAGCATGTTGTGATTAGCCACTCTCCACGTTAGAGAGTCATTTGCCTGCTTCTGGCACCCTCTGCAGGTGAACCAATATTATGCATGACTTCTATGCCATCAGGAAGCAGTAAAACAGAATCTTGAGAAAAGAGTACAATGAAGGTGATTAAATTGTTAAAAAGTAAATAAATTTAAAAGTCTTATTGTTTCAGCAAGACAATTACTGTTTGGCAGCTAATTACCTAATCTACTAAGAAAAAACACCCGTAATGTCCACATTTATGTGCATTTCAAGAATAAAATGCTACTTATGGTGGCCCTACTGTTGACATAATGAAAAAATTAAAATACAGATTTTAAAAAGGTTACAACTTGCAGAGCCACAAGAGTATTCAAATGATAAATTATCTTGAAATAAAATCAAACTGTGAACTTACCATCTCTGTTGGACAGGAGAAAAACCAGGCCATTGAGGCATGTGTCAGTGACCTCTGAGATGTTGGTTGCGCATCTGCCTATCGTCTGAATAGTGGCTGCTGCAAATTGTTTATCCTGGCTTTTCACGTAGGTCTGAAAAAATATTGTTTCAACTGTTACACAGTGGTACTAGTAAGAGAACCAGAAACCCACTTATATAAGGATTCCAGAACACATAATCTCATAAGCACAACGGCAGGCTCAACTGATGATGTAGATTAATTTAGTTTTTTGGTTTTTGGTTTTTGTTTATTTCACTCACAGAATATGCCTATAGAAGAGGCACATTTTCAAGCCAGGCTCATTCATCTGTGGCCACAATGGCTTGAGACTCCAAAACAGATAGTGGGGAGCAGTCACCCAAAGACAGCAATTAGTTTAAGTGCAAGGTTGAGAGAGATGATGAGAACTCTCTCTTTGGAGGTTTCAGTTCATTTAACCAGCAGCATCTGTGAATCTTTAAAAAAAAAGGGTCACTTTTTCAGAGATGCTAAATCTAAAAATTGGGAGAAAAGAAAGAAAAGATCCAATAGTCTACTGACAAATATTTTACTTTCAAAATGGTATCAGAATGGTTGCAAAATTATAACTACAGTGAGCAATGTTTTAATAATGATTATAAACACTGTTTACAACAAAATAACATAGTTTTAAAATAGGTTTTCTTTAAAAGCCTGCTTTTAAAAATACATTATAAATGTTGTATTTACATAAAGTTAAAAGTAAATAAATAAAACCTGTGACTTAACAACAGGAAGTTAAAAGATCTTTCCAATGTTGTAACAGTCCTAGAGAACTTCATATTGGTTAAGAACTTTCCTAATTAAAAAAAAAAAAAAAAGCTTCCACTGTTTACAGAAGCATATTTCTGTTTATATATGCATATTTCTGTTTTATATATTACAGTATAATAAGTGGGATTTAAAATCCAATATTCAACTGAAATTTTTAAAAGATTCCCAACCCCAAATGAGAATTAAACAATGTAGAACTAAACTACAGTTATCTAATATGCAAAGAAAGAAAACACACTTAAATGGTATCTCGATGTCAAAAGGATAGGGAAAACTCAAAAGACATCTAAAAAGTAAGCAAATTTTGTGAAAATAGTATTAAGAAGGTGATTAAAAAGATGTAAATTATACAACTTAAACCCTTTTAGTAACACAAAGGCAAGATCAATTGTATTTAAGCTATTCCCAAATGAGGTTCTCAGTTTACACCCAGAAACAGTGAATACACTAGGCACGCAAGTAAGTGCCCATGATCTGGTGTCAAAACTATTAAAGATGCTGCCTCTCTTGCCTCTCTTGTTTGCGAATCAAAAAAATAAATAAACTGAAAAAAAAAAAAAAAAAACCCTGGGCCAACAGGTGGTGTGGTATTTAAGGGTAGTGGCTCCCAGATGGTACAGTGGCTAAGGTGCTAGACTGTCACATGGCCAACCATGATTTAAGTCCTGGACCCAGTAGCTTGAAACTCATGCCAGGTGTGTCTATGTGCATGCCCAAAATCCCAAGTAAAGAATGAAGGAGAAGGGACTGTGGAATGGCCACCCCCTTTAGGGGGCAGCTTCTCATTTTCTTTCTTTGTTTCTCTCTGTCTCTGGTGAGCACACATGCCCTACAGCAAAAATCTCTCTCTTAGAAAGAAAAAGGGAAGGGGGCGGGGACAAAAGGTACTGACTTTCATGTGTCTAACTGTGCAGTTCAAGTCCTGAACCCGACAGCTTGAAAAACACGCCAGACACATGTGCATTTATTATACTCAGAATCCCCAGAAGAGAATGGAGGAGAGTGAATTGTAGCATAGCCATGCTCCCATGGGATGACTAACTGACTTTCTTTCTCTCTCTCCCTCTCTTTCTTTCTTTCCCTTCCTTTCTCTTTTCCTTTCCTTCTTTCTTTCCTTTCTTCCTCCCTTTCCTTTCTTTCTCTCTCTCTCTCTCATACGCTCTCCCCTCCTTCCTTCCTTTCTTCCTTCCTTCCTCCCTCCCTCCTTTCTCTCTCTCTGGTGAGCACACAAACCTTATAGTAAAAAAAGTAATAATAAAAGCCTGTTCTCAAAAAGATTAATTTTCTCAATTAAAAAAGTAATATATTTATGAGTCTTTAGAAAAATTCCCTATTTCACTCAAAAAGTTGTTAAAATCAAACTATATAATGAACATAACTCATAAACATAGAAATAAGGTACAAATTTAAACAATGATAAAATGAATACACAAAGAAAGAACATATTTCTCTCTCTCTTTTTTGTTTTCTTTTTTCTCATCTCTCCACTCCTCAGATGACTAGAAATCGCTGCAGGACCACAAGAAATTTGGGAAAGCAAGAAAATACCTCTCCTCAAAGGGAAAAGAATAACTCCTCTTCATCCACAAGCAGTTCAATGGAAATCATGGAAATGTCTGATAAAGAATTTAGAACATTCATAATGGTGTAGCTAACAGAGATGGAAGAGAAGAGAGACATTGAACTTCAGAAGAGAAAAGAGAAAGAACTTGAAGAGTTCCAGGGGGTGAGGAAATTCTTACAAGATCTAAAAGAGGAATTTCATACTTTAAAAAAGAATCAAACGGAACTGTTAGAGATGAAGGCTATAATACAGAAAGTCAAAAGCTCCCTTGAAAGTATTAAAAAGCAGACTAGATCATACAGAAAATAGAACCCCAGATGTAGAAGAGAAAATTGCTGGCCTGGCAAAATCCACCACGAAGACTGAGAAAAATGCCCCAAAATTTGAGAATAATATACGAGAAGTACTAGATACCATCAAATGTCCAAACATCTGGATAATTGGCATTCCAGAAGGCAGAGACTCATAAGGGCATTGATAATCTATTCCATGAAGTCCTGCAAGAAAACTTTCCAAACCTAGAGAGGAACTCAAAGATCCAGTCCCAAGAAATACAAAGGACCCCAAATAGAATCAAC
>NW_006159563.1:6599850-6609272 GCF_000334495.1 Tupaia belangeri chinensis | reverse complement strand
AAGATTCAGGGAAAAAAACTAAAACTGTTTTTCTTTAAATTAAAAAAAAAATCATTAAAAACACCTATTTGATGCCTGCAGTAAGATATATAGCCCCAGCCAGGTGCTACTTTATAAGATGTTCATTCTACTCACTGAGGCTTATGCCTAAAGTTGGACTTGTGTTCATGGAAATGTATATACCAGCTGAGCTTGCTATGAAAATATTTAGATTAATTAAGGTCTTTAGTGACTCAATAAAATGTGGGGGGAGTATAGAAAGCAAATATAGATACCAGAGACAGTATGGGAGGAGAGTGGGAGACGGTAGAGGGTAAGAGACAGGGAATCAAGGATGGGGAAAAAAAAAAGCAAAACATACAGGAAATAAGAAATGGAAAATTATTTGTTGACGATAACATGTATGTTGATGTGCTTGATTGAGCCAATATACAGTGTACTCTGGATGGAAAAATTCACTTTGTATGCAGTAATGATGTACAGTGAATGAATGTAAATAAATAAATTTAAAAAGTTAAAAAAAAAGAACATATTAAGTTTTGAATAAAAAATAGACCTTATTAGACATCCTGATATTAAGTGAAATTTCTTAGTTACCAACCTTGTCTGAAATCACAATTACTTATTTCTAGACTGAGAAAGATGTATAGTTTTACCTTACGAAAGAAAATGTGTTTTAAAAGTATTGCATGATTAGTAGTGTATACAAACCTGGAATTCTCGAAGAAGAGTTGATATGTTGGCCTCATTTGCCAAGTTTGTCAAAATTTCAAGCTACGAAAAAAAGAAAGTAAACATTTTAAAACACAAAAAGATGAAGTAAATAGTGGCTAAGCATTTATTTAAAAGTTAATTTTTATTTATTTAAAATTCACTCTGGGGAACCAGCAGTTAGCGTAATGGCTATGTCGCTGGATTCCCACGTAGTCAACCGCGGTTCGTGTCCCGGACCCGGTGGCTTAAAACTCACACCGGGCGCGTGTGCGTGCATGCCCAAGATCCCGAGAGGAGAATGGAGGAGAAGGGATTGCGGCGTGACCATCCCCCCTGGGGGGTGATTTCTCGCTTTCTGTCTCTATGTCTCTCTCTGTCTGTCTGGCGAGCGCACGCGCCCTACAGTGAAAATCTCTCAAAAAAAAAAAAAAATTCACTCTGCCATGTATGGGAAAGGTATTATGTCCTTCAGCTGAATTTAGTCTACTTATATCTACAGAAACCAGATCATTGTATACTTCTTAGAAAATAATTAGAAAAGGGAGAATCCAGCATTTTCATGAATAGTTTATCCCAATTTTACCAACTTTACTTAGCCTAAACAATTTGAGCTAATTTGACTTTTGTCTTTTAGCAATGAGGTTAGAAAATAATTTGTGCTCCATGAAATACCTGTTTCCCAGATACCAATTAATTCTCTTGATTTGTTCTTTTACATCCTACCATACTAAGACATTTCAATTCCCTCTTCTGAATTTTAGATTTAAGAAATTTGTAATTAAAAGTCAACCTCCAATGGACTTTCTTTCTTTTTTTTTTTTTTTTGCTGAGGTCAGAGAGAGAGAGACAGAGACAGAAAACGAGAAATTACCCCCCAGGGGGGATGGCCACGCCGCAATCCCTTTTCCTCTGTTCTCCTCCCAGGATTTTGGGCACGCACGCACACACGCCCGGCATGAGTTTTAAGCCACCGGGTCTGGGAGTCGAACCACAGTCGACTACATGGGAGTCCAGCAACATAGCCATTATGCTAACTGCTGGTCCCTCCGATGGACTTTCTAAAAATATTTGTCTTTACTCATAAAAATAATTCATCAGGGACCAGCAGTTAGCATTATGACTATGTCGCTGGACTCCCATGTAGTCGACCGTGGTTCGCGTCCCTGACCCGGTAGCTTAAAACTCACGCCAGGCGTGTGTGTGTGCGTGCCCAAGATTCCGAGAGAAGAACGGAGGAGAAGGGATTGCGGCGTGGCCATCCCCCCTGGGGGGTGATTTCTCGCTTTCTATCTCTCTGTCTCTGTCTGTCTGGTGAGTGTATGTGCCCTATAGCAAAAACCTCTCCAAAATAATAATAATAATAATTCATCAGAAGCAAAAAAGAACAGAGAACAGATGAGACAACTAAAAAACAATACACAAGACCGTAGACATAAACACATTCATATCAAGAATTACATTAAAAGTAAATGGTCTAAACACTCCAATTAAGAACAGAGATTGTAAGGAAAATTCTTTAAATAATCTAGGGACAAGTCATTTCTTCATGCCTTAGAAATATTTTCTCCCAGCTATGGCTTGTCTTTTCATTTTACCCTTTCAGACAACTTTTTAAAAACCATTTCAAACATATGGAAATGCTATAACGTACAGTACAAGGAACTGTTATTTCTTTTAAGCATTTGCGATTAGAGGTGCCAATATGATGCCAGATTATACCCAAATACTGCTGTGTATACTTCCTATAAACAAAGACATGTCTTAAACACCAAATACAACCAAGAAAATCAGGATATTAACAATGATGCATTATTTCAATGCATTGTCACTATGCATTTAAGTTTAAGCCTGAAAAATATAAAAGGATCCAGTTCAGTATCACATATTGTATTTAGTTGTCTCCTTCAGTCCAAAACAGTCTCTCAGTCTTTCTTTTGACACTTCTGAGCATTATAAACTAGTTTTTTTAAACATCTTTCAATTTGAATGTCTTACCTTTTTTATTATTAAACTTAGTTTTCATATAAATAACATATATTCAAATATTTATTGAATAGTCCATTCTTTCCCCCATTGATTTTAATATCTTTTCTATTACACAGTAAATCTTCACTATCTTAAGTGTATTTCTAGGCTATTTTCTTACCTACTTTTCTATATAAATATCACTGTTTTAAGCATTATAGCTTTATATTCCTAACTGCACACTATATTATAGTTATTATTTGAAAAAAAAAAAACTTTCATAAAATCCCTGTTAACATAAACTGTAGTTTTTACTTACTCTCAACCCTTCAACCTTTCAATCAGCATAGCAACCACTACCACCAAAAGAAAAGAAAGAAAGCACATACAATGTCATTCTCTTAAAATCTATCCAAAAAGCAATCCACTTGTTGTCTTGGCATAGGTGGAAAGTTGGGTACCCATGTGTTTATATTGGGGTGTGGCCTCGCTGGGGTCAGCCTGCTTGAGAGACCAAAGCCAGTGCCATGGAGGAGCCCTGCCCTTGCCAAATTATGGATGAGTGCTGTGGAGCCTTCACCATGGTATCATCAGGGGCAGAGTCTTCTGAGCCATCAAGGACTTCAGCAATGCCCCTGCTGGAATTTGGCACCAGTTGAGGGGTAGCAGCAATGCTGTGAGGATCAGAGCCATCTTGGTTGGGGGTAGTATGTATGTGTCTATATGTGTTGGAAGGGAGAGGGAGTGTATTCCACTGTCAACTGCAGCTTGGTGCAACTATGGGCAAAGAGGACCCCTGGAACCCCATCAGCATGGAACACTTTGTGCTGGCTGCAGGCAGTGGACCGCTGGCTATAATGGGCTCAGCTACAATGGTGGCATCCTGCTAGTCCTCACTGAGGGTAGTGGCATCCTTCTCAGCACTACATCTACCAGCGGTTGTGTTTCTGGAGTACCCCAGCCAGCTACCAACTATGGAGGTGACCCCAGCTCAGGCTATTTCAGCTATCAGCAATACCACTGAGAAGCTACTGCCTAACACCACTGCAGTGAGAGCTTCTCTTTGGTTCTATCCCTCCGATCTATCTGGAAGGGAGGACTGGCTCCCAGCCAGCCCCGAGACCTTCCACTATGCTACCTGCTGGCCCCAGCCCTGAGACCTTCCAGAGACGGCCTCTACTCTGCTCTCTTGCCTGGTGATGGACTTGAGCACCTCAGCTGTCCTGACAGATTCTGTCTCTCAGGGAATTCCAGCCCCACACTCATACATAGCAAACTCTTATCTCAGCTCCTTGTGTGGCACACACATGAGTATTTAAAGTTAGTTTTAAAGATAGATTCATGCAACATCATCTTTTCCAAAGCTCCCATCCTGTTTTTCACAGCATTCAATTCAACTCTATGTCCATGAAAACACATAGTACTAAAACTGTCTACCTGCCTGTCTCCTTCAGTATGCTGGGACCTATTCAAGGTGTAGGTAAAATGCCTTAACTTTATATTTTCAAAATATAGCACAGTAACTAGTATACTATAATGTGCATTAGGAAGTACAAGGAAAACTCCTTAAATATATCTATGCTTTTTTTGAAAAACAGATCTCCATTTTGCAGTTGCTAGAAGATATAGCAATATCTCTTCAAGGTCACATACATATGTTGAGAGTATGTGAAAAATGAAAACATGCATACCTTCAATGTCTTGATCATAGTTGGATCAGTTGACCTCACATAGAAACTCTTCAGATAAGGTTCAAACATGCCCTAGGTTACAAAAATAAATACATAAATACATTTATGATACTAATGTGTTCAATAGGCCTCTTAAATTATGTGTTCGCAATGTACATACCTTTCTCTGAATTGACATAGTTGCTATATTTTGTAGAACAACATACTGCACTTCCCTACAAATTAAAAGAGAATTTTCACTGGGTATATTTTCTAATGAAACATCTTTGAGTAAATATTAATAAATAAAAAGAAAATAATAAAAAAGAAACATCAGCTAAGTCTCACAGTGAACAGAACTCTTACATATAATTCTGCAAAGTTTTTGTGAATCTTAGATATTTATAACTTTTTAAGCTCACTGTTCCTACGAAGTACTAACAAATTAGATGTAATATGTCATGAGGAAATTTAAACCAATTTTATAATACTGTATTAATAAAACATAAAGCCAATATTATAGCTGTTTTGAACACAAGCACAGAAGGTATTTTCTTAGGGTTGACAGAGTAAATCTGACCACGGTGTTATTATAAACTCTGACTAGATGACTCATTCTGTCACTGAATCCTGCTGAGATGAAGGCCAGGTTAAAAAAACTAGTCATGTTATTGTAATGTCCAAATACCTAATAAGTGAAATGAATCTGGCATAAGTCTTCATGTGAAAGACCCATTCCAGATCATTCTGATTGTCTTTGAACCAGTCACTGAAAAGAAAAATTTTTGGGACCAGAGTTAGCGTAATGGCTATGACGCTGAACTCCCATGTAGTCAACCGCGGTTCAAGTCCTGGACCCAGTGGCTTAAACTCATGGCAGGCGCGTGTGCATGCATGCCCAAGATCCCGAGAGGAGAATGGAGAAGGGATTGTGGAGTGGTCATCCCCCCTGGGGGGTGATTTCTCGCTTTCTGTCTCTCTCTGCCTTTCTGGTGAGCGCATGTGCCCTGTAGCAAAAACCTCTCCAAAAAAAAAAAAAAAAAAAAGAAAGAAAGAAAAATTATTAAACTGACAAAAGAGGAAATAATGGCTAGGTACAGAGATAAGAACACAAGGAAATGGCATCTCGCTTGTTACTATGGGATGACCAAAGTCAAAGGATAAAGTTGTGGATTGTGTTCTACTTAAGGAGAAAAATAAATACCTACTTTCCCCCAACTCAGGTAGTGGAAATGAGCACTTAAAAAAAAATAATTTAGGGGCCAGCAGTGGCGTAGTGGTTAAGATGGCAAGATTCCCACACGGCTGAGGTATGGGTCCCAGACCCAGAGGCTGGAAAATCACACTGGGCACATGTGTCAGTGTGCCCACAATTTTGAGAGGAGAACGGAGGAGAAAGGACTGCTATGTGGCCATTTCATCTGGGGAAGGAGGGTGGCCACTTTCCCTCTCACTGTCTATGTCTCTCTCCTCTCTGGCAAGCTGGCAAGCTCACATGTTCTATGGGAAAAAACAAATAATAATAATAATAATAATAATTTAAAACAACTAATTACTCCAAAATAGCCAGGATGTGATAAATAGCCAAAACAAAGGCATTTATTCTTAAAAGATAGAAAACAATACAAAAACTCATTTTAAATTTGAAATTACATGTTATGGGAACTCAATAAAAGTATCTGGGATTGTTATTACCTGAACTGCTGAATTACAAGGAGGTAACTGCTGAATTAAAGTTGGTGTGCTCTGTCTACCTACCTACCTTTCTAGGTAACTACAGGAAACATTTTACAGTATGCAATTCTGCAAAATGGGTAGCTATTAAAAAAATCACTCTCTTTATAAAATAAAACTATAGCAAGTAAATACTCAAGCTTTATAAGAAGCAGTGATTCTGTCATAAACAACCTAACTTAGCACATGTAATTCTATCTATAAAATCATATTTAATAACTTGAGAAAGTCAATACAATAGTACTTCAGTACACTTTTCAACAATTTCAGATTTACTAAAACTCCCAAATAGCATTACAGTCCTACCTGGATAACACTAGGCTACTGGTAACAGCATATACTATCTACATGCCAGAGAATATTTCCAATAGCTTTGGGTGTGAGGTTATAAAAACTTGGATAATTATCATTAAAGTTTGAGATACATTTCACAAAGGCTTTTAGGATGATCCCCTTAAATATGAGATCATATTGATAAAAGTAGCCAGGGCTATGTATTAAATGTGTGAAAGATTATATTTGTTCAGATATAACGTTTGAAGGAATCCTAAAGAAAAACACATTGAATCACAACCTACCTATTGCTACGAAGTAAACGCACCAGCGACTTAGAAATAATGCCAGCTTCAGATTTGGGTGATATGTGCCAGTACAGCTGGGCCACTGCCATAACCACCTGGAAGATAAACATGAGAATAACAGGGACTATGAACACTGCTGCACTCTACAATTTCCAAACACGCTCTAACACGTTACTCCCTTTAAATACCTACGAGATCCCTATGAAATGAAATGAAGCATGTGACTACAATGAGTTAAAAAAAAATGCCCCACCTCAAAAGAACAAAAAAAACAACAATAACAACAAAAAAAAATTCATGTGTATCCTCAGTATGTCATTTTATTTGCAAGTAGGGTCTTTGCAGATGTTATTAAGATAAGGATGAAGAGATTATGCTAGATTAGAATGGGCCCTAGATCCAACGAATGTCCTTATAAGAAAAAACACATACGCATACAGAGAGAGAGAGAGAGAGGGCAACGTGAAGGAGGAAGCAGAGATCAATGTGTCTGTAAGTCCAGAAGTGCCAAGCAAACACCAGAAGATAGGAAAGAGGAAGTTTCTTGCTCAGAGCTTCCAGAAAGGACCAACACTGTATACGCCTTAATTTCGGGCTTCAGCTTCCAGAAATGTGAGAGAATAAACTTCTGTTGTTTTAATCCAGCCAGTTTATGACAATGTGTAGAGCAGCACTAAGAAACTAATACATCCTCAAAAAAGAAAAGATGTAAAATGAATTGCTCAGTGTGACAGCCAGTGCATGATGAAGCTCAATGTGACACTCCAAATTCCATGCTCCTAGTACTGCCACTGCTGCTCTGAGATGGGGAATATCTTATTAATTGAAAGAATGCCTTTCTTAATAAAGCCAGAACTTCAGGATAACAGTAACAAGTTGTCTGAAATAAACAAAAATTCATATGTTTAAATTATAATGAGAGAAACTCCATTAAAACAATGGATCTAAAGTAGCAGCATTTGAAACGATCTTGTTATTTCCAAATGCAGAACCTTAAAAATAGGCTGTGATTCAAAGCTGTTATAAAGGTGATCAGAATTTGGGACCAGCAGTTAGCGTAATGGCTGTGTTGCTGAACTCCCATGTAGTCAACTGCAGTTCAAGTCCTGGATCCGGTGGCTTAAACTTACGCCAGGCGTGTGTGCGTGCATGCCCAAGATCCTGAGAGGAGAAGGGATTGCGCGTGGCCATCCCCCTAAGGGGTGATATCTCTGTCTCTCTCTGTCTTTATGGTGAGCATGCACGCCCTATAGCAAAAACCTCCCCACCCCCCAAAAAAAAGTGATCAGAATTTGACTCAAAATATGTGTTTCACCTACATGCCTCTACATTCAGCTTCAGAGATCATATCTACCCACTTGCCGTACAAAGTGTCCAACTTAAAATGTGACAACTACAACTTAAATTCAAAGACCATCATAAGTGCAGACTTCCTATTCACTCAAAGCATCCAGTTTAAGATGTGACAATTACAGAGACATAACTGCAGAAATTACAGAATTTGGTTCTGGGTTCAGAAAACACACCAATGCCTACTTTATTTCTGTTTGGTCTATAAAGTTCTAACAAATATATGGCAGGAGTTTTGCTAAGCCTAACAGAGTATAGCACATGAGGATGCTTGAGGCAAAAAGAGTTTCTTCTGAAACTAAAAAACATCTAAAATAAATAGTTCACAGCGTTCTAAACTTGCTGCTGTTTGGCATTTGTTATACTTTTTTCATAAGATTGAGTTCTAAATTTTAGACATCAGCTGGGTATTTCAGGAGTGTAAGAATATCTCACTTCTCCATATATAATCTACAAATATACTGTGTGTGTGTGTGTGTGTGTGTGTGTGTGTGTGTGTACATATACATCTGCCTACACAACGACTAAATGATCTTTTAAATAGGGACTCACTGTAGCGTGATCTTCCTGCCTCAACCACCTGAGTAGAGGGGACTACAGGTTCAGGCTACCACATCTGACTTTTTAGGGTGGGCCAGAAATTGAACCCAGGTCTCCCATGTGGCTTCAACCTGCCAAGCAGCAGCATCTAGTACACATTACAATGGCTGGGTCAGACTACTTTATAAAATAAACTCTCCTGAATTTAAAATTTTATAAAGTAAGAGAATTTGAATGATTGGTCTACTCTTAAAGATGATGGTCATTTTTACAAAAATATAAAGATACAATTTACCAATGAGAATTAGTATATGATAGAAAAAAAAGGTTAATGTTTAATTTAATTTTTATTTTTAATTTGTCGGGGCTAGCAGGTGGCATAGTGGTGAAGGCTCTGAACTCCGACATGAAGGACTACAGTTCGAGGCTCAGACTTGGCAGCTTGAAAAATCACACTTGGAGTATGTGCACCCAAAATCCTGAGAGGAGAATGGGTCAGAAGGGACTGTGGTGTGGTCATTCCTCTGGGGGAGGTGATTTCTCACTTTTCCTCTCTTTGTCTTTCTCCTGTGAGTGCATACATTCTATGCAAAAAAGCTTAAAAACAAAAAAAAACTGTTAAAGGGTAAATATGCTTGCCAGAGAGAGACAGGGGTGGTGGGTAGGAGGTGGAAATGATCAAACCACAATCCCTTGTCCTCCATTTTCCCCTTCTTTCAGGATTTTGGACATGCACGCCTACACTCCCTTCACGTTTTCAAGTTGCCAGGTCTAAGACTTAAACCACATGGTTGGTCACACGGGATCCAGCTGCCTTAACCACAAGGCCATAGGCTGGCCTCAAAATTCATAGCAGTGTATTTTATAG
>NW_006159563.1:6536676-6599819 GCF_000334495.1 Tupaia belangeri chinensis | reverse complement strand
TAAAACTCTGTCCCTTACAAATATAAGTATAATCTACTGGCAAGAATGTCAACTGTATTTTCTATATATGTCAACATTTTTAAGACTTCAGCTTTCATTTGGCATGTCATCTGTTTTAATAAATTATTCGGGACTCTCCCAAACCCAAAAGAATTAAATGATCTTTTTCCTTAGTATTTATACATCCAGCATCAAGTTTTCTCAATATCCCAAACTTGAAATGCATAGGTTAATTTGTGAAAGTCATGAGGAAATCTCCCCAAACTCCCAAATCCAGAAAGACTAAAAATATACAACTTTGTGGCTTTCTACAGTTACATTAAACATGTTCATAATAAAGTACATTCCATAAGCACTTCTCTATTCTTTTATATATGTATTATCATTATTTATATATTCAATCACTGTATATCATTACGGCATACAAAATTAATTTTCCCAGCATGAATACATTATATATTAGTCCAGTCAGAGATATCATCATACATATTGTCAGCACTTTTATATTCTTAACCATTCATGCTAATATCACCTTAGTTAAAATAACTGCCTAATATTCTGCTTCTATTAACTAAGTCTAATTCAACCTGCGCAGCATAGATCAATGAAGATTCCTAAAACAAATCCTCAAAGTCTCTTCATAAACTTAAACATAAGGTTAAAAAAAAGTCTATTCACAATTCTTCAAAAGTTAGGCTTTACTTATATTTAGCATCATCAAAAAACAGAGGACTAAAATATGCTGGGATAAAAAGTAAACCTGCCTCTACTTGGCAAACCATCAAATAAGCAGGGAACCCAAAAAGAGTGGGATAAAAAGCACAAAATACTTCTATTTGTTTCACCATTTTTGATCAGTAAGTATTTGAACCACAAAATCAAGTTTTAGCCCAGGCACAGTGGCATAGCAGGGGCCAACACTCTGCAATGGTGGGACTGAAACAACAAAGTTGGCCATGTGGGACATTAGCACCTTAAACTTCCTATCACTTGCTAGCCCAACTGAAAAAAAAAAAATGAAGAAAATGTGTATTTTGACTTTGCCAATCATTAGTATAAACTTCCACTGAACAAGAAATAGAAGATATAACAGAATATAGTCAATGAACTATAAAAGCAGCACCCAGACAAACCGAGAAGGACAGTCTGTAAGGCTTTAAAACATAGAACCAGGAACCAGTAGTTGGCATAATGGCTATGTTGCTGGACTCCCATGTAGTCAACTATGGTTCGAGTCCTAAACCTGGTGGCTTAAACTCACACCACGTGCTTGTGCGTGCATGCCCAAGATCCCAAGAGGAGAATGGAGGAGAAGGGGATTGACTGTGCTATGGCCATCCCCCCCGGGGGGGGTGATTTCTCACTTTCTGTCTCTCTGTCTCTCTCTGTCTTTCTGGCGAGCACATGCACCCTATAGCAAAAACCTCTCAAAAAAAAAAAAAAAAAAGAACCAGATGCAATATAATAGGTAATAGTTTGGATAAAACATTTAAAACAGATCAGATCATTTAAGACCAACTAGTATTAAATGAAATAAAATTTTATTGAAATAAATATGTGGAAGGACTCAAGAGAAAAAAAAAGGCAAATTTAAAAAATACTACGTACAGTGTGGATTTTATCTTGGTTAAAAATACAATATTTCCTCAGTATTCATGGGGGATTGGTTCCAGTTGCTCAAGACCTTAAAAATGGTGTAGTGTTTGTACATTGACTACATGTATCCTCTTGAGTACGTTAAATCATCTCTATATTGCTTATGAGTAATCCTGGCATCAGATAAAAGTGAAAAGAAAAATATACAAACTTCTTCAGCCCCCATTTTGCACCAATTGGTGTGGCCTACCTACATCCAGTTTGGTTGAATCTGAAGATGCAGAACCAATGAATGTAAAGGACCAACTATATATATATATGTACACACATCACTATATGTATATTTATGTAGACAAAAAATATGGAAGAAAATGCATTAAATATTACAATTGATTTCTAAATAATGAGAATGAGATATTAATTTCATTTTTAAAACATATTTCTCAATTGCTAGAGAGTGGATATGCTCAACAGAGAGAGACAGAGAGAGAGAGAAAGAAAGCATCCTCCCAAGGGAGTGTGATCACATTGCGAAACTTTCTCCTCCACTGTTCCATCCCATTCATGCATATTGGTCCCGTGTGTTCTTCAAGTTGCCTGACCAGGACTGGAGTGGGCCATGTGACATCCAGCTCTCTTAACCACTAGGCTATGGGGGCAGCTCCTTAGTATGTACTTTCTAATTTTCTATTGTACATATGTATTCTTCTAAAATATAAAGAACTATTTAAAATATATCTAACAAAAATCCTTAGGTGATCTGTAACTATTTTACTATCAATTTAAGTTTACTATGTGTGAGGCAATACGTTTGTTATAAACTCTTAAAAGCTCTGTAAGGGACCAGCAGTTTGCGTAATGGCTATGTCGCTGGACTTCCATGTAGTTGACCGCGGTTGGAGTTCCAGATCCAGTGGCTTAAACTCACGCCAGGAGTGTGTGCGTGCGTGCCCAAGATCCCAAGAAGAGAATGGAAGAGAAGGGATTGCGAAGTGGCCAACCCTGGGGTGGGGGGGGTGATTTCTCACTTTCTGTCTCTCTCTCAACAGGCGCCCTATAGAAAAAAACTCTAAAAAAAAAAAAAAAAAAAAAACTATCAGGTAGATAGAAACATTATGGAGTAATACCAGATGAAGTACTCTCAACCCACAATGAAGGAACTGAGAAATACACATGGTCCTGGTTTTAAGGGCTAATGTAATCCTCTCAACTGACAAACAGCTTAAGCTCATATCTTAGGAAAAGCCAATGAACAAATCCACAAAGAAGTATTTAAAGCTCAACAGGCCAACAATGACGAAACCAGATATTCTCATCACGACCTAATTTTACATATCTAGAAAACTGAACACTGAAATATACTCATATCTTAAAGTCCACACTGTATTTCTAAGTATCCATTACATGTGGTAGGAGAGTAAACAAACAAATAGTCCATCGGCATAGTCAGATTTGCTTTAGTCAGGTACTTTAAATCACTCTTTTTAAAAAAATCCTGTGAATTATTCTTTATAAGGGTTTTAACATACCGCTGCATTCCTGTCATGAAGCCCTGCTCTGAAGCAAAGGTTTTGTATTTCTAATTAAGAGCCTGTGGTCTGGATCCATAATATATGGCTTCTTTTTTTGGTCAGTCTTCTCCTTCTGTTCATCATCAGACTCATAGAAATTCTTTTCATTATCTTCTAGACCCTCATCCTGCAAAGAAAGAAATCCAATTCAAAGATCAGGTCAACCTTGAATAGACCAAATACATATTCGAAGAAAACTTTTTAAAAACATACTGCAGAATACTACTATGGAGGCAGTTTAAAAAATATTATACAATCTATGTAGAATAAAAGCCTTGTATCTTCTCATATTTTAAAACACAATAATTGCCATTTACTGCTATAGATAATGTCTCTATTATATTACATAACAAGTCTTTGAATATTAAACCTCAATAGAAATATCCACAATTGGGACCAGCAGTTGGCGTAATGGCTATGTTGCTGAACTCTCATGTAGTCGACCGCAGTTTGATTCCCAGACCCGATGGCTTAAACTCATGCAGAGTGCGTGTGCGTGTGTGCTCAAGATCCCCAGAGGAGAATGAAGGAGAAGGGATTGTGGTGTGGTCATCCCCCCTGGGGGGAGATTTCTCGCTTTCTGTCTCTCTCTCTCTGGAGAGCACATGCACCCTGTAGCAAAAACCTCTCCAAAAGAAGGAAAGAAATATCCACAATTACTCAAAGGGAACAATACTTAAAGATTAAATTTGTTTTTTTTTTTTTAATTTGCTAGAGGGTGCATGCGCTAGCTCTCCAGAGAGAAAGAGAGAGAGCGAGAGAGAGAAAGAGAGAGAGCGAGCGAGAGAGAGAAAGAAGGAAGAAAACTGAGAAAGCACCCCCCAGGGGGGGTTAACCATGCCTCATTCATTCTCTTCTAGGGATTTTGGGCATGACATGCACAAATGTCCAGCATGTTTTTTGAGCCACCAAGTCCAGGACTCAAACTGTGCAGTCAGCCATGTGATATTTAACCACCACACTCGTGGCTGGTCCAACCATTAGACTAACAAGGCTTGTATTATGAGAGTACCTAAAACGTAAAAACTACTTCCATGGGTGGTCATTCAGTCTGCGAATAGATCTTCTGTCAGAAGACAGAAGATCACTGTATGAGCAAAACAAATAATAATGAATAAAACAAATAATAATAAATCTTGATAGATTAAAAAAGCCAGTAATTAAGTATATCCCAAGTTGTCAAGAAGGTCTTATTTTGAGATTTATTAAGATAGACAGGATTTGATTCTAGGTTTTTGTCCTGAATTCTTTATTATCTCTACCAATAAAGTATGTCCATGGCATTTAGCCCCATAAACATATATAATATATAAAATATATCTGTTGCCCCAGTGTGTTCTTTGAGCTGCCTGAGCCAGGACTGCAGTGGGCCATGTGATATCCAGCTCCCTTAACCACGAGGTTATGGGGCAAGCCCACTAGTCTATACTTTCTAATTTTCTTATCATGCATATGTATTCTTCTAAAATATAAAAAACTATTTAAAATATGTCTAACAAAACCCCTTAGGATATATATATATATATTCATTCATTGGAAAAGTCATGACACATTTTTGCATAGAAAATCACATCATGGGAACCAGCAGTTAGCGTAATGGCTATGTCGCTGGACTCCCACGTAGTCGACTGCGGTTCACGTCCCGGATCCGGTGGCGTAGAACTCACGCCAGGCACGTGTGCATGCATGCCCTAGATCCCGAGAGGAGAATGGAGAAGAAGGGATTGCGGCGTGACCATCCCCCCTGGGGGGTTATTTCTCGCTTTCTGTCTCTATGTCTCTGTCTGTCTGGCGAGCGCATGCGCCCTATAGCGAAAACCTCTCCAAAAAAAAAAAAGAAAAGAAAAGAAAAAGAAAATCACATCATGACTTTTCCAACAACCCAATATGTATACATTATGTGTTTTCCTATACATACATATGATATACTTTCACCTTCTCAGTTAAAGGAAGCATTTCACAGCTTCTTCTCTGGTTTATCCAAATTGCCAGCATCACTATTCTTGTGCTTCAGGGCCATTTCCAAGTAAAACAGGGTTACTTGGATATAAGCAATACCACAAAGGCCAATCTGATACCCGAGGATGACTACTGAGTGGCTAGCACAGACAGTGCGGAGATCCTGAACAAAGGGACAATTAGTATCTCAGGTGGGACACTGTGAGATTTCATTACATTACTCAGAGTCACGCATAGTTTAAAACTTATAAACTGTTTCTTTCTGAAATTTTCCATTTAATACTCTAGAACCATGGCTGATTATGGTTCACTGAAACTGCAGAAAGCAACACTGAAGATGAAGGGGGAACTACTACTGTGCTGTCTGCTTCCAAGAAAAAGGAATAGATACACTGTCCCTCATTCCTCTCACTAAATTCAACTACGGATGCAGAACAGTTTATGTAAAACAAACATAGGAAGATGCTGAAAAGCAGAGAGAAGTAGGAAGTCTAAACAGGGAACTGGAAACCCTAAGAATGACATGACACTGCATTCCCTGGGCGTTTTGTTTTACCTCTGAGATTGGGTACTGGAGAACTGTGCAGATAAAACAAACCTCTCCAAAGCCTGCTCTCTCCAGCCAAAACACCAAGAAAGGGGCAATCTAACAAGACAGACAACTTGTAAAAATAACTAAACTCGTGCAGCCAACACCAAAGGAAAAGCTACGGCTCCAACCCATCCCCACCAGTAAAGGCTGAGATGGGGATCTTAGACTTCTGTACTTACTATGCTATAATAAGATGACCTGACAGCTCCACTGGGATGGTGTCAGAAAAGGCAAAAAGAGAACAAATTTTCATCCTCTCCAAGAGGTTACAAGGCCACCATGATAGCATCAGTGGAGACCAAGAGGGAAGGTTGTATTTCTAAGTTCACCCATTAGTAACAAGATGATCTTAATTCTCTCCACTGTAATGGTTCTAGAAAATGCCTAGTGGACAGTCAGGACTTAAAACCATACCTCGCTGTAACCCCCTACTGTCCGTAGAATCAGGGAAGGACACGTGTGAAAGAGTAATGAGGCACTTCTAACCCTCTCAGACAAAAAGCAATGAGTAAAGGACTAGTAGATTCCCAAGACTCACTTGCAGTAAAAATGAGAATCATGCCCCTGTTGTCAATGGAGGTTGAGTGGGGAAAGTGGACTTCTCTGACCTGGCCATAATATGATGAAACTTCCCTCTATCCCTGCTCAAGAACTGTCAAACAGAGCCTGCTAAACAAAAGATTAAAAGAAGATCCAGACTTAAAGGACCCTAGGTATCAATAAGAAATCACTCACTCATCATTTCAAGAGACAGTAAAATCTCAAACTAGAAGAACAAAGATAATTAGTAGATGCCAATACCAAGACAATAAGGATTTTAGAATTATCTGATAAAGATTTTAAGGCAGCCATCATAAACATTCTTCAATAAGCAATAAGGAACATCATTGAGGCCAATAAAAAAATATTTTTAAGTCTTACCAAAGAATTATAAAGTCTAAACAAAGATGGTCACAGTTGCTCAGCACTAACATAATGCTCCATGACACTGAAGCCACATGAGTAAGTCCCTGGTTTACATCCTGAAGTCTCCCTGTGCACAAAGAACAAATACACAATGATCCTGGCTGGCTGAGGCTAGGAGTGGACCCTGTCATGAAGTGCCTGTTTCCCTGTCTTTTGCTTGCTCACTCTCTCTCTCCTAGGGAAAAAATTAACTAAGGCTAAAAAATTTTTAAAAAGACAGAGCTTCAAGGACCCATGTAACTATAACAAAAGACAGAACATTCCTATCATCTGAATCCTGGAAGAAAAGGAGGAAAGGCAGAACTGAAAGAGTTCTCAATGATCTAGTAGCTGAAAGCTTCTGAAATCTGGCAAAAGACATAAAACTACAGATTGAGGAAGCTAAGCAAACCCTAAACTGGATAAACTCAAAGATATCCATAATAGTACACACAATAGTCAAACTTCTGGAAACTAAGACCAAAAGAAAAATATCCTGAAAGCTGTGTAAGTGAAATAGCACTTTACCCAAAGGAGAAAAACAATTCAAATGACAGTGGGTTTCTCATCAAAAACCATATAGGTCAGAAAGAAGCATATCAACATTTTTAAATGCTAAAGGAGAAAAACTATCAGCACAAAATCTGATATCCAGCAAAAATACCTTTTAGAAATGAAAGGAGAAAAAAAAATCAAGACATTTTCAAATAAAGGAGGGTTAATCTAATTTGTTGCCAGCAGACCACTGCAGAAGAATAGCTAAATGAAGTTCTTTAAACATAAAAGAAATAATAACAGATGGAATCTTCAAATATCAAGAGGGAACAAAAAAATAGGATAAGGACAAATATGGGTAATTGTAACCATTTTTCCTTCTCCTTTTTAAACTACATTAGATGGTCGAAGCAAAAGTTGTAAATTTGATGTAGTTATAAATATATGCATACTTAAAATTATATTTATAACCTAAGGAGAATAAAGACACAAAACAGAAGTGGCAGGAGGCTTTACCATTGAAAGGGTAACATGAGGATGAGTAGAGTGTGCTATGTGTATGTGATGCACTGCCTAGAGCATCCACTGAAAGAGCTATACAAAGACATCCGTCCAACATCACTATTGACAAAAGCGAAATCCTAACAATTTCTCAAATAGCCCACAGGAAGGCAGGAGAAAAACAAAGAAATGAAGAGCAGAAAACAAAAAATAAAACAGCAAATACGAGTCTTAAAATAATTAAATGTAAATTAAAAAAAAAACAATTAAAAAGGAAAAACTCACAGAATGGACTAAAATGCATGACCCAACTGCCTATAAGAAACTTCTTTCAAATATAAATATATAAGAAGATTGAAAGTGAAACGATGGGGTCAGCTAATGACCTGGTAGTTAAGGAGGCTAGATTTCACATGGCTGCTACGTTGTTCAAGTCCCTGGCCAGTTGCTTAAAAATCACCTCAGGCACATAGGCATGCCCATAATCCCCAAAAGGAGAGAGAAATGGAGGAAAATGGACTGTAACATGCCCAGGCCCCATAGTAGGTATTTTCTTGCTTTCTCTCTCACTCTGTCTCTCTGATAAGTACATGTGTCCTCTGGCAAATAAGAAAGTTGAAGATTGAGAAAAATACTCAACACACCAATACTAATCAAAGGAATGGCTATGATTTTTCTTTCTTTTTTTTTTTTTAGAATTATTGATTTCATTTTTTTATTATTATTATTATTATTATTATTATCATTATTATTTAATTTGACCAGAGAGAGAGAGAAAGGGAAAGTGCGAAAGCAACTTGCCAGGTCCAGGACTCAGACCGAGGTTGGCCATGTGGGAGTCCAACAGCTTAACCTGTTGGCCCCAGGAATGGCTATGTTAATATCAGATAAAGTACAGTTAAAAACAACAACAATAGATAGCCCCTAGACTGTCCCTGAACTGAATCCAGTAATAAACAGGGATGGATGCACATGAGGAAAAGAAGGCTTGAAAATGAAAATTTTGAGTTAAAAGTTAAAGCCAAAAAGCAAGCTAACAAATTGAAGAGTTTCAGAAGAACCAGGCTAAGGATGAAAATGAACAAGTAAAGAAACTTAATGAATTAAAACAATATAATTTGGATCAAGAAATAAAGAAAAATGGTGAATTAGAGAAAGAGATAACTGGATTTAAGCAACTCTTGGAAATGACAAGAAAGAAATTGAATGAATATGAAAATGGAGAACTTACTTTCCAAGGAGATTTAAAGCCTATTCAATCTGAAATGGATATTCTAGTTAATATGCAAAAACGTAAGGCACAAGCAGTATCTCATGAAAACTTAGAGCAGTTAAGAGTGAATAATTATGCTCGATCTCTAAGTCAGATGGCACTCAGAATGAGAGATCTAGAATCTGAAATCCTCAAAATAAGAGCTTCTCAAAAAGATTCTAATAAAACAGAATTAGAAAAATATAAGCAACTCTCTCTAGGAAAATCACAAATTATAAGATCATTATCCAAGAACCTGACAAAGGCTGATGAGAAGTTAGCAGCAGTCAAGGCCGAAGTTTTTTTGTTTTTGTTTTTAATTTTTTTTTTTAGAGGTTTTTTTTTTTTGCTATAGGGCGCGTGCACTCGCCAGACAGACAGAGAGAGACAGAGAGACAGAAAGCGAGAAATCACCCCCCAGGGGGGATAGCCACACCGCAATCCCTTCTCCTCCGTTCTCCTCTCGGGATCTTGGGCACGCATGCACACACGCCCGGCATGAGTTTTAAGCCACCCGGTCCGGGACGCGAACCGCGGTCGACTACGTGGGAGTCTAGCGACATAGCCATTATGCTAACTGCTGGTTCCCAAGGCCGAAGTTTTGTGGAGAAACAGCAGAATAGATCTTTACTCAACAGTCTTACTACAAGACCAGTCCTAGAGTCATCTACTGTTGGAAATCCTGATAATAGTTTAGTTTACAGCAGAAATCTCATTGCAAGAGAAACTTCAGTGCTTCCTGGCTCGATTTCAAGGCCTTCGAGTAACAGCAAGAAGAACAATGTGTTTCAGACACAACTGGAAATGTTAAGAAATATAAGTTGAGAACTAAGAGGAGTTGCTACTGAATTTGCATCTTTATCCTAGAGCTTCTCCTCAAAGATCTGATGAGTGAAACTGAACTTAAGATTTACTTTTGAGGGAACCAGCAGTTAGCGTAATGGCTATGTCGCTGGATTCCCACGTAGTCGATCGCGGTTCGTGTCCCGGACCCGGTGGCTTAAAACTCACGCCGGGCGCGTGTGCGTGCGTGCCCAAGATCCCGAGAGGAGAATGGAGGAGAAGGGATTGCGGCGTGACCATCCCCCCTGGGGGGTGATTTCTCGCTTTCTGTCTCTATGTCTCTCTCTGTCTGTCTGGCGAGCGCACACGCCCTACAGTGAAAATCTCTCCAAAAAAAAAAAAAAAAAAGATTTACTTTTGAGAGCATCATAAGAATATGGGCAGATACCAAAGAAAAATTATATGATATGAAAGATAAAATTTTATTGACTGTATTGTTTAAATAACCTTTTAATTATTTTCCATTAAACACATGACATGTACAAAAAAAATAACAAAATGACTATAGACAGAGAAAAACATTGCATAATGACAAAATGAATAATCTATGATGAAAGTTATATATCATATAAATAAAACCACATAAATATATATATATACACACCATATATATATCATTTATATAACATTCTTGAAATGACAAAATTATAGAAATGGAGAAAGATGAGTAGGGTTAAAGGTTAGGGGAGGGGGCAAATCATCAGGAAGGAAGTGGATTTAGCTATGAAACAGCAACTTGAAGGAGCCTATTCTGAATACTGCCTTTATTAATGTCAATATTCTTGTGATACTATACTATTCTATACTATACTATACTATACTATACTATACTATACTATACCATAGTTTTACAAGGTATTACCATCAAGAGAAACTGGGTAAAGGTTATACAAGATCTCTCTGAATTACTTCTCTGAATTACTTGTGAAGCTAAATTATCTTAAGCTTAATTAAGCAAAATTAAAGAGATACAAGTAATTTACTTAAACTCAATTTGTATTTCTTATGCATTGTTAAAACAATAAGGGCAATTAAAATGTTTTAGATTATAATCATTTAATGAAATATTTTCCCCTAGCTAAGTGCTTGCAAATAAGGTACAATCTTCACTTAAATTTTGGCATACATATTGCTGGAAAACACTTTACATCAGAAGTACAACTTTCAGGTCTTTTAGCTCAGTGACTTTTAAATCTATACTAAAAACTTAAATAATTCAAACAGACACAACTCATAGAAGTCATACTTTTTTAAAAAAACAAAACAAAGAATCCTTTTTTTATTGCTGGGGGCATGTACACTCATGAGAGAGGGAGGGGAAGAGAGAGAGAGAGAAGAAAGGACCCCTCAATGGAGTCTGAACATGCCGCAATCCCCCCCCCCATTTCTCCATTCTATAGGGAAACTAGGCACGCATACACATGCGCCTGTGTGTTTATCAAGCCACTGGTGTCAGAATGCACACTGTGGTCGGCCATGCAGAATACCCAGTTCCCTATGCACAGTGCCTAACTTCTGTGCTACAGGACTGGCCCTAAAATTATTTTATAATGATACTTTCAAATTTAAGCCAGAAATTATAGAATTATCACTCTTCTTTGAATACAAAATAAACAAACTACTTGTCTCTTAGTGTTTAAAAAACAAACTATAATTGAGATATACTTTTATATCAAGGACAGACTTGGGTGACCACTCCTTAACAGTGTTTAGTAAAAGTAGTTCTATTAAGTGCTTAGCAAACCAATAAAGCATATGCAAAAAATCAAATATGCAAAAAATCAAATGCTCTAAGCGCAAGCACTCACCTATAATCTTAAGTCAACATTAATCAAATGTTCAAACTGTACTTAAGCATAATATATTATAAAATTGTTCCATTAACAAACATAGCACTATGGCAAATAAATCCTCAAATGTACATAAAAAGCTTCTAATAAGCATTTATTCATTCCATTTCTTCCTCATTGTTAATTAATATGTGTTCAATTACATCATTTTAATGAAGGGCATATTTGTATTACTTCTTTTATTATACAAATGTTTATGATTATGGTAGTAATTTCAGTAAAAAGATTTCAAAGGAGAAATTTTCTTTCATTAGTATCTCTCTCACATAAAATTCAAAGATCTTATATAGCTATTTGGAAAACTTCTACAAATTAGTATTTAATAGTATATAAATTACTATATTTTCCTACAATATTAGGAATTATTTGAAATAATATAAAGTTTTAATAATGGGATTATGAGATGATAAACCAGAACATAGTGCTTATAGTTAAAATAGTCGGTAAGTTCTTTAAAAGTATATTCTTAGAAGAAATTTACTTTTACTTTTTATCAGATTTCAATTAGGTTTTACTGCCATGAAAACATCAGGATATAGCTCTGTAGATCTGTCTCTCCCAGTTACTTACAAACTATATGCATATACCAACTGCATAATTCTCATAAAATAGAAAAAAATCAAATAGAAAGAATAGAATAGAAAAAATAATTGATAAGTGAGGAATTGATATTTTTATGAGATTAATGAAATGAATAAGATGAGTCTACCAAGGAGAATGGGAATCAATCCCCAATCTATTACTTCAGGCTGTTTCCTCAGGTTTCTCAGAACAGACATTAACCCAAGCAAGGGATGCCACTGCACGACCAGTTGGGCTACAGCAGAGCACACCCATTCAGTCAGAGCTGGCTCTAAGACATATGGCAAACTACTCAACCTTTGTCTTGATTTGACCTCCTGCCTTGATGTACTCCTCTGTAAAAGATAAAAATTATCAGAGAAGTGTTCACGAGGACTGAATCAGTTTAATGAAGGTTATACCAGCACTTGGTGCCTGATACAAACTAATCACTCAAATAAGTAACTATCACCTCTGCTTTTATTATTATGAAACTGTCTTTCTGGACATCTAACAGGAACTATTACTTAACCTCAAATCAAGTATCTCTAGATACCAAATATGGAAAAAGGTTTTCCCCTTAACATTATTCCTCAGAAAAGAAGCTGCCTCATATTTTGGGATTTTAAAATTTCTTACGAGGTTGTGAAACAACTGCTTTGTTGTGAACCATAATGTGCAGGTTGGGGAACTCATTACACTGTAACAACTTTAATCAAAGCTAGTTACAGATGCTTAAAGGAAGTCACAAACTCTAGTCATAAAAATGACATTATATGTAAGTCTTCAAAGATAACTCTTTTAAAAGAAGGCAAATTAGGATCATACACTTCTATTTCTAGAAATGGCTAAACATGCTATTTGGAACAACTCTTTCAGTGAGAATTAGAAAAGTTGGGAAGACAACTAGGAAACGTATCCGTGTGAAGACACTGGAGAGCTAAAAGAAGAGTTATGATTTATATAGGTGAGACCAGAAGAAGCAATAAACCTAGAAATCTGTCTGACATTTACAATTGCTTGCCCCCAAAATGTCTGTCTTAATTACATGAGAGGAGACTGAGAGACCTAAAAGTCGCATACGTCTTTCAGTAGATTCACAAAAGTACAGAAACAAAAATTGGAGGTCAGGATCTACTTAAAAAGCACACTCTGGCTAATTCTCCTGGTGTCTGGTTTAAAAGCTGGAGTATATTGCACAAAATAAAGATGATCAGACTAAAGCTCAGTTTCTGAATCATCTCGATCCACAACTGAAGTGATTAAATAACTCAGACTGGTGATTCCCTTACACTCCACCAACAAACCAAAATGATCATCCAAAGCTTCAAACTGCTTCACCAAATTACCGGGGAGAAAACAGTGGTCTCAGTGAGTCAGGATACTCATTCCATTTGGAAGGAAATATAGGATATAAAGTAGAAATTGTCAAAGAGGGAGGAACTTATGAAATACACTACTAATGTTTGTTTCTCAATCTGGGTATTTTTTACATAACTGTATTCCATTTATAAAAATTCATGAAGCCATTTGCTTCTGACACACGTAGTTTTCAGTATATACTTCAATAAAATGTTTTTTAAGGTGGCTGGATCTACAGTCTCAGTCTTGTATCCAGCAATTTGAAAAATACTCCAAGCACATGCTCATGTGTACCCCAAATCCTGAAAGAACAAAGAAAGGGAGAAAGGACTGAGGGACAGGCATGACCTTCCCCATTGAGGGGTGCCTTCCTCACTCTCACTCCGTCTCTCTCTGTTAAGTGCACACACCCTTTCTGGGGGAGTGAATGAATGTGTATATATATACACACACACACACACACACACACACACACGTGTGTGTGTGTGCATGTAAAGAGAGAGAGAAGGAAAGAAGGCAATGATGATATGGGAACAAATAAACAAAGACAGTACAAGTATAAAGCATACAGGGGCCCAAGCTGGTGGGCACAGTTAGCAATGCTACAAGACACATTGTCAGCCACATTTGGATGCCCAGGCTGGACTGAAACATGCAGGATGTGTGTGCAAACACCCAAGATCCCACAGAGCTGAAAGAATAGAAAGATCATGGTATAACAATAACTCTTATCGAGGGTATTTCTCTCTGTCTCTGCCTCTCATGAATAAAATACATAAGACTTTTTAAAAAATGCACAGAAAATCTAGAAAATGAGGATAACGGTCATGAATTGTAAATGAAATGTGTTATTAACTGAATGTTTGTGTCTCCCAAACATTCATATTGAAATCCGTATCCCCAGTGTGATGATATAACAAGGTAGGGTCTTTGGGAGGTGATCAAGTCATGAGGATGGAAACCTCATAAATGAAATTTGTGGAGGAATGTTAAATGCATCACACTGAATGAGAGAAGCCAATCTAAAAAGGTTACATACTATATAATTCCAAGTATATGACATTCTGGAAAAGGCAAAATATGGAGATAGTAAAATGTCAGTGGTTGCCAAGTTAGGTGAGAGGAAGGGATGAACACGGGATTGTTGGTGCAGCAAAACTACCGAGCATGATAATGGAGTAGTATACTCATGTCACTATGGATCTATCAAAATTATCAAAATCCATAGGATAAAGACACCAAGAGTGAATCCTAATGTAAACTATGGGCTATGAGGATAATAATGTGTTAATGCAGGTTCATTGATTGTGGTGCAAGATGCTGATAATGGGGGAGGTTGTATTGGGGTGATAAGGGAAATCCCTGTACTTTAAACTTAGTTTTACTGTGAATTTACAGTTACTCTAAAAAATTAAAGTCTATTTAAAACAAAAACCACTCAATTTAATACATCTGTGCTTATGTCACATGAAAACAGGTTTCCCTCTACACAAAAAGCTAGGGTAAAAAAATCAGGGTAAAATACAGCTTTTTACTTTTCTTCTAAAAAACACTTTTGAAGACAAAAATGTTGCTACAGTAAATATAAGCTTCACAAAGGAAAAAAAAAAGTTGTTACTCCATAAAGTATATTTGGGAAAAAGCAGTTTATATGCCCTTTACATAGACTCATGGAATAAAGAAGAGTGAGAAATTATATTTAAGTAGAAACACTTTCTATAGACTTCATATTTAATCTCCAAACATGATTGCTCACAAAAACCGTAAGAAGTCAGTATTTGGATGTTGAGGATAATCTGCTTTGGTAGAAGGATTTATTTTCTTAAGAATTATTTTATTTTGTTTGCCACTATTACTATTTTAATTTGTTTCAGGGCATGCATATTCCCCAGAGACAGAGAGAAAGAGTGAGAACGCAAGCTGCCAGGTCCAGAACTCAAACCACATTAGGCCGTGTGGGAATCCAGCACTTCACCCACCTGCTGGCCCCAGGTAGAAGGATCAAAAGACATAGGGAGATTTACTCATTTTATCTGAATGGATTTGCTAAGAAATAAACACTATGACCTTTTCATCAATTCCTAAAAAGTAACTGAAAAAGAAAAACTAAAATTGACAACAGTTAAAACTGCACACAGCAAAATTTTGTTGTATCTAAAAATTGGTAAAGGAATCAACTACTCCCCAAAGTGGAACATGTAACCAATAACACTGAACTTAGTAGAAATAAAAGGCAACTTTGCTGAAGAAACCTCTAATATTAGTAAAGCATTTGCAAAAATACCTCTTTGAATTCACTAAACAACTCCATGTGGCAAGTAAAGCAGATATTTATCATTCTTTTCTCAGATGAAAGAACTGTTACACACGATTTACAAGAATTACCTACCAATAGTCACAGAGATATCTGACTTTGGTGTGGTGCAATCTCTAAGTAGTAGGGTTTAGAATGTGATCTCAGGAATTATTACTCTTTATCCTGTCATCTTTGTCCTTTAATTACCTTGGCTTTTATAGTAGTCCAGCAAAAGACATTGTTGTCTGAATTCCAAAGTAGCCTGAAGGGTGTCAGTACCATCTTGAGATTTACAACAGGACAAAACAACAGAAATCTCTGCAGCCTGCCAAGGCTCTGTACTATTCCATAATGTTTAAGTGACTCAGAGCACATGTCATGACATTTCCATGTAATCTGAGACACTGTATTAATCAACTCAAGCTGCTATAACAAAATACCATAGAAAGATCAGCTAAAACAACAGGTATCTCTCACAGTTCTTGAGACTGGAAAGTCCAAGAGCAAGATGTCAGATAATGTAGTTACTGGTAAGGACCCTCTTCCTGACTTGCAAACGGCTACCCTACAAGGCAGAAAGAGCGGAAACAAGCTCTCTGGTGTCTCTTATTAGGGTACTTATCACATCATGAAAGCCCTACCTTATGACTTGATTAAAACCTAATGACCTCCCAAAAATCCCACCTCCAAATATCATCACATTGGAGGCTAGGCCTTCAACATATGAATTTTGGGGGGATATAAATGTTCAGCCTATAACAGGTATCACAGTAAAACACTGATGGCCTTTCTCTGACACTGAGTTAGATGTTCTGACAAGAAGAGGATAGATGGGCCAGCTGGTGGCATGGTGGTTAAGGTGCTGGACTTCCACATGGTTGAGTCCCAGACCCAGTGGCTTGAAAATCATACTGGGTACATGTGCGTGCATGCCCAAAATCCCAAGCGGAGAAAGGAGGAAAAAAGACTGTGGCATGGCCATGCCCCTGGGGTGGCAGTGATTTCTCACTTTCCCTCTCTCCGTCTCTCTCTCTCTCTCTCTCTCTCCAATGAGTGCACATGCCCTATGGCGAAAAATTTTAAAAATAAACCAATAAAAGGGAAAAGGATAGTTGATTACCAATATCATTATTAGTCGGTCAAATTAGTTATTCGGTATGATATTAGAGATGAATTGACTAGAAAAAATTTTCACGTTTAACAAAACTCTTAATATTTTTCTTGAAAAAAAAAAAAGTCTCCTTCCCTAAAATTCAGATCTATTAAAACAACATAGGATGTGCATACTGAGTTGAGCTATTCTTTTTCTTCTGTGAAGAAACTGCTATGCTATTCATACTACATGCTTTATACCACAGCCCAGTGACCACTCACACAGGTGGAAGTGTGAGTTTGAGGACCACTGAACACTGAATCTCCCCCAATACATCACAATTATGGAAACACCTGTGCATGTAACTTTGTGTTGAGCCTCTATGAAAATGCACAGCATTGAACTGCCCACAACACTTTTCATTCCTTATGACTATATGTTCAGCACTAGTATATAAGAAACAATCTTTCTAAATGCACTAGTTTCCAAACTTTGTTATTAAGAAATCTGGACGATCTATATAAGGAATTTCCAAATTTTCCTGAAATAAAATATGTTCATGACACACAATGAACTTAGGTCTAAGGGTTCTAAAACAAGAAAAATAAGAATCCCAATTATTAGAAAACTAATCTAGCTAAATCTAGTGGTAAAAAATAAAAAAGAAACACTTTTGCTAAGCATGCACTTCAGACTAGCTCTTAATCATAAATTTTGAAATGAAATTAAAACCATTCTAGTAGAACTAATCATGATTCCTCATGTATTCCTTCTCTCCTTATTTTAATCCCTGAAATAAACAGATTAATATATTAGAGAGAGGTAGGTAAAATGTGTGCCTAATTTAAAGTATAATTCTCCTTTAAGACAAAACAAAAGCAGAGGTTTTGCAACATTTGCAGTCATTCTTTGGGACTGGGGGGATAAATACATAATTTTTCATTTTTAATTTGGTCAAATGGAGAGTGTACTTGTCAGAGAGAGAGAAAAAGCACCCTCAACAGGGTGGGGTCACTCTGCAATCCTTTATTTCTTCACCTTTTGGGATTTTGAGCACACGTACAGACACACTCAACATGTTTCTCAAGCTGCTGGGTCTGGGACTTGAAGTACATGGTCAGCCATGTGGGATCTTGCTTCCTTAATCACCAGGCCATGGGCTAGTCCAGTTTTTTGTTTTCTTAATCCCATAGGGATTAGACACCTGTATTCTAAAGAAAGTGAGGGTAGGTAACTAGAGTACTAAGAAACACCAATTTCAAATTTTTAAAAATCAAGACCCAGCCCATAGAATAGTATTTAAAGCAGCTGGATCCCACATGGTCAACCCTGCAGTTCGAATCCCAGACCATGGAGTTTGAAAAATACATTGGGCAGGTATGCATGCATGCCCCAAATCCCTAAATTTTCTAACTTCAAATTACTCGCAATTAAATAATCCTTTCATAGAATAAAGAGAATACATTGAAAAATATAGACTATGTCCAACAGAATAACTAAAACTCGTAACAGCAACATCACAAATGTTGGCACATAGGTAGAACAATCGAAATCCTCATATATTGCTGTAGGCAGTACAATATGGTTGTCAAGGGCTAGATTCTGTCCTTCCCAACCCCCATCAACTTTCTATGTTGAAGTCCTAACCCCTAACATGTACCTCTGAATGTGACTTTACATGATTTATAAGGCCTTTTAAAACGTGATTGAGTTAAAATGAGACTATTAGTATGTGCCCTAATCCAATCTGATTGTATGCTCATGAGAATAGGAAATTTGGAGACACAGAGAGACACATACATACAGAGGAAAGATCATGTGAGGAGACAACCATCTGAAGGAAAGGACAGAAGCCTCAGGAGAATCCAAAGCTGCTACTACTTGATCTAGACTTCAGAACTGAGAGAAAATAAAAACTTCCATTGTTTAAGCCATCCAGTCTGCGATTTTGTTATGTTATGGCAGCCCTAACAAACTAAAACAATAGTACAAGAACTTGGGAAAAAAAGTCTAGCAGGTCCTCATAAAACTGAAATGCATCTACTTTATAACCCAACAATTCTATATGTAGGCATTGACCCGATATGTTGAAAGTGCATCTCTACAAAAAGATTTGTATTAAAAATATTCATAAAAAATATTACAAAACTAAAAATATCCCAGGTATTCAGTAATCTGAAAGTGAATATACTATGACATATTAAGGCAATAAGATATTATTCAGCAAAATAATTTTTAAAAAAGCAAAAAAGTACTAATTAATACAACATGGATCAATATCCAGAATATTATGCTGAGTAAAGGAGGGCATATGAAAAAGAAGATAATTCTATAGAAAGCTCTATAACAAGATACACTAATCTTTGTATTAGTAAACAATGTTCCATAATTACACTCATGTTTTCTGCAATGTTAAGACTTCCTGGGCAAAAAGTGGTGACAACTTGGATTAAACAATGAATAAAAGATAAATGAGTCTTGGAAGTGAGAGACATTCAGGTAGAACTACAGGTTTATTTCCCATCCATTTAAACTCCAAAAAGTAATAGAAAAAGAGACATTTCCCTCCTCTCTCCTGGGAAGACAGGATTTGTTTACATTAGAAAGATAAGGGGGAACCAGCAGTTAGCGTAATGGCTATGTCACTGGACTCCCACGTAGTCGACCGCGGTTCGCGTCTCGGACCCGGTGGCTTAAAACTCACGCTGGGCGCGTGTGTATGCGTGCCCAAGATCCTGAGAGGAGAATGAAGGAGAAGGGATTGCAGTGTGACCATCCCCCCTGGGGGGTGATTTCTCGCTTTCTGTCTCTATGTCTCTGTCTGTCTGGCGAGTGCACGCGCCCTATAGCGAAAACCTCTCCAAAAATAAATAAATAAATAAAAGAAAGATAAGGTAACTAGGGGCTAGCCAGTGGAGTAGTGGTTAAGACAGCTGAATCCCTCATGGTTGACTTCATGGTCCAAGTCCCAGATCTGATAGTTTGAAAATGACACTGGGCACATGCGCATGAATGCCCCAAACCCAGACAGGCTGGAGAAATGGAAGTGAAGGGACTGTGGCATGGTCATGCCCCATTGGAAGGATGCTTTCTCCTCTTCTCTCTCTCTCATGTTCTCTCTCACATAAACACACAGGTGTTGGGACCAGCAAGTGGTGTGGTGGTAGAAGCACTGGACTCCCACATGGTAAACTGCAGTTGAAGTCCTGGACCCAATGGCTTGCTTTCTCATATTCCCTCTCTCTGGTCAAATTTAAAAAATAAATAAATAAATAATAAATTAAATTAAATTGTATCTTTAAAAAAAAGATGTTTTTCCCCTTCCCTGTGTCTCCGTCTCTCTCATGCACATGCTCTCTGGTAGATTAAAATATAAATAAAATAAAGAAAGATAAAGTAGCTAACTATTCATTCCCCCAATAAAAAGGAAGAAGATCAGATATAAAAGTAGTAGTTCTATATAAGCTGTGAAATTCATAAAGGACTCAGGAGGGGCTCCTCTCCCACATTACAGACCTCCCTGCAGTATATGGACGTAACATTGGCCCTCACAACATCAACACCACCAAGAACTGAAGAATATGAAAGGGACACTAAGATAAATTAAGGGTAAATAAACTAAGAATAAACAAACTGAGTAAACAGAACTGCCTGAATTAGAAAAGGGTAACCATATCAAATGAATAACTAACCAACACCACCATCCAATATTTATACAGGGTTTACTACAAGCTTCATACTAGACAAATTACATGGGTTTTCAGATGGATGTACACCCATCTGTGACGACGAAGGCAATCTCAGATCCTTCACTTCTGAACACAACAACATGGGTTTGACCTGTGCTGGTCTACTTATATAAGCATTTTTTTTTTCAAAGACAAGACAGACAATTAATCTTGTTAACAGATTATGTAAACTGACAATATCAATGAGTACAGTATACTATTATAAATTTATTTTATCTTACTTATGGTTTTCTTTTCTTATATTTATTTATTCTATGAGCAAAACAGATAGACAGAAAGAAAGAAACAGCTGCCCCAAAGGAGTCTTGCCACTGCAATCCACCCACAGCCTTCACCCAGTCCTGTATCATCCATATCATGGGCATATGTATGCTGGAGGGATTGATTGAGGTCTCTGGACTAGAATTGGAAACCTTACTATATGGGATTGATTCACAGAGCATCTCATTTTGTACTGCACACACCACTATCTGGCCCTCTTACAGTTTTCTTTATAACATTTCTTTCTTCTAGCTTACTTTATGAAAGGGATACAGTATATAAAACAGACACAAAATATGAAGCAACTGTTTGTCATTGGTAAGGCTTTCTGGTCGACATAGACTGTTAGGAGTTAAGATTCTGGGGCGTCAAAACCTATATATGGATTTTCAGCTGTGCAGGGTTTAGCTCCCTTAACTCCCACGCTATATAAGGATCAACATAGTAAAAAAAAAAAAAAAATATGAAAGGGATACAGTATATAAAACAGACACAAAATATGAAGCAACTGTTTGTCATTGGTAAGGCTTTCTGGTCGACATAGACTGTTAGGAGTTAAGATTCTGGGGCGTCAAAACCTACATATGGATTTTCAGCTGTGCAGGGTTTAGCTCCCTTAACTCCCACGCTATATAAGGATCAACATAGTAAAAAATAATAATAACAATAATAATAATAATAATAATAATAATAATAGTAACTGGATTTACCACTGAGAACAGGTAAAAAGGACTAGGATTGAGAGGTAATAATATTTCATATTATGATAAGGGCTAATATTACTAACATAAATGTAATTATAAACACTCTAAAATTTGTACATTTGCCCTGACAGAGATACAATTTAGGCAAAATAAAGGCATACCTATTGCATTAGGGGTGACCCAAACAAAGGTAAACTAGATAACTAAAATTCTTTGAGAACAAGATCCATTCTGTCCTTTCCAGACCCAAGAATCCACACTGTGACTGTAAGCTGCTGTCTTCAACACTGCACTGAGTTTCGAAAGGGTGACGGGGTGAGGGTATATTAAAATAAAGTTTTCCTACAGAGTCACTTATCTTTTTCTTAAATATTTGGAGGTTGCATAAACCCTTGACTACCTTCTTAATTCAAAGAATGGTTCTACTTTCACCAGTTTTCTTGCATCTCTGTGGAGGAACAAGCTCTTGGAGTTTCCTACTCTTACTCTACCAGTTTACTGACTCACTTTCCATTTGAAAATTCTTATAATAAAATTTTAGAAAAAATACACGTAAAACCTTTTTCTGTTTCTTTTGTTGTTGTTTGTTTGTTTGTTCTGAGAGGTTTTTGCTATACGGTGCCGTTATCAATAAGTACAGTAAGACAGAGAGACAGAAAGTGAGAAATCACCGCCCCAAGGGGGATGGCCATGCCACAATCCCTTCTCCTCCATTCTCCTCTCGGGATCTTGGGCACACACGCCTGGCATGAGTTTAAGCCACCAGGTCCAGGACTCGAACTGTGGTCGACTACATGGGAGTCCGGCAACATAGCCATTACGCCAACTGCTGGTCCCCAAAAAAACTTTTTCTGTTTCTCGTAGAGCCACAACTTACAGCAGATTTGGAAAGGAAATCTGAGAAACACAAAATGACCTGTAGCACTGATACAATTTCACTAAAGGTATGCAGTATATGATACGGTATAAAATAATTTTTGAATTATAGGAAATGAGAAATTATGACTGAACACACAGATAAGAGAAATACTAATATAACCACACTAAATATATTTTATATTCTAATTAAGCTCCACATATAAAAATAAAAACTAAATCATTTTATAGAAAGAGACATACAAATACAGGTAAAGCATCTCTAATCTGAAAATCCCAAATCCTAAATACTCCAAAAATCTGAAAGTTTTTGAACACTGGTATCATGCCACAAGTGGAAAATTACAAGCACAGTCGTGGACCCGGCAGCTCAAGATCAGACCAGGTGCGTGTGCTCGTGTGCCCAAAATCCTGAGGAGAATGGAGAAGAAGGGATTGTGGTGTGGCCATTGCAGCTGATTTCTCTTCTCTCAGTGTCTCTCTCTGTTTCTCTCTAGCAAGTGCATGCATCCTATGGAAAAAAGTAAAGAAATAAATAAGAACTTTTTAAAAATTAGACAGATTCTGCCCATTAAAGAAATAAATAAGAACTTTTTAAAAATTAAACAGACAGATTATGTCCATCCAACAGTGTTCTAGCTGGTGAAACAGATTTCTGTTGCGTCCCACTCTAGCCATCTTTCCTAGTTCTCTCTGCTATGTTTTTAAATCAAATATATGGGGTGCTTATATTAAAAAGTCCCAAATAGATAAGTAAAGGGATTTAGCCCTTCTACTGTACTATATTTAACTCCTTACTCTAAGAAATTCTTAATATAAATTGATAGGATTTCCAGTATTTCAAGATTTCTTGGATATTTCACCTTTGTATCTTAGTCTCCTCATACATAATGCAAGGGTACTAAGCCTTAAATAATTATCATTTTTCAACTATTTAGGACAGAGACTAGCAGTCAATAAAACAGAGTCTAGTATTAAGTACATGTGCAATACATGTTGGCTGGTTTTGTCGTCATTCAACCAAAAACCACAAATCCACAAACAATATCTAATTTCCAAGCCTGATTTCTAAGTACCAATGGCCAGGAAGTCCTTATAATTCAACCTTTCTCCTGCAGAAAAATCAAATCTTCGGGGACCAGCAGGCGGCATGGCAGTTAAGGCGCTGGACACTCCCACATGGCCAACCACAGTTCAAGTCCCGAAACTGGTGGCTTTCTTTCTCTCTTTTTCTCTCTCTCTCTCGTTCTTTCTCTGTCTCTCTCTGGTCAAATTAAATGAATGAATGAATAAATAAAGTTAGATAATTCTTTAAAAAAAAAAAAGAAAGAAAAATCAAATCTTTAATGAAATACTGAGAAGCCTATCAATTTATATTATGAATTTCTTATAGTAAAAAGTTGAATATAATACAACAGAAGGGCTAAATACAAATTAATGTCTGCCATTCTGAGACTGCAATGTACCTTTCTTGGCAACCCCTTTACTTATTTGTTTGGTATTTTTTAATGCAATGGGCACACATGCACACACACTTGGCATGATTTTCAAGCCACTAGGACAGGGACTTGAACCACAGTCAGCCATGTAGGAGTCCAGCATGCTGACCACTATGCCACATGCTGGGCCCTGAGGTAACTATTTTACAACTCTAAAATATATCTAAAGTTTCCAAAGTCCAAGAGGATTGCAATGATTTTTTTTTTTTGAGAGGATTTTGCTATAGGGCACATGCCCTCGCCAGAAAGAGAGTGAGACAGAGACAGAAAGCAAGAAACTACTCCCCAGAGAGGATGTCCACACCACAATCCCTTCTCCTCCATTTTCCTCTTGGGGTCTTGGGCACGCATGCATACACACCCGGTGTGAGTTTAAGCCACAGGACTCGAACAGCAGTTGATTACATGGGAGTCCAGCAACATATCCATTATGCCAACATATCCCAATACAAATCTTTTTTGATTCCAAAGTTTATAATTGTTTTGTCTATTTCTGCAAAGAATGTTTCAGATAACTGGATTGAGATTGCATCAAATACGCAGATTAATTTGGGTAGGACTGACATCTTTTTTTTTTTTTTGAAGAGGTTTTTGCTATAGGGCGTGTGCACTCGCCAGACAGACAGAGAGAGACAGAGAGACAAAAAGAGAGAAATCACCCCCCAGGGGGGATGGCCATGCCGCAATCCCTTCTCCTCCATTCTCTCGGGATCTTGGGCATGCACGCACACGCGCCCAGTATGAGTTTAAGCCACCAGATTTTGGATGCAAATCACAGTCGACTACATGAGAGTCCAGTAACATAGCCATTAACACTAACTGCTGGTCCCATGGACTGACATCTTGATTATATTACTTCTTCCAATCCAAGAGCACAGAAGGTCCTTCCATTTGTTTTTTATATATTTAATTTATTTTTTTCACTTTTTCATAGTCTTCCTTATAAAATTGGTAGGCATGATACCAAAAAAAAAGGATTATAAATGATTAAGCTTGTTTACAAGATAAAAACAAATCAAAACCTTGTTTTGTATTGTCTGAAATAGTTCACAATAGTGTGTATTTACTAATTTATCTGTCATCAAGAGAGCACTTTGCGGGAACCAGCAGTTAGCGTAATGGCTATGTCCCTGGACTCCCACGTAGTCGACCGCGGTTCGTGTCCCAGACCCGGTGGCTTAAAACTCATGCCGGGCGCGTGTGCGTGCATGCCCAAGATCCCGAGAGGAAAATGGAGGAGAAGGGATTGTGGCGTGACCATCCCCTCTGGAGGGTGATTTCTCGCTTTCTGTCTCTATGTCTCTCTCTATCTGTCTGGCGAGCGCACACGCCCTATAGTGAAAATCTCTCCAAAGGAAAAAAAAAAAAAAAGAGAGAGCACTTTGCCTAAAGGAAAGGTCTGGCTAGTGTGCAAAATGTTTACAATCTTTTGTTACATTGTAGATTTTCATTCATTTGTAAGCCATTCTTATAAATATCACTTTTATTTTTGGTACGTGTGAAACAGCAACTAAAATTTATTTTATCAATGTTTCTTGAATAAACTGAATAGCTTTTGTTAAAATAAATGAATAAATAAAAGAAATATAGCTATTGCAATCAAAGAACCAATTTCTAAATTTTAGTTCATTTAAATTTAAATAGCCACATGCAGCTAGCAACTAATACTGTATTAGGCACCACAGTCCTTCTGAATGTTCATGTCCTCCCCCAACACTCTTTTGTTGAAATCCTAATAAAATGATAGTATTAGGATGGGGCACTTTGGGAGGAGATCAGGGTGAGAAGGGTAGAGTCTTCACAAATGGGATCCCTGCCTTAGAGGAGGCTCCAGAGCTGCCTCGCTGCCTTGCAGCCCTCCACCCACGAGGATGGCAATGAGAAGGCACCATGTATGAACCAGAGGCCGGCCCTCAGCAGACATCAAACCTGCCTGCACCTTGATTTTGGAAAAGTTGGGCTTCAGACTGAGAAATAAAATGTTTCATGAATTACCCAGTTTATTTTTTGTTATAACAGATTATTTTAAAAGGTAGGAGTGGGAGAATTGATATTGGAAAGGCAATGAGAAGTATCTCAACAGCTGCATATAAAACAATGTTTGCAGAGCACTCAATAATCTGAAGGCTAGAAACCAGCAGGTCACATGGTAGTTAAGGCACTAAACTCCCACAGGGATTGTTTAAAATATATTCTGATGGAGTTTTGTTTTTTTTTGGAGAGGTTTTTGCTATAGGGCGCATGCACTCACCCGAAAGACAGAGACAGAGACAGAAAGTGAGAAATCACCCCCCAAGGGGATGGCCACGCCGCAATCTCTTCTCCATTCTCCTCTCGGGATCTTGGACATGCACACATGCACATGCACCCGGTGTGAGTTTAAGCCGCCAGGTCCGGGACTCTAACCATAGTCAACTACATGGGAGTCTAGCGACATAACCATTATGCTAACTGCTGGTCCCCGATGGAGATTTTTAAATGCTTTGTAACAGTGACATAATAAACTATGCAAATTAAAAATTAACTAATATTTTATTCCAAGAAGAACTAAAAATACCACAAGATAAAATCAAATTATTTAACATAATATTCAGAAAATTATGGTAAGAGAAACAGTACACATGGATCATAAAAGTGTATATAACTATATTGCAAATATAGAATAGGGTAAAAAGAAGTGTGAGGTAATATAAGAATGCCAAATTCTCTATTTCACTAGTAGAAAGTCAATATATAATGGCTAAAATTGATAAATCAAAAAACAGCAATATATTTATATTACTAACAATGGTAAAAAAATGCATACCAGTATACTCTATTATGAATAAAAGAAGAAAAAAATATTTTTGAATGGAAAAAAGTGGACCAGCTGGTGGCACAGTGATTGCAGCAGCTGGATCCCACAAAGAGCCGACTGTGTGTTTCAAGTTCCAAACCCTACAGCTTGAAAACCATGCATGGCTGATTGGCTAAGCAATTTGCGTCCTGGATCTGGTGGCTTGAAAAACACACTGTGTGTGTGTGTGTGTGTGTGTGTGTGTGTGTATGCTCATATGTCTCAAAGGAGGGAGAAATGAAGAAGGGACTGTGGTGTGACCAGCCCTCTCTGGTGGGCACATGAGACCTATAGCAAACCAAAAATAAATAAATAAATAAAGGAAGAAAAGATGCAAACACAAAAGTTAAAATATACGAGGGAGCAAATTCAGACACTGGTAAAGGTACAACAGGAAAATATGTCTTAGAGGCCTTTAATTTCTTGTTTATTTAATCACATACATAATACTTAAATGAAAAATTTTTTTGAAAAAGGACACCTGTGAGTTTAAAAAATCCAACCAATAAGAATAATTATGCACAACAAAAGGAATAGGGACTCTTTAAAATAAATGCACAGCCAATGGAAAGGAGACCTCATTTTAATATCAGCTCATGTTTTACAGTTTCACATTAAACTATATATATTGAACTCTTCATTAACACTTGCCTATAAAAGTACATGAAAAAATTCTATGTGTATTATAAAGCATGTATTCTATAACAACTCCTCAGTGTTTTGCTTTAACAAAACCCACAGAACAGTAATATCTAATAATCCAAAGGCAAGACAGAACACAAAATTCATTTTACAAAAACATTTACTATGTACAGGAAATGAAAACTCAATGAAAGTAATTTCTAATATTTTGGTTCTTTTAAGACAAGACCTAGACCTGGACGTACAGTTCGTGAAGCATCCCTAACAAAATGCATGTTAAGTTCAATTGCCACTAATAGTGTGGCAGCTCTGTGGCCTAGTGAGTGGTAAAGGGAGCTAGATCCTACACGGCTAATGGGAATTAGAATTCCAGCCCTGGAGGCCTGAAAAACACACTGGGTACCCGTGAGTATGTGCATGTCCAAAATCCCAACAGGAGGGAGAAATGGAGAAGGGATTGCAGAAGGACCACACCCCACTGGGAGGGTGCATTCTCCCTCTCTCTATGACAAGCACACACACCCTTTGGCAATTAACAAAACAGAGAAAGCAGGGGTTTTAGATTAGATTGTGAGGTAGAACCTTCATGAATAAATTGATCCAGTCTTGGAATAATGGATTCATGGAATGATAAGGTTATTGTGGGAGTGGATTTATTACTGTGATAATGAGTTGTTATAAAGGTACCCAGTGGGCCAGCCAGTGGTATAGACGGGTTAAGGTTGGCTGGACCACACATGGCCAACTTCATGGTTTGAGTCCCAATTTGAAAAACATGCTGGGCATGTGGGTGTATGTTTGTGTGCTCACATATACATGCCCAAAGTCCCCCAAAGAGGGAGAAATGGAGGAGAAGGGATTGCGGCATGGTTTTCTGTCAATGGGAGGAGGAGGGGATACCTTCTTATTTTCTCTCTCTCTGTCTAGCAAGTGCACATAATCATTTTTTAAAGAATTGTTTTATTTAACTTTATTTATTATTATCATCATTATTATTTTTCAGTTTGATCAGAGAGAGACAGAGAGAAAGAGGAAGTGAGAAAGCAAGCCACCAGGTCCGAGACTTGAACCATGTGGGAGTCCAGCACCTTTAACCACCATGCCACTTGCCAGCCCCAGTAATCATTTTTTTTAAAGTGGTCCTCTCATGTGTGCACATGCACTCATGTGCGCTCTCTCTCACTGGCTCTACCCTACTTCTCTCAGGAGCTATCTTCTGCCTTCCATTTTTCTGTCATGAAATGTCCCTTATAGATGCAAGTGCCACGCTCTGAGACTTTGCAGCCTCCAAAACTGTGAGCCAGATAAACTTCTGTTCTTTATAAATTACCCAGTCTCAGTTATTTTCTAATAGTAACAGAAAACAGACCAAGATAGGACCTTCACTTGCAGAAAAGCACTAACCAAGAACTATGTATATATATGTTGTCTTTTAGTGAGTTCTTTTATAGCTACCTCTGGAAAACTTAAGAACCTACCTCAAAAGTATTTAAAACAAAATTGTAAATTTGTAACTTCCTTAAAGTTATTTTATAATTATAATGTAGATATATTGAGAGACAAAAAATAAATTAATCACTCCAAACTTTAAAATGGCATAAATACTGCCACAATTATATTACCCAGATTCATATTCTAAGAAGTAATGATAATATTTAGGGTCTTAAGTTCTAAATTATTGCGGTAAATATCTTGATAATTCTTGCTAAACTGTCATCTCTCAAAAAACTTGTTTTTTTTTTTTAAGTTATTAATTTCTTTCTTCCATGAACAAGACAGAGAAATACAAAGACAGGTACCCCCAACAGCCCTCAGGCTATAAGTCCATCCCCAGCTTCAGCCAGTCCCAGATGATGGGCCTGTGTGTGCCTTCAGTGTTCAGGGAGGTCTCCAGATACAAGCCTGGAACCTGCCCATCAGGCCAGCCTCACAGAGTTACATTACCAACTACACCACTAGCCAGTCCCTAAGAGCCATTGTCCTAACCTTAAAAACACTCCTGTCAGACCCCAGTGTTAGTGTTTCATTTCAGTTTACAATTGCCACTAAAGAGTTTGGGCTTTTTGTTAATCACTCTAAAAATTTAATTTGTGCTTTGAATTATTTATTTTTTTAAGTCCATTATTTCCAGAATAGCGACATCAATTTTAGAGGTTTACATTTACACTATCAGTATTTTCCCATGAAAGGCTTGAATGACAAAGAAAATACTTAAGTAATTTTACATCCTTGAAAAAATTATACAAACTTGACCTAGAATAAAAAACCCACACGGACTGCAAAGAGTAAGGTAAATTTAAGAAAATAAAAATGCAAATATGCATTTTAGCAGTCTCTTGAATTTATTAACCTAAAAGGTTTAATTTCCATTTTCCTGCATCAGCTTTATTTATAAAATGTCGTGCCCTATAAATACGCTGTTATTTTCTATAGTCAAGCACCCTCTTAACAAATCTTCTCATTAATATGTAAATTTAAAGTCAATCGGTCTTCTCCCTGACAGCCCCATGAATTCCTAGTGCACTGTATAATCGGCTTTGACTTGGCATCCACTATTTATCATCAAAGATGTCAGTTAGAAAAATTATGGAAAATGCACTGCAATTGATATGACTGCAATCTACTTTGTCAACACTTAATTGTTCCTCAAATCATACATTTACATATAAACAGCCTAAATACTGATCTATAATGATGCAAATAAACTAAATTAAAAATCTCTTCTGCTCTGAAGAAGCTTGTTTGTATTTGATGTGTTCATTTGAGAACTTATTGACAAAGACATGTACATCAGCTCATCTCCAAAAGTATTTGCACTAATTTTCAATTCCTCAAAAAAAGGATATTGCTCTCCTTCGAGCACATTAAAACAAACGTTTTTAAAAATTTGATGAGAAACATGATTTTTCTCTTTGAAAGCAAATTTAATTATGTTGTTAACTAATTGCAATGTCTGAGCACTGTAGATTGAAGGCTTCAAAGTTCGTTTTGACTCACGCACAATAAGCAAACACATAAAATTTATTAAAGAGACCAAATTTTTTTTAATTTACATATCATAAGGTAATAGAATACAAAGTACACAATGCTGGCCCGGACATCAGATATCTGTTTATGTTTTTGATTCCACCTTTTATAAGCAATATTTTCTTAGTTGAGTTTTAAAATCTGTATGCCTGCCTCAGTTTCTTCACCTTTAAAATAGAAATAAAAATTCCAACGGCCCTATCTCAAATATACTACATAAGTATAGCTAAATAAAATACTACTAGCTATAAAGTATCATAGTATTATTTTTCATATGTTCTTTTAAAATTTGTAAGGAAAACTGACTGATTTCAATAAATGCAACATTATTGGCAGATTTTAATTTCAAATAACTTTTTTTAAAAAGTTTGTAAGAAGATGTGTGCTCTCTGGAAGAAGAAAGAGAAAGACGAAGAAAGAGCAGGAGAGCATCCTTCATGGGGGACGGCCATGCTGTAATCCCTTCTCCATTTCTTCCTCCATTTGGGATTCTGGGCATCTACACATGACATTTTTCAAGCTGCTTGGTACAGGACTCAAACAATACAGTCAACCATGTAGGATTCAGTTGCCTTAATCACCACACCATTAGGCCCACCTATTTCAAGTAACTTTTAGATCAATACTTTATTTTAGTGATACTGTTTTCTCACTGGTAAATTCTTTCACTTCAGGGTAAAAGGGCCCTTAATTTATCATAAGATAGGGCGTGGTGGCACCCGCCCTATGGCAAATTTATCATAAGATAGTGTTCATAAAGCATTAATATAAATGACTTCTTCCAATGTGTACAAGGGAATGAAGTGCTAGAATGATGACATTTCTACTCTAATTCATGAAACAACACCTTGGTGGTGGTAAAAATTGTGGAAGTACACAACACTGACTGCTGGAGTACTACTCCTCTTTGTCCTCCTATTCCATAATAATCTTAACTGTTCTTTACTGCAGATTTTTTTTCTTTTTACAAAATCAGATATGGAATGGAAAATAGTTATAAATATTAAATACTTCTGTTTTCTTCCAGACAAGGTCAAACTATGCTTTCTAATTTACTTGATCAATTTCTAAAATTAAAACTACCATGTGCATGGGACCAGCAGTTAGCGTAATGGCTACGTCGCTGGACTCCCATGTAGTCGACTGCGGTTCGCGTCCCGGACCTGGTGGCTTAAAATTCACGCCGGGCGTGTGTGCGTGCGTGCCCAAGATTCCGAGAGGAGAAAGGAGGAGAAGGGATTGTGGTGTGGCCATTCCCCTGGGGGGTGATTTCTCGCCTTCTATCTCTCTGTCTGTCTCTGTCTGTCTGGTGTGAGGCCCTATACAAAAACCCCCTCAAAAAAAAAAAAAAAAACACCATGTGCAGTCCTGTAAGCAAGCCACAAGAGAACCAAACTGACTATATTATACTTAGTCTTCAGAGTCCATCTTAAGAGATTAAACCTTAGGGGACCAGCAGTTAGTATAAAGGCTATGTCACTGAACTCCCATGTAGTCAACAGTGGTTCAAGTCCTAGATCCGGTGGCTTAAACTCACGCCGGGTACATGTGCATGCATGCACAAGATCCCGAGAGGAGAGTGGAGGAGAAGGGATTGTGGCGTGGCAATTCCCCCCCGGGAGGGGTGATTTCTTACTTTCTGTCTCTCTGTCTCTGTCTCTCTGGCAAGCGCATATGCCCTATAGCAAAAACCTCTCAAAAAACAAAAAAACGATAAAAAAAAGAGAGAGATTAAACCTTAGTAAAATCTGCCTTACAGAGATGCCTGGTTATGGAGAAAGGGAAGGTCCAGATGCTACCAGCTACCTTTCATGTGACCAGCCCAGAAGATTCTATCAGCTCTCAAGCATTATAAAGCCATTATAAAGCTTCTAAACCAGATCTAAGAACTGTCTAGAATGACTTTTTTGTTCCTGCTACCTTGATAATCATTGCTTATCTTTAAGCCCCTTGCAAAGAATAGAAACCAGTCTATTTTCCATCTAGATAGAAGGAAACTGCCCCTTCTAAGCAGTGTGACAGCCACCGAAGGCTGCCAGTCTCCTTGTGACCCTATGGCAGACAAGCCTCTCAATAAGTAGCCCTTTGTTTCTTCCCCTGTTAAGTACCATGGAGATGGTTATGAACTCTGGTCCACTCTCCCCCTGGTATTGGCCTCAATGAATAAATTCCTTCCTTCCTTCCACCATCGTTCCTTCTCTTCTTTCTGGTCTGTGCCATAGGGCACAAGTGCTTCCCAGAGAGAAACAAAGAGAAACAGGGAAAGTGAGAAATCACTTCCCGAGGGAATGGTGACACTGCAATCCCTTCTCCTTCATTCTGCTCCTGGGATTCTAAGCATACACACAAAAGCACCCGGAGTGATTTTCAAATCAGAGGGTGTGGGACTCAAATCACAGTCTGCCATGTTGGAGTCCAGTACCATAACCACTACACCACCTGCTGGCCCCAATAAATTCCTTTCTTTATTCACCGAGTTTTGTCTCTTTGCTGTGGGTGACAAGGAGCTGATTTTGGGCCCCCAGACTAACCATCCATGCCCATTTTGGTATCATTCCTAAAAAGTTGGAATCAAGATAAAGCCTAGCAGAAAGTCTCCATGACTACAAAGTCTGGACTGCTCACTCAAAAGTTACTAACTAAGCGACATTTTAATTAGTGCAAAGGAAGAGTAAGACAGGTTATCTGAAAGAATAAAAGAATGGGCATAGTCCAATGTTGATAATCCATTTGAATCTTTTTTTTTTAATTGCCAGAGGGCACATGCTTTCACCAGAGAGAGACATGGAGAAAAAGAAAAAGCAAGAAAGGAAACCCCAGGACACATGGTCACACCACAATCTCTTCTCCTCCATTTCTCCCTCCTGTGAAGGATCTGGTGTATTTACACAAACGTACCTGTTGTGCTTTTCAAGTCTCAGGGTTTGGGACTCAACCAAAGTGGTTACCACATGGAATCCAGCTGCCTTAACAACCAGGCCATGGGCTAGCTCTGAATGTTAATTTTTAAAAATGTATTCTTACAGAAGACAGTCTGACCTAACTAAAGATGCCCCTTCCAAATCTTACATATTGGTTCTGAAGAGAATATATATTAGGTTGTCTAAAAAGTCAGGCTGTATTTTTTCATGTTTTCCTACACAAAAATGATTCATGACTTTCCTCACTGCCCCATATGTGTGTGTGTGTGGGTTGTGTGTATGTATATGTGTGTGTGTGTGTGTGTGTGTATAAAACAAGATTACCCTGTTATCTTGATTACTCTGTGCTAAACAAGACTTTCAAATAGAACTTAAACAATCAAAAACTAATTTTCTATGGATTGAGGTCAGCTGACATTATCTTAAATTAATAAATAAAGTGAAAGGTATTATCCAAAGCAAAATTCCTAACTACCAGAATAAATGAAATTACACTGTTGCCAGTAATTGCCTCTATGGGGTCAATCCCATAGAGTTATGAGAAGGAAATTTATTTCATCCATGTCCTTGAATTGCTTTTATAATTCAAAACAAAATAAAACAAAAAACATGATTAGTTAGCTAAACTCTTATAAATCTGCTATTTAGGTGGTTTCTTTTTTTCTCGAAGCCCAGGAATCTTTCTCAAAAGAAATCATATGTAAAGCTACATAAGAAAAGCAAGCAAAGAAAGGCTGCTCCGTTTGAAACGGCAGCAAGAGCCCAGTCAGGCAGGCTGTCCAGAGCACCTGGCCCTTGCTGGGTGTTCCTGGGCAGTGCCACAGCACTGTGAGGGTGGAGGTGCACATTTGCAAACTGCTAACTTGACCTAATAACCACAGTGTTTAAAATAATGACAAGGTTGAATAGTAAATAAGTTTCAAAGAAAAGAAATGACTTGGCCAAATTCTAGTGTGCTAGGGAAAATGACCAGTTTAAGCTCATGTTTATGACAATCGATGCTCGTGGGGTTAATATGGAAACCCAAAGAATTAATATAGTCTCAATTTTTCAAATTATCTGTCAAAAGAGTAAGTGCGTATGGTTGCAAAGAATTTAACTTTCTTGCTTTTACAGAGGGCTCTAAAAATCAATTTTATCTAAAATAAGATGAAACAAAATTTGAGCAACAGAAAAACAAATACATACAAAAACAGAGATTCTAATTATTTGTTATATATTTTTACAAGACATGGTAGTTAATTTTAACAGCAGTTCCTATGTAACAATAAAACAAAGGTTCATATTGCAAATGGCTATTGAAAATAATTTGACAGTGATAGTAATAGAAAAGTAAAATTATTGAAAAACTTTAAGTGGTGACAGTGATTAGATAAGCCAAAAGAAAAATAATATCCAAGTGGTATTTCTGAAAGAAACTGGAAATCAAGTAAGCTGTTAGCCACAAAAGAATCTTGCCAAAGTTACCATCAGAGGCAAGACATTTTCAATATGAACATGTTGCTTAATCTTGCAAAAGTACCATGAAAATTGTACTTGACCAAATGGTAAATAAAATGAAAAGAATATACAAGGACAGTAAAATTTCATCAGTGTAAGGGCTCTATGTGGCATAAGACTGATAAATTACTAATTCAAAATACACTTCAATTTTTAAGTAGAATAACATAACTACTTTGTTAATATTAAAACTGAGATGAATCAATCCTATAATCTTCTGGATAAAAGTATGTTTTAAAACTTTTAAAATAGTTAATGATTACAAGTAATAAGTGAATGTAAAAAACATTGATATATATTTTACAATTATTGATAAGCTTTATGTGCCATCTAAACTATTGATTATGAACATTTATGCACTATATTTTACATTTGCTGTCACTAATATTATTTTTAATCAGCAAAATTAAATTTACTGGACGCTGCAAGTCTGTTCATAAGTTTGTATACAAACCACTCAAATACACTGAGTTTCTTTTAATCTTTTTTTTATATATATACAACTGACTTTATAATAATGCTTTTTAAAATGATACGATATATAAAAAATTTGAATGTGCTTTTCCTATAGTATCTATGGAATTATTTAAGCAAAATTTAAAACTTATATTTCAATGTGAAATATCTATTATAGATAGTTATCCCTATTACAAACTATATAATAAAATTTTCTAAAGTGTCACTACAATGAAAAGACTAAGAAATTACTTGTATTGACCTACATAAAGAAAGCAATTTCACATTAAGGTATACTTAGTTATTAATTTTACAGAAAATGCTACTAGCTTTAAGTGAAAAAAGGAAAGCATAACCATATTTCAGAAATATAAAGCTAGGAAAAAGTATTTTAAAAGTCCAACAATATTTACTTATAAAGACAGGATACCACTTAGCTTAGGTATTCACACATGTTATAAATCCCCATGTTCCAGAATCATGTCACCTACCTCTTACAAATGAATACCTAGAACAGCTGGAGCTCAAAGATGTGAAAATAACTAGTTACCAAAAAAAAAAAAAAAAAGTAAACAAACAAAAAAAAACCATGGTTTAGAAATGTCATTATACATACTGTATCATGCTGACCATGTCGCTAAGTATCATACTAAAGGTTTACATACCATGCCATTAAATATGTATCAATCTATGCCAAAACTATCAACAATTATACTTGCATTTATATTGGGTCCCTGAACATAAGAAAAACGTGTCTTCCTTAAATACACAGATTTCTAAATTCTAATACAGCTAACTTCTTTCGTGCACATTTCAAAAACTTCACCCACTCTCTTTAGTATACTTTCTAAGTGGAAAACTGTTGAACACTTACCTCTTTCCAAGGACTGACAAACTGTGTACGAGCATATCGAGTGAGCATGTGGATTATGACAACTTGCCCCCACTCTTCAACATCAACTAGTAAATTACATAGCTTGCGGTAATTCTTGTGAATCAGGTCTATTCTATCTGGGCACACTTCTTCAAAAGCCATCACAACACTGCCAGCAACCAGCTAGAAAAGAAATAGTAACTCATTAAAAAACATTTCCCCCTCCACAAAGTTCCTACTCAGGTGTAATAGTGCTGCAATCAATGTTATAGTGATCGAAATGCAAAGTGTTCACTCATTTGATTTAAATGAATATTCATGTTCAAATAACAAATTTAAAGTACTTTTCCCTCAAACAATAATTTCAATACTTGTAATATATCTGGAAAGTCAGTACTCTTCTGAAGAAAGTAAATTCGAATCATTTTTTATTTTATCAAGTTTTATTGCAACAAATTGTACATTTGTGGGGTTAATAATGCATACTTTCATTTAAAGTCAAACCTAAATTCTAATCAAAAGATTCATTACTTAGTTCATAAAAATATTCAGAAAAATCAAAACACCAACAAGGAATGCACTATGTCTGTTTCAAAAGCAAATGACAGTAATTCCACAATGAATTTATTTTGATTAAATCTATGAGGAACTGAAAAATGTTTTTAGTATAAAACCATTTCAAATCTTATACCTTAATCCATATATTTTTAGAAATATAGTTTATTTACTAAGAAAACACACTGGCTGATATTTTAGTACATCATTATCACTTTTACAATAATGTGCATAAATTGGAATAATATATCACCAACAAAAGGCAGATTTCTCCAAGAACAATTAATGAACTGTAAATGGTTTTTTTAATTGTAATGTTTTTACCAAGTAGTGAAATTAAAATTCCTCAAGTATAAAGAAGCTAAGCAAAATATATAATATATAAATACTTATATATATGCATTACCAATATATGTGCAGTTAGCCAACAATATAATACAGTTTTGAAAAAACAAATTAATATCATATTCTTTCCAAACACTAGGGATCTTCATTTTCATGTCTAAAATTTCCCCAATGGTTTAAAATAAACAATTAAATAGAAATATAACTTACTGAAATGGTACTTTTTGAGAAATATTAGATACAATGATATTCATATTTTGAGTGTTTGTCCCTCTACTTGGCTGACATTTAGTTTATTAATATGCAACCAACAATACAATTGAAAGAAAACAGCTCAGAATAGAGACTTGCTATTATGCTAAACAAGTTCCAAGTCCTATGGGGATTTTATGAATTACCAATCAGTATAAACGTGAAGCTGCATTTATTGACTCCAGCCCTGCCCATGTACTGGTGCCTGCTGGTCCCAGCATGTATGCACCTCAATCGAAAAAGCAAAGAATTGATTATTTGTGTGAACTAAATAAAAATGTATTATATGTGTAATTTTCTATTTGGAATTGATATGGAAAGGAAGTTAAGTTACTATTTTCAACTTCATACTTTTGTCCTCTGTATAAATTATGCTCCTGAAATAATGTTGTGATAATCATATTTCTTTAAGATTAAAATTAGTATCATTTAAAAAAAATCCTTAAAACAACTAAGTCCATGACATCAAACTATAACAATAACAGTATTTATGAGATATGAATATGTATATAATATATATCTTTTATTAATATTTATGTCAACTGGTACAGAGTGCTCCACTACAAAAATACAGAACACCAGATAGAAAATAATAATTTACCAAACCAAAAGGGTAACATTACAGTTTTAATTTTAAAAATACTATGTAAAATTACATTGCTTTCTCAAATCCTAGCTATTTCACTTTTTCAAATGTGACTGGACACCAAATAGCTAAATGGAAGATCAGTTGCACTGTATCATTAAATGTATTAATAACTCTAAAGTACTAATAAATTCTAAAGTACTAACAAACATCATAAAAAGAAAAAGGGAAAATACTTAAGTGCAAGTTTAAAGAAAAATTAAATAACTGGAAATAATATAAAGAGAGTACCATCAAAATAAAACTGTTTTAGATACTTCATTCTACAATTTTTACAATCTGACCCTGGGCTAAACACTAGCAAAAGGATTGATAATTTTGGTCTATTAAATGTTCAATATTCTATAAAACATTCGAAATTAAAATAAAATGACCTACTTGGATTTTAAAACCAAAAATATTGGTTTCAAAAAAACAGACAGTTAATTTCCATCTCACTATGTCAATAGTAGCTTTTCATATAAGGGGGAAAATAAATCACTCCAACAAAACTAGCAATGAGCTCATCACATTCAAATGCAGTTTTCCATTTATGTATTTTTTATATTAAAGCAATAAACATGGTTCATTTATCTTCCCCTGGTTGCCACGTTTTTCTGTGCTGTTGCTATGAACTTCAGCCATTAGCTGTGCTCCAAGGTAAACTACATGAACCATCAACAAAAGTGACACCCCATCTATGGAGTTCATATTTTCTCCAGATTATCTATGCTAGTTGACAAGCTGGTAATGAAAAAAATCACACTAAGCAAATGGTTCCTCTAATAACAATAAATTTTCTATAAAATTATGAAGGGTACAAAACGTTTCCTTGCATCTATTTTGTCATGAATTCTAATTAACGTTGCAAAAACCCGAGAGTGCTGGGTCATCACAAGAAGTGCATCAAGGTTTGATTGATAATATGGTATAAGTTGGCCAATGCTGCCAAGATTTTCTTCCCTTAAATTAATGGCCAACCAACCTGCCCTAATCATACAGCCCAAATGATATTCCCCTTCTTATTTCAATTTTCTTGAGACATGGAAAATGGGAAAGATCAGTCATTTATCTTCTAATAGCTGGATAATAGATCTATCACAATAAAACATCTGCACAAACTTAGGGGTGTGTTTTTTTGCCCATAACAGTAAGGCTTTTACCAACATTAAATCAATAACTTATAAAATAGTGTCTCACCCCTACAGTTTAGCTATAAACTACCAATCTATTCATTAAACATAATTTTGTAGCTAAAATTGAGAGAAAACTCTATATTATCCAAATAACATAAATATACAATTTACTTTTCAGTAAGCACTGACCTAAACTGTCTTACTATGAAATTCTGCTTTTTATTAGACATCAAGTGCCGTGAAAAAGATATCTTTAAAATTAATGAACAGAAAAAGGAAATAAATACCACTCTATTTTTGAAGCATTCAAAAAAGAATGTTCACTTCTGTTTTACTTGTTCAACAAATGCAGATTTCTACATAGTAAAGAAAAATAAAGTGTTATAAAATTTAAAAATGAATTGTTAAGTAAACAATAAGAAATGTTTGTAGTCAAGTAGAAAAGTGTTTAATATATTAGAGAAAACTGATAAAAATTATATAAAATCTCAGAATATACAAATAAAATTATATAGAGAAAAACTGTAACAGTTGATTGGAGATAAAAAAATAGATTAAATGTTTCCTTTTTATTTAATTGACTAGAATTCTAATGTTTCTATGATGCTTTTTTAAATATACAGATACTTTTAGAAAAGAGTTAACTAAGTAATACTAAAATGTTCTTGCATAAGTGTTTTAGGGATACATTAGTGTATTCCTAAACCCAAAGTGATTGTTAGAAAATAATTATTCATATGACGAACAGTAATCTTTCTTTAGTAAAAGGGAAAACTCATTCTATTTTAATATGCTTAATAGCTCCAACTTCCCTTAAGTGAAAATTACAAAACTAATTTTTTCTGACAATTCAACTATAAAAATATCTACCTTAAGCCTAAAAGAAGCAATGAAAGGTATGTTTCAAAACAAAAACAGGTTACTGAAGAAGGTGTTTTTTATTAATAGATTAACATCTTTCAAATTTACATTTCTTAGCACGATATCAATGTCACCATCATCATTATTTTCCCAAACAGATCTTGCTGACAACAAATAAATTCCGTTTCTTTTCTTTTTTTTCTTTTTTGGAGAAGTTTTTGCTATAGGGCACATGTGCTCGCCAGAGAGAGAGAGACAGAGACAGAAAGGGAGAAATCACCACCCGGGGGGCATGGCCACGCCGCAATCCCTTCTCCTCCGTTCTGCTCTCGGGATCTTGGGCACGCACGCACACGCGCCCGGCGTGAGTTTTAAGCCACCGGGTCTGGGATGCGAACCACAGTCGACTACGTGGGAATCCAGTGACATAGCCATTACGCTAACTGCTGGTCCCAAATAAATTCCTTTTCAAAATGTAAAACAAATTAGATCTGGTTCATTTAACTAGGAAATTTTTAAAAGAAAATGATTTTGGGGGGCAGCCAAAATGTAGTGGGTAAGTCAGCTAGATCCCACATGGGCAGCTACGCAGTTAGAGTACCAGATCTAGTAGCTTGAAAAACATGCCAGACAAAAAGTCACATGTTAAGCTTTGAAAATTAAAGGAAGATCCATAAAGATCTGTGCAAATATGAAAATATTTTAATCTTTCCACAATGTATTATAATCATGCAAAAGAAAAAAATTACCTGAAAACATTCTCAAAACACAATTTAAATACTGAGTAGATATGTTAATGGTACCTGGGTAAATCTGAATCTCCCAACCAAATCACACAAAGACAGAAAGAGCAAAATCTATAGCCTAACCTCAAAAACAGAGACTTTCTGTTAAATGCAGATAGCAAAATAAGCCCTACATTCCAGAGAGCCATTTTCATTCTTGTATCACAAAACTTCACAGAGATTTATGATAGTGTTGAAAAAGACTGCCCAGAACAAAGGAAATAAGAGCAAGTGGTTGGCAATAAAAGTAGACTAAAATCAACAACCTAAAGAAAAAGAACATCCTAAGTGTAAAAATACCGAAAAAGATTCCTGGGAGATCAGAGAAGTCTACAGGGAGGAGGCTAAGAGAGAATTTGATGAAGCCATTTTGGACAGGAAAAGTTTCCAAAAAATTAGTAATTTTTTTGAAGAGGTAGGGAGAGATTCTAGTCCCTTAGAAACTACAAGGTAGCAGGAAAAAAAAAATAAGGAAGGGGGGAAATTTAGGCTCCTACAAGATTTATTTCAAAATAATCTTAAGACATAAACCCTTTTCCTCTTTTTTTTTTTTTGGAGAGGTTTTTGCTACAGGGTGCGTGTGCTTGGCAGAAAGACAGAAAGCGAGAAATTATCCCCCAGGGGGGATGGCCATGCCGCAATCCCTTCTCCTCCATTCTCCTCTTGAGATCTTGGGCACGCACACACACACGCCCAACGCAAGTTCAAACCACTGGGTCTGGGACTTGCACCACGGTGGACTACATGGGAGTCCAGTGACATAGCCATTATGCCACCCGCTGGTCCCAATATAAACCCTTTTCCTATGCCTGTCCTCCTCCCCCAAAAAGCCATCTATTAAGAAAACATTTTACTATTCTGACAGAGGGTTCTCTTATATCTGAAATATTGCCAGCTATGTCAAAATCAAACCACCATCCTTCTCCAAAGAAATGCAACAAAACAAGTAATCCACAAGTACTGAAAAGAGAAAATGAAAATCAAAACAATTCAACTGGTGAAAATTACTCACAAAAATAAAGCCAAAGGAAACTTTAACACTACACTCCAAAATAAATACCCTTGAAAGAAGTATCTGAAGATAAAAAAAATTAACATCAATCGGAAATTCAAAAACAAAGAACAGAAATTAACAAAAGAAGTGTCAGCCCTGTTGTGCGGCAGTTAAGTACCATGCAGAGGGAGCTGTATCCCACAAGGCTGACTACAGTTCAAATCTCAGTCCAAACGGCTTGAAAAGCAAACAAGGTGCCTGTGAATGTGTGTCCAGAATCATGATGGAATGGAATGGAGAAATGAGGAAAAAAAGATTGAGATTACACCATGCCACACTGGAATGGAATGGAATGCTCTCTCTCTCTCTCTCTCTCTCTCTCATCAGCACACACCTTCTCTGGCAAAAGGAAATAAAATTAAAAAAGAAATGAGAAAGAAATAAAACAGGAATTCATTGAAACCAAGAGAGAAACTGAGGGGGAAACAAATAATCAGGCATAAAGACTTTAATAGCAAAGTTCCCCTGAGCAAAAACAGTTTAATTAAAATTTAATAAGGAACACTTTTAAAAGTAGAAAAAGAACCAAGAAAATGCAAATGTGATAAATAAAGAAGTAAAAAGAAAAATTAAAGACAGTTATTAAAATGTGAAGATAGCAAAGAAGATCCAACATACACAAAAGTGGAATACCTGAAGAAGAAAAAAGGGACAAACAGAATATTTAAAATTATAACCTTAATAAAACTATTTTTGCCAGAAATAAGTTCTGAGTCTACATTTTCAAAGGGTTTTCTGGGTAACAAGGAAACCCGGGCCACATTGATGAACCTTGCAAAACTATTATATCTCAAAGATAACCAGAAAATCCTTATGGCCAGCATCTTACTTAATGTGAACACAACACAGGCATGTCTTTAGACTGAAACAAGGCAAGGATTTCCACCATCTCCACTACTATCAGACACTGAAGTAATTATATTAGCCAATGTATTTAGACAAGAGATTTCCTAGAAATTAAAAAAGAAGTAAAGCTCTCTGTTTGCAGATCTTCAAGAAAAAAAGCAAAGCAAACCAAGGAGAATGAATGAGAAAACAAAATCAAACAATACAGAATTCAGTAAAGCAGCAGGCTATAAAATTACCATTCAGAAAATCTATACCTTTTTATAAAATATATCCAAAGTCCCCAAAATATTTACCTATGAACAATGAATAATTTCAAAATCAGTAAAATTTATTATATTGAATATGCAATGGTAAATTATTTACAAATAGAAGACAGAAAATAAAGCACATTTCATGTTAAAGATACAAAAAGATATTACTTGCCGTGCTTTTATCTTTCAGTAGTTTTTCAATTACTTCAATTAACATTTCCTTCTGATCTGGATCAAGACTAAAATATAAAAAGAAAACAATGTACAATTATTTTCTTTCCTTTAACTTGAGCTTTTAATTATGCTCATTTGTTCAAGAATGCTGAAAATTTTAAAAGGAGAGCGTAAGAATTATTTCAAAATAAAAACAAACAGAAAACAAATTTAAAGTAAAATAGGATTGTTTTCCTCATAAACATGTTCTAATGTATCTCTCTACAGTTTCTTATATTTAATCATAGTTACAACCAAATATGATTAAATATAAGAAACTTTCCTAACTATCCATTTCATTACATCTTTCCAGCAACACTGGTAACATGATAATCTCTGGTGCTGGTCCTAAGACATTGCCAGTGTGCCTTTGAACACACACATATGTCATGTGCTAATATCTTATTAAATTATAAACTGCCTTTAATTACTTGGCATAGACTTGATTTTCTTCCTCAAATATGTGATGTGCTAAGTATAAGTAAGAATTACATTCTATAGTGTTCTCATATCTAATGCACTTAGCAAAATAATACTGTGAATACAACAACAGAAATCCAAAATGGTCTCAAAAAACTTACAAAAATAAGCAACAGAAAATAACGCTAAATTGTTGTAGATCTTTTTAAGTGGACAATGTTTTCCACACATGTTATGGTATTATAGGATATTTCCTAAAGTATCTTACAAATATAGTATGGCACTATTTTTAAAAATCACATATATTACTTAAATTTATTAAATAAAATAGCTCTGGAAAACAATCAGACAGAGCAGAAACAAAGATGCAAGAAGGGAAAACAAAGGTAAATGAGTTGGGAGGATAATACACTTAAGAGTCTACCCGACAGGGGAACCAGCAGTTAGCATAATGGCTATGTCGTTGGATTCCCACATAGTCGATGGTGGTTCGTGTCCTGGACCCGGTGGCTTAAAACTCACGCCGGGCGCGTGTGCGTGCGTGCCCAAGATCCCAAGAGGAGAATGGAGGAGAAGGGATTGTGGCGTGGCCATCCCCCTTGGGGGATGATTTCTTACTTTCTGTCTCTCTGTCTCTCTCTGTCTGTCTGGCAAGCACACGAGCCCTATAGCAAAAACTTCTCCAATAAATAAATAAATAAAATAAGAGTCTACCCTACAGGAGCCAGCAGGTGATGTAGTGGTTAAGGCACTGGACTTCCCTGTGCCGACCACAGTGTGAGTCCCAGACCCAACAGCCTGAAACTCACACTGGGTGTGTCCGGGGGGCATGCCCAAAATCCTAAGAGAAGAACAGAGAAGGGACAATGGTATGACCATACCACCACCACCACCACCCGCACCCCCACAGTGGGGGTTTCTTGCTTTTTGTCTCTCTCTTTCTCTCAGCAAACAAACACACCCTATGGCAAAAATCATTCCCCCAAAAAAGATTCTACCCTATAATAAACAATAAAATCTTAATTTTCTAATAATATATACATATGTGTATGCAAAATAGTCTATATTAATACAAATTGAAATTCTGGTGATTTTTAAGTCATAAAACTCTGTAAATTATCACAGGCCCTAATGGGTTCACAAATGAAAAAGGGTTTCTTTAACCAAGACAAAATTAAAGATGTGTAAAGAATGTCTGCAGAGGGAAAATATACACATTGGATTTACTTAGTATAAAGGCAAGTTTTTATGAAGCTACAATAATAAAACAAACTTTTGTGGTCTATAATATTCCAGGTAACATAAGAGCACTTTAGTACAATTAACAACAAACCTACCTGTATAATTTTTGTATTGCATGGGCTGCATTCTTCCTAACATATGGTGATAAATCAGCAGAAGCTTCCTTAATAGCAAGCATCATGATGGGTACAATAATTGGCACTCTAATACTTGACAGAACTCTCAAAGCACTTGCGCGGATCAGTTGGTTTGGGTCCTAAGATAATGCAAAACTATTAATTAAATTTTCAAGTTTACAATATTTCAAAGATATCTTTATGATATAGTTATAGGGTACAATATTTAAAAAGCCAAAGAAAGCCACAGAGAAATGGGTAAGTAAACAAATGTGTATTTCTCTGAACAATGTTTTAAAGAAAAAAATTATTCTAATTCTGGTTGATCATTTATTACTAAATGTGCTGAGTTTTTAGTATTTCATAAACATAAAATACTGTAGGTTATAAATTTTATCTTTAAAAATGTCTCATATCCCCTCTTTGTACACATTCAACTTGATAATGAACATTCTTTAATGTTTGATAATGATTAATTAAATACAATGAAAATATAGAAACTAGAACACTTTTGGCAAGGTTCCAGTAGGTTATACATATGAGTTATTTTCTAAAAGTGTTGATTGAATAGGCACTACGGGAGGCCTTCAAACTCTTTCAAAACACTATTGTGCTGTTTAGTGGATTATTGCTCCACTTCTTTAAATGACAAGCTTTGAACTATGCAGGAATCATAAAAGTATTTGCTTGCTTACTCCATTATTTACTTACTTACCTTCAAAGCTCGCTGAAAAGTGCTTATGGACAAGAGTGCCAGATCCTGCTGTTCTTCAGCATATCGGACAAGGTACACATACACTAACTTCTTGATCTGTTAAAAAAATAATAATAACAATTTACTTCTAGCCAGAATGAAAATTTGATAATTAGTATTTTCTTTTATAAAGAGTTATTAATTTAATGTTATTTATCATCTATCATTACTGTTATTTTTTTTAATTTGATACACTCACCAGAGAGAGACAGAGAGAGGGAAAGTGAGAAAGCAGGCCTCCAGGTCCAGGACTTGAACTGTGGTTGGCCATGTGAGAATCCAGCACTCCAATAACCATGCCACCTATGGCCTCTTAAACTCAGCATTTTCTATACCCAAATCCAGTCTCAATTATCCTCAAGTCACTAAGTGAACTTGGTCACAACTTAGATTGTAAAATAAATATATTTTATGGAATAATGAATGGCAACAGAAAACAAAAGTGTGAAGTAATTAAGCATTTTATTAATCCAATCTTTAATAGCAATCAAAGGGAATTTTAAAAAAGAAAAATCTCTCCAAGAAACTAATGAAAGAATACTATATCAACTGGACTACAAAAATATTTTTGGGGGGATCAGCAGTTAGCATAACGGCTATATCGCTGGATTCCCATGTAGTCGACTGTGGTTCGAGTCCCAGACCCAGTGGCTTAAACTCACGCTGGGCACATGTGCGTGTGTGCCCAAGATCCCAAGAGGAGAATGGAGGAAAAGGAACTGCGGCGTGGCCATCCCCCCTGGGGGGTGATTTCTCACTTTCTGTCTCTCTGTCTCTCTCTGGCTTTCTGGCCAGCGCACACGCCCTATAGCAAAAACATCTCCAAAAAAAGAAAAATAAGGTTTTGTTTTGTTTTGTTTTTTCAAAAAGAAGAGAATGAATTTGGGCACTGTCCACTAACTATATGGTATAGGAGTTTTTGTTTCCTCATCTGTTGATAGGTGCTGGGCCCCAACTCTGATTTTATGGTAATATTCACATCCCAATATGCATTATATGATATGTTGAGCTCACTATGAATAATACGTGATAATAACATCAACTGAATGTGATAAAAATTCCCAAACACTGGATGTGAGTTCTAGAAAGTTTTAAGATAATTTAATCACTAAGTTCCTGACAAGATTATAATTAGAAAAAAATATAAAAATAGGAATTTAGTTGAAACTACTTCCTTCTAGCACAACTCATAGTCTATGTTTCCCTTCTCAAAGATCCTCAGCTATCACTACCTGATTAATCTTCTTACGTATGAGCATAGCACATGCCTAAAAGTTCCAAGAATATTCAAAGAACATAGATAATGAGGGGAAATAGCTGGACACAGCTGAATTTGATGCTGAAGGGAAAAAATAGTGCTACACTGGGATGTGTTTTAGCCACGCTAACTAACCTAGACTCCTTTAAAGACAACTGTCGTGGCCTTTCTTCCTTTATACCCACTTTCCCTGGATACAGCACAGTTCCGAGGTCCTTCACCATTGTTTGTTCCCTCCAACACGCACTCTATGTCTATGTCTCTTTCAGTGTGGCATTCTATACTCTATACACCAGATGAGGTTTAGCCAAAACAAACTAGATAATAAGGCCTAGTTCCACATGAGGTGCTTCCACTGATAAAACTAATTCTTGATTAAAACCTTACACCTTGGGTCAGCCCTATCATTAGAGGTTAAAGGAGTCAGATCCCACACGGCTGACCACAGTTCAAATCCTGGCCCCAAAGTCTTGAAAGCCACATTGGGTTGTATAATGTCATTTCTGATTTTAAGAAGAGATGCACACAGTGTGTATTCTATCCAATCTGAGGTACACCATCAATTGTAAGATGTACCAGTGTACCATTATTTTAAGGATCGCAAGGGAAGGAACAAAATGAAAACAAAAACCCATCCATCGGAAGTCACTCTCAGTTTTATGATGTCAATTGCAAAAGTTTTAAAATAGCAAACAAATATCCTCAAATAGAGATACTATGGTAATTATAGTAAATACATATTCACACATAGCACTAGATATATACAAGGCACTGATCTCAACGTTTTACTTATATTAACTCATTGTATCTTCAGAATTTAACAAACAAGTATTATTATTCCTATTTTACAGCTGAGGAAACAAGCACAGAGAGATTAAGTAACTTAACCATGTTATCTATTAAATGGAAGAGCCAAATTTTAAACCAAATAATCATAAAAGTCAAGAAGTCTAGGGAACCAGCAGTTAGCGTAATGGCTATGTCACTGGACTCCCACGTAGTTGACCGCGGTTCGTGTCCCGGACCCGGTGGCTTAAAACTCACGCCAGGCGCGTGTGCATGCGTGCCCAAGATCCCGAGAGGAGAATGGAGGAGAAGGGATTGCGGCGTGACCATCCCCCCTGGGGGGTGATTTCTCGCTTTCTGTCTCTATGTCTCTCTCTGTCTGTCTGGCGAGCGCACGCGCCCTACAGTGAAAATCTCTCCAAAAAAAAAAAAGAAGTCTATAAAATAAAATGTCAACAGTGACTGTCTCTAGGTGATGATATTAATCAGTCTTTCACTCTTTATCTTTCTATATTTATTTATGTTTAAACAAGGAAATGTGTGTGTGTGTGTGTGTGTGTGTCTTTGCTATAGGGTATGTGCACTCACTAGAGAGAGACAGAGAGAGGAAAAGTGACAAGTCAGTCACTAAGGGGGATGGTCATACCACAATCCCCTCTCCCCATTCTCCTCTTAGGATTTTGGTCATGCATGCACACATGCCCTTTGTGTCTCTCAAGCGGCCAGGTTCAGGACTTGAACCACAGGGTCAGTCATGTGGGATCCAATACCTTAACCTCCACACCACCTGCTAGCCCTTAACAGGGAATATTAACTATTTTTGTGTTCCAATAAAATAATAAAGATACTTTCATTTTAGCAATGAATCTCATCTTTCCAGATATCCTCCAACCTACAATTACAGTTCTTCGTCTGATTCTAAGAATATTTTAAACTCTTTCATATAAAAATTTTCAACAGTAACATTTTTTAAACTCTTTCATATAAAAATTTTCAACATTATCATTTTAAGTTCCCACCTGCCTAGAAAAGAAAGCTTTTTCTGTAGTTTTGGCAACATGTAGCCCCCACAACCACTTTAAACCTATTCAAAAGATCAGCAAAAACTCATCTTAATGAATAAACCTTTTCAAGTCATCTAGTCTGTGGCAGCCAATCAATCAGTTGTGAAAGTTAGCCAGACAGGAACAAACTTACTTCAATAAACACACCTCAGAACACCAATCAATCAACAACAGTCCCACCCAAGTGACCACACATCTATAAATGATACCAACCTACATAGGACCCTACAAACCCATGAATCCCTGGAATCTACCCTTTGCCAGAATCTAATCAAGTACACAGAGAAACTGTACCTACTAAATACCATAGCTGTCCCTTGTTATAGTAAGCAAAAATTAATTATCTTGCTACTAAAGACATTATACGTGGGTTTCATTATCCTTCAACACAACTTCCTGCAAAGTTCCCAGGTTGGTTTATGAAACACTCATATAGAAGTCACCTATATTTTTCAATTACTAACATTACAATGATTAAATTCAGAAAATTTAATGTCATTACAATCTTATCTAATAAATAACCAATTATTTAAAACTTCCCAGTATTTAATCCAGGCTCACATGTTACATATAAGTTCTCATATGCCATTGGTCTTCTTCCATCTGTAAAAGATCTTTGTCCTTACTTTCCTAAAGTATGTCTGTCATTATGGTCAATATTAAAATTAATTAGAAAATATGAAAAACTAACTCTGCTAGAACAGTTTTTGTTCTTTACCTCAATTCACCACTTAAACTTCCCAGGCAGTATTTACTGATCATTAAAATGTGTGAAGCCCGGGACTAACAGATGGAGGTTAAGGAGCTGAATCCCACATAGCAGACTCACTAGCTCAAGTTCCAGATCTGGCAGCTCAAATATTACACCAGGAGCATGTGTGTGCATGCCCAAAATCCCAAAAGAAGACTAAAGGAGAAGGAACTGTGGCATGGTCCTCCACTCAGGGGGTGATTTCTCACTTTTTCTCTCTCTTTCTCTGGCAAGCACAAGCACCATATAGCAAACACACACACACACACACAGTGTGAGGCCTTCTGCACCTACACTGTATTACTCATGTAAATCTGACATCTTCCCTAGGTACTAGGTACAATTATCATTTCCATTTCAAAATTGAGGATAATAAGACATATGAAGCTAATACAAGTTATCCGAGGTCACAGAAGCTAGCAAATTGCAGAATCAAGATGCAACCCAGGAAATAGGGGCATGATCCTAACTAATACATGCTGTGGCCTATGACAGCGGTCCTCAGATTCTTCTATTAAAGTACTCCTAAAAAAATGGAAGCGACCCTTTTCCAGAATGCATCTGAAAACCTAATATAAATTAAATCATCCAAGAAAAAAACTTCTTTAAAGTATCAGCTCTTATCTTTTAAAGTGGGGAAAATGTTTATTTTATTCCAGAGTACGTATTTTAAGTCACTTATCCCTTAATAAATCTTATGACCCAAGGTAATAGACAAGGTTCAACCTATAGCTTTATAGTTCTTAAAGTATCTTGAAACCTCAACTAAATATCCTCTAACTCAAAAAGTACTAACTGACATTCAGAAATGACAACTTTCCTTCTGTAGAAAGTAGTAAAAGTCAGGGTGACCTCACTCCATAGATCTCCATCTCTATTATAATCAACGTACGCTCTGTCTTTATTCACAATTATTTGTTATACTTTCTTGTGTTCAAATCAGTGCTTCTTAAATTTCAGAATCCAAAAATGGATCCATTAGAGAAATACTATTGCTTTAAATGATCACTTGAAACAATGTATTTACATAATACAAAATAAAAGGATTTCAAAATTAGGTGATATTAGTTTATAAGATTAAAGGTTAAGACCAGCAGTTGTCAGAACTGCTATGTCACTGGACTCCCATGTGGTCGACCATGGTGGGAGTAGTCAGTCAGGTTCGAGTCCTGGACCTGGTGACTTAAACTCACACCAGGCACGTGTGTATGCGTGCCCAAGATCCCAAGAGGAGAATGAAGGAGAAGGGACTGCGGCATGGCCATCTCCTCTGGTGGGTGGGGGGGGTGGTGATTTCTTGCTTTCTGTCTCTCTGTCTTTCTGGCAAGAGCATGCACCCTATAGCAAAAACCTCTCAAAAAAAGATTAGAGGTCAAATTATTCAAACAATACCTAATGTTTTAGTTTATATTTACATAGAAACATACATTTTTGGAATTTTTAAATCATAGTTCTACAAATCCTTCTTTCTCTTCACTCATCTAAGTATCACCAAGACCTACTCCATTGCCAGGCATGTAATATTTAGAGCTCAATACTGATCAGATGAATCACATTCCAGCCCAATGACAGACTAAAGAAAATTAAGATGTTTCCCTTTTTTCCTACAGCTAAGATCTAACTTCCCACCAACAGTTTTAAGTCACTAAATAGCAATATCTAAAAGGACACCAACATATGATGAGGATAACAACTGAGATTACTCCCAAGTCTAACTTATTTGCTGGTTTTGGTTGGGATGGTTTATTAAATAATCATTTGAAATACTATTTCTCCTTATTAATTATATTCAGATCTTACTCTATAGTTGTCTAGGAAGGTTTTTTTTTTTTAAAAAAAAAAAAAAGGTTGTTTAAAATCTACTCCCCTGTTCCATATCCCCTTGCAATGTATTTCTCAGTAACACCTTTATTTACCAAGTTAACTGTACAGCCAGCTTTAAAAACTGAATTATGAACTTCAGAATTTATCTAGTAGTTAATATTGGCAACTCTGAAACAGTCAGAACCACAGCTGAGCTAGCAGGCACTATGATAATTATTCACTATTGGAGAAGGATTTCTGTGACTGTTATGGCAAAAAGCATAACGATATTAAATCACAGAAGGTTGCAAAACACTAAATTTGTTCTAGTTCTGTTATAAGAATCAATCAATATTGACCACAAGAGGCCTGTGCACTGACTGGCTGCAGGTGTGCAGAGAAAGCCTACTTTCCCTGAAACCACTCTGTGACCAGAAATGGGAGTAGTTAAAGCTCCGTGACTACACCATTCTCTGATCAGTTACTTTCATTCAATGTTACAACACTCCTCGCTGTAAAGCTAATCATAGCAGAGCCCTAGTGGGCTGGAAGAACACAGGCAGATCTGTTTAATTAGTTTATCAATACTAGTACATCAAACTTCATGAGTTATTGACTAAAGCTTTGATTATTTTTGTACTATAACCGCTGATTGCTTACTAGTTCACTTTTGGTATCATTTGACATCTAATGGCAGATGACGTACAGCTCACCTGTGTGTCTAAGGCAGCATGCACTTACATAAATGAAATTTTGCACTTGAGAGCAATGAAATATCAATCAATTCTCGGAACGTAAATTTGAAAGCTTATGACGGATTTCCCACAACATTACAGGATTAAGCATGTTTCAAAAAGTAAATAAATAAAAGGTATTTAAAGAACAAAACAAATCCAAAACAAACAGACCAATAATTATATTTATGCTGACATTTTTTGTTACAGATTAGGCAGCATATCAAAATCTGATTGTAAAGGGGAAAAAAATGAATAAATAGAAGAGTTCTACTGATACTCATTTGACAGTAGAAACAGCTTTGAATGAACAATAATACAGACTTTTCTGTTTACAATAAGAAGACTAGAAGTCTACAGACAACTAGTTTCACCACCGATTTCTAAGGGCTTTACTCATTTCTACCTATTTCTAAAACATAAAAAATTTATAATGATACCAGCTATCTCCCAAAAGAGAGCTAATAAGAGATGTAGCTAAGCTAAAACAGAAAAGAGAAGGAAGGAATCATCAAAGAGGAGGGAGGATGTGGAAGGGGGAAACATGCAGGATGGGTTCTGAGGCCAGGCCATTTCGCTCTGGATTCTGACTGCCACACATTTGCTGTGTGACGCTGATCAGGTATTATAATGTAACTTCTGCCACCTTGTCCTCACATGTAAAATACAGATAATCAAAGAACCAGCTTCACAAGGTCATCTGTGAGGATGAAACGAGCTGACCTATGTACAGCACCAACAATGTAGCACAGAGAGCGTTTCTGAGATGTCAGCAGTCACTACTCCTGAGAGACTCGATTCCTGATAACACTAAGACAACCGTAACGCCTCACGACTTTTCTAAATCTTTTTTTGTTTTTGTTTTTGTTTTTTGCAGATATTTGAACTTTCTTAAATCAGAGGCCATAAAACTTATCAAATTAGCTCAGATAGCATGGCCATATATACCAAAAAAGACTGTTTAAAATTATCAATCCAGAATTATACATGGTAACAAGCACAAAGTGTTTAGTAAATATATACTAAATTAATCACGATGAAAATTGTAAATATTGTATAGATTTCTCCCATTAACTGGTATGTTAGGAAGTATGCTTTATTGGGACTGGCAGATGGCATGGTGGTTAGGGGCGCTGGACTACCATATAGCTGACTGGGGTTTGGGCCCTAGACCTGGCGACTCTCATTCTCTCTCTGACTGTTTCTATCTGGTCAAGTTCAAATAAATAAATAAATAAATAATAAAGCGAAATACAATAATTCTTTAGAATAAAGAAAGTATGCTTTATTGAGTTATTTAAGTTCAATATTAAGTTAACCTTCTTCATAAATTACCAACAAAGGTACAAGTGTTTTGACTTTTTGGTTTACCCAAGTTTAGTCAAATTGAACTTATGATTATTCATTTTGGTAGCAAAATCCATCTATTTGAAATAGACAATATACTTACTATTGACAGAAAAATGAAGTATACTTTAAAATGTATCTTTCTGAGCTTAGTTCTTTTTCCCACTGTATAAGATGGCAGGTGAAAAAGTTCCAAAGCAGGATACTAAGGAGAAGAAACCTGAACCCAAGAAGGTTGATGCCAGTGGCAAAATTTAATAGGGTGACCTCAAGGCTAAACAGCTCAAGAAGGAGAAGCCCCCATTGCAGCCAAAACCAGGTCCTAGTCTAGGGCATCAGCAGATGCTCCTGATCTGCCATGTATTCCAGGAAGGCCATGTACAAGAGGAAATACTTGGCCACTAAATCCAGGATTGAAAAGAAAAAGGAGAAGGTTCTTGCAACTATCACAAAACTAGCTGGTGGGGACAGGAATGGTGGTACCTATGATGTTAAACTTCACACAATGTCTGGGTATTATCCTTCTTGAAAGCTGTTGAGCCACAGGACAAACCCTTCAGTCAACTGTGAGAAAGCCGCGAGCTAGCATCACTCCTGGGACCATTCTGATCATCCTCACTGGATGCCACAGAGGCAAGAGAGCAGTTTTCCTAAAGCATCTGGGCAGTGGCTTGCTACTTATGCTGGCTGGATCTCTGGTTCTCAGTTGAGTTCCAGTGCGTAGAACACACCAGAAATTTGTCATCACTACCTCCACAAAAATTGACATTAACCAAGTAAAAATCCCAAAACACCTCACTGATGCTTACTTCAAGAAAAAGGAGCTGTGAATGCCCAGACACCAGGAAGGTGAGATCTTCGACACAGAGAAGGAGAAATACGAGATCACAAGCAGCTCAAGGTTGATCAGAAAGCTGTGTATTCGCAAATTTTACCAAAAATCAAAGCTGTTCCTCAGATCCAGGGCTACCTGTGGTCTGTGTTTGCCTTTAGAAATGGAGTTTATCCTCACAAATTGGTGTTCTAAATTTCTTGCCAAGAACCTAATTAAATAACTGATCATGTAAAAATAAATACATAAATAAAGATTTATCTTTTTAGAAAGTGGGTTAGAGTCCTATAATATAAATTATGCACTGTTCAATATGAAACAGTATGACATTTATTTAGTATCAATCTTACAAAAAAAAAAAGAGAGAGAGAGAGAGAATCAGTTTAAAAAACTGTTAAAAACAGTGGGCAGAGATTTCCTAAGTTTAATGAAAGACCAAAATGTGCAGAGCTTAGATACTCAGCAAACACCAAATGAACATGAAGAAGCTCACAACAAAGCACAACAGAAACAAGGCGAGGCAACCACCCTCATCACTCTTTTTCAATACTATTACATAGGTTATCCTCAGTGTAATTTGGCAAAAAAATCAATAGAAAAGAAGTAAAATTAGATTTGCATACAATAGCAAAGCCTAGAAATAGTAAAGTCTAAGAAATGTAAAAAAGTAGTGCAGGAATTAAGAAGTGAACTTAATGAGGATATAAGATCACTATACAGAAATCAGTTATAACTGTTAATTCTGTATATTAGTAATGACCAATTAGAAAACAAAATTAAAAAGAATTCCATTTAAAAGCATCCAAGGGGCCAGGAGGTGGCACAGAGTTAAGGTGCTAGACTCCTTTATGGCGGATCACGGTTTGAATCCAAGACCAGGAGGCTTGGAAATCATGCTGGGCACATGTGTGTGCATGTCAAAATCCTGGGAGAAGAATGGGGAAGAAGGGATTACTGTATGGCATCCCCCATGGGAGAGGTGATTTCTCATTTTCCCTCTCACTGTCCCACTCTTAGTCTCTTTCCTGCAAGCATATGTGCCCTATTTCAAAAATCTTAACTAAATATAAAGCACTGATTTAAAAAATAAAATAAATTAAAGCATCCAAAATTGAGACCAGCAGATGGTATATTGATTATTGCGCTGTACTCCTATAAGGCGGTTCGAATCCAGACCTAGTTGCTTAAAAATCAGGCTAGGCATGTGTGCGTGTGTGCCCAAAATCTTGAAGAGACTGGAAAAAAAGGGACTGTGGCGTGGCCATCCCACTCAAAATGATTTCTCAGTTTCCCTCGCTCTGTTTCTGGTTTTCTCTGGTGAGCACATGTACCCTATAGCAAAAACCTAAAAAAATAATAATAATAATAATCCAAAACTACTAAAAAAAATTAAATGATACATTTAAATTTGTACCTCAAAAACTGTAAAGAAGTGTAAAAGGAAATTAGAGAACACCATATTCATAGATTATAAGACTTAATATAGTGAAAACTGCAATTTTCCCCAAATTGATCTACAGTTTAATGCTAACCAATCCTAACAGGTGTTTTGAAGAAAATGACATGCTAATTTAAAAACATATGTAAAGACAGAGAGCCCAAATTAGCCAAAGCAAGGTCTAAAAAAAGAACAAAACCAGGGTGTTTAGACTACATGACTTCAAGATTTAAAAAGGTACAGTGAACAAGACCGTGTGGTATTGGCATAAGGCCACAAACACAAATCAATGGAACAGAATAGAGTTTAGGAATACACTCACATGGTTAAGGATTTTTCACAAAGTGGCAAGGTAATTCAAAGAGGAAAAGAGAGTCTTTCTTTTACGTACCAAAACTGAACATCTGTGAAAACTTGGAACCTCAAAGCCTATCTCATACCCTACACAAAATTTAATTTGGAATGTGCTGTGCAGTGGAGTTATCATAACAAGTCAGAGACTGCTATCCTTACAAAGACCTGCTCACAAAATTGGTTCTGATCGGAGTTTAGAAAATTGAAATTCAAGACTGTTCCCACCATTTCCTAACTGATAAGGGTAGTTCATTGTGTTTATGTGTATGAACAACATGGTTGATGTTGAACATCTGCTTTCCTTCCAGAAGTGTGAAATTGTGCAACAAGGCAGGCAAATAATGTCTGTATAAACCTCAATAAAAATCTTGGAAACTGGGACTCGAATGAGCTTTTCAGGCAGATAACACTTTAAGCATTTTATCCTTATGATTAATGCTGAGCAATTAAGTATGTACTAGAAGACTCCACTGGGAAAGGACTCTTAGAAACTTGCATCTGGTTTGCTCCAGACATCACCCCGTGTGCCACTTTCTGTACCTGATTTTTTTCCTATTATCTTTTACTATAATGAATCAAAGCCATGAGAATGATTATGCCCTGAGCCTTATGAATCTGACTAATGAATCACTGAAGCCATAGATCCCCAATGAAACGGATAGTAGGCCTAAATATAATAGCTAAAACTACTTAACTTTTTTAGAATAAGATAAGAGAAATCATGATGGTAATGGGTCAGGCAAAGATTTATTTAACAGGTCACAAAGAAGCCTGAAATACAATTTTATAAATATAAACTAATAAAATCAAGCATATGTTTCCTACACAGAGTAGGAGAAAGTAAATAATAGAAAATAACCATCTATCTGACAAAAGGCTTTTAACAGAATATATAAAGAACTTAGAAGTCCGGCTACAGCAGTACAAGCTCAACAACCCTAAACCTGCTCTGCAGGTGAGGCTACGTGGGGAGCTTAGGTATGATTCCCAGTATCCCCTAAAAAGCTGGGTACAATTGTGTGCCCTTGAAGTATCAGCTACTTGGAGGATTAAGGCAGAAGAATCATGAGCTTGATGTGAATGTGGGCAACATGGCTAGACACTCTCTGAAAGAGCCAGGCATGGTGGTGCACACCTCAGTCCAAGTCCTGGCTCAGAAGGTTCAGGCAAGAAAATCCCACGTTACTTAATAATAAGATCAAAATAGACCACAATAAAATTCTTATAATAATAAAATCCTTAGGCTGTTTTAGAAACAGGCAAAGACTGAATAGATGTTTTTGAAAAGATATATGACTAAAAGATCATGGACGAATGCTCAGTATCACTAGATATCATGAAGATGCGATTAAAATTACAATGAAATACCGTTACAAACCTATTACAGGGTTAAAGTTAAAGAGTCTAGCAAGACCAAATGTTAGAAAGGGTAAGGACCAACTGTAAACTTTGTAGCCACTTTGGAAAGCCATATGGCATAATTTTCTAGAAATTAGGGACCAGCAGGTGGCATGGTGGTTGAGGGCACTGGACTTCCATGTGGCTGACCGTGGTTTGAGTCCTGGACCTGGCAGCTTGCTTTCTCACTTTCTCTTTCTCTTGCTCTGTCCCTTTCTGGTAAAAAATGTAAAACTAAGTAAATAAAGAAAGTTAAAAATATAATTCTATATAAAAAAAATTAAACATTTATTTTTTAAAAAGCCCTGAAATATGTAGTCATATACCACAGTTTTAATTCAATCAAAATGCTTTTCAATTGGTGAATTACAAAACTGTGAAATAACCATGTAACAGCAAAAAAAGAATAAAACATGAATACACAAAATAGCACAGGTGAATCTCATAGTTTCCAAAGTAAAAGAAGTCAAACACAAGAGATGCCATACTTTATCTTTCACTTTACAAGAAAACTCTGGGAGTGTCAAAACTACAGTGAAAGAGAGCATATCAACAGCTGCATGTAGACATCTTACGGAAAAAAAGAAAAATAACTTCCAAATGGATCAGAACACTAAATATAAAAGCTAAAACTGGCCCAGCCATGGTGGTACAAGAGGGAGGATGCCAAAGCATGATGACTGAGGCAGCATAGGAGGCCTAGGTTTGACATCCAGCTCAGCCTAAACAAGTCAGGCTCAATGGTGTATACCTGTGCTCCTAGCTAACTGGAAGGTTTGGGCAGGAGGATCATGATGCAGCAAGACCCTGTTGAACATACTCTCTCTCTCTCTCTCGCTCCCTCCTACTGTACTGTTTGTTTCTTTCTCTCCCTCTCACTCTCTCCCACTGAAAATAAGATGGCCCAGTCACAGTAGTACAGGTGGTAGGGTGCCACTCTAAAATGCTGCAGGTTGTGTGGAAGAGAAGGGATCAGATCCTAGGTCAACTTGAGCATTCTGAGATGCACATGTGCACACCCATCATCCTGATGGGCTGGAAATCTGGGAGGGATCATGGCATGATGAGACTCTATCAAGCTCGTACCTCTCTCTCTCATGAAGGAAATCAACTTTAAAAAAATAAATAAAAGGCTGAAACTACAAAAGTCTTAGGGAAAAAATAAAATCTTTGAAACCTTGGATTAAACAGTGGTTTCTTAGCTATGTTATTCAAAGCATAAACAACCAAAGCAAAACAGATATTTTTGACCTCACTAAATTAAAAACATTCATGCTTTAAAGGAAGCAACCTAGAAAGTGAAGAACCTACTGAATAGTTGAAAATGTCTGCAAATCATACATCAAAAGACTCTAGAATTCATAATGTAGAAAGAAATCAACAATAAAAAGACAAAACAACCCAATTATAAAATAAAAAAGGATCTGGACAGACATTTCCTCAAATTTACTAAAGCCCAATGAATGCTTGAAATCTTTTTATTAGGGAAATACAAATCAAAATCACAATGTTATATCATTTAACACCCACTAGGATGGCTATAATAGAAAAGACAGTATTTTTTTAAAAAGGAAGTCCAACTCTGTGGGTGGGTGGTTAAAGCAGCTGAATCCCACATAACCAACCATGCAGTTCAAGTACCAGACGCGGTAGCTTGATAAACACACTGGGCACATGTGCATGTGGGCCTAAAATCCTGAAAGGAGAGAGAAATGAAGGAGAAAGGATTGCATAGTGACCATTCCTCATGGAGGATGATTTGTCCTCTCCTTTCTATGGTGAGTACATGTGTCCTCTAGCAAAATTTAGAAAAGAAAAAAAAATGTTGGAGAGAATATGGACAAACTGGAAATAGCATACATTTCTAGTAAAATAAAATGGTACGCTGTTTTGGAAAATACTGTGGCAGTTCCTCAAAAAGTTAAACAGTTCCCATAGGACCCAACAATAGCAGTCCAAGGTATATATCCAAGAGAAATTAAGCAACATCCATACGAAAAATTACAAACAAAGGTTCATGGTGTTAGTCTAATCAGCAAGAAATAAGAGGATATCCAGACATGGCCAAATTTATTGGAGTTTATTGATTAAGCCAGCAGCATATGGGAGGATTCATGTCTTTCAAAACCCAGCCGCCCCAGTGCAAGGTGAGAGGTGCTTATAAAGGCAAAAATCACACTCTTTTCAGGGTTGACATGGCAATCATAAGAACAAGACTGGTGGGCTTGAAAGGGTAGGGGGTAGGGTTTTACACTGTAAAAGCAAGCAAAAGCAGCATCACAGAAGCAGAACAAGCAGGTAAACAGGTTAATCATCCCTAAGGGGATGTTCCATCCCTACCTAAACACAATGGAATCTTAATGGTCTTCATGGCTCAGGGCAAGGTCCAGTGATGGGACCTTATCTTAAGGCAATTAGGACAAGTGGGGTTTAAAGACAATAGGAGTGTTAATTCACTCTGTTTGCTCTTAGGCACAAAGGAAAAGGCAAGTTTCCAGTCATAGGAATCCAACAGTTTATAATGGAGGTGCTCCTCTAAGATGGAGTTGTGTCTGCTTCAATGGAAGCATTATTCCTAATAGTCAAATGTAAAAACATCTTGAATATCCATAAATGGATTAATCAGTAAACAAAATGTAGCATGTAAGTATGTGTATATATACACATATGTGTATGTGTGTATAGGTATTATATACATCATATATATAATATATATAGTGTGTGTGTGTGTGTGTGTATATATATATATATATACACACACACACACACACACACTCTATATACATACACACACTTGCACGCACAATATTTTTTAGCCATAAGAATGAATAAAGTACTGACACATATGGATGAACCTTAAAAACATTATACTAGGGACCAGCAGGTGGTGTAGTGGTTGCATCACTGATGCCTATGTAGTCAACTGCAGTTTGAGTCCCAGACTTAGTGGTTTAAAACTCACTCCGGGCATGTGTGTGTGCATGTCCGAGATCCCAAGAGGAGAATGGAGGAGAAAGGAATGCAGAATCGCCATCTGCCCCAGAGGTGGTTTTTCGCTTTCTGTTTTTCTCTCTCTCTCTGGCGAGAACATGCAACCTTATAGCAAAAATCTCTCAAAAAAAACTATACTATGTGAAAGCAGCAAGAAACAAAAAAGCCACATATTGTCATGATTTCATTTATACAAAGTGCCCACAATAGGCCAAAGTGTAGAGACAGAAAGTAGGGGGATGGGGTGTGAATGCTTAGGAACACATGGTTTCTTTCTGAGGTGAATAAAATGGTATGATGGTGATGGGGACACAATTGTGTAAATAAACTAGAAAGTTGTACACTTGAAAATTGAAAAACTTACAGCATGTCAATTATTTCTCAATCATCTTTTAAAAAAATTATGGCCTCTTTAAAGCAAACATAATATATTTTGCTAGAGATCTAGGATGAAATTAATGTATTTTAAGGTTTTAGCATAATTAAAAGTAAAATACATTATAACATCGGAACAGATGGCAAACAGGAGTTTACTGTTTTAAAGTTTTCATAGTGTATTTAAAGTGGTACAATAACATCTAGAAGTAGATTTTGATAAAAGATATCTACCGTGAACTCTAGTGATAGACTGTAATAAGTTAAAAACATAGACTGTATACTCTGGGGCAGGTACCTACTATAATAAATCAACCAAACAAAGTTTTAACAATAATACTGTGCTGATTGCAGAACTCTGTGGTAAGGCAGTCAGAGCCTATGTGACCAACCACGATTTGAGTCCTGGCCCCAGCAGCTTGTAAAACACAACAAACATATGTGCATATTCATAGGCCCAAAGTTCTAATGGGAGGAAGAAATGAAGGAAAAATTATTACTACATGACTACACCCCATTGGGGGAAGGTGCTTTCTCTCTCTCTGGAAAGCACATATGCCTTCTGGCAATTAATTATTTTTTAATTTCAGAAGATTAAATATAAAATAAAAATATTAATAACACTTGTTTATAAATGAAGATACGTCTCTAATGTTCTTAATTTCTACATTTCATGCTCCATTTATTTCTACCTTCTCAAATATGTGCTCTGATATCACCAGGTCCTTGAAAATATTATTCAGGAGAGACTATTCCTTTTTTTTTTTTGGAGAGGTTTTTGCTATAGGGCGCGTGCGCTCGCCAAACAGACAGAGAGAGACAAGAGAGATAGAAAGCGAGAAATCACCCCCCAGAGATGGCCACGCCGCAATCCCTTCTTCTCCATTCTCCTCTTGGGATCTTGGGAGCGCACGCACACGCGCCCAGCGTGAGTTTAAGCCACCAGGTCTGGGACTTGAACCACAGTCGACTACATGGGAGTCCAGCGACATAGCCATTACGCTAACTGCTGGTCCCAGACTATTCCTTTTTTCAAATTACTCAGACTCAAAAGCAGAGCTAGGTATATTTCTTGACGCTCACAGTTGCTAGCAGTGGGCACCCACGAAACATAAGTCCTGGTGTTTCCACTCTCATGCCTGTGGCAGATATCACTACTTTCGACTAAGACATGACACTTATGTTCAAGCCCCAGCCCTAATACTGCATGGCCTCAGGTAGGTCACAAAGCAACAGCTACCAAGAAGTGAACATTGTCCAGGCAAAGCAAAAGTGGGCTGGTGAAGAGCTAAAGGCAGGCCAACAGCTTTTTTGGATGCTCAAAGATATTGCTTGTTGACCTTCTGGAGGGCCCAAAAAAGATAACATTTGCTTATTTGGAGAAAGTTAACTGAAACTTTAGAAGGAAAACTCCCAGGAAAGCTTCCACCACCATGAAAGTCCTCCACCATGAAAATGCTGCTGCTCATTGTTCTCACCAAACAAAGGCAATTTTGTGAGTTTCAATGTAAAATCATTAGGCATCCACCTTTCAGTCCTGATTTGGCTCCTTCTGGCTTTTTGTTTTCTACTATTCAAAAAAAATCTGTAGGACACCCATCATTAGGCATCCACCTTTCAGTCCTGATTTGGCTCCTTCTGGCTTTTTGTTTTCTACTATTCAAAAAAAAATCTGTAAAGGACACCCATTTTTCTTCAGTTCATAATGTAAAAAAGACTGCGTTGACATGGTTCAATTTCCAGGACTCTTAGTTCTTTAGGAATGAACTAGATGATTGATATCATCACATACAAAAGTATCTTGAGGGCCAGCAGGTGGCATGGTAGTTAAGACGCTGGACTCCCACATGGCTAACCAAGGTTCAAGTATTGGACCTGGACGCAGAAAAATCAAGTTGGACACATGTGCATGTGTGTATGACTGCAATCCCAATAAATTGGCATGGCCATCCCCCTGAGAGTTGATTTCTCACTTTCATACTCTGTCCCTCTCTAGCAAGCACACATGCCCTAGAGCAAAAACCTAAAAAAAAAAAAAAAAAAAAGGCATCTTGAACTTGGAGATTATGTTGAGAAATTTTATATTTAAAAAAAGGCATCTTGGGGGAAGCAGCAGTTAGCGTAATGGCTATGTCGCTGGACTCCCACGTAGTCGACCGCGGTTCATGTCCGGACCCGGTGGCTTAAAACTCACACCGGGCGCATGTGTGTGCGTACCCAAGATCCCGAGAGGAGAATGGAGGAGAAGGGATTGCGGCATGACCATCCCCCCTGGTGGGTGATTTCTCACTTT
>NW_006159563.1:6514704-6536407 GCF_000334495.1 Tupaia belangeri chinensis | reverse complement strand
TCTCGCCTTCTGTCTCTCTGTCTCTCTCTGTCTGTCTGGCGAGCACACGCGCCCTATAGCGAAAACCTCTCAAAAAAAAAAAAAAAAAGGCATCTTGAACTGAAGATTATGTTGAGAAATTTTATATAAAGATATCATAAAATATATGTATCGGGGACCAGCAGGTGACATGGCAGTTATGGTACTGGACACTTCCATATGACCAACCATGGTTCGAGTCCCAGAGGTGGTAGCTTGCTTTTGCACTTCCCCTCTCTCTCTTGCTCTGTGTAAATATTTTAAAATATATTATTATAAAATATATAAAATTATCAAATATATATTAAATTTTTATATACATATATATTCATAATTGCCAAGACACATGCACTGTGCACCCCTCCAATGGGGCATGGTAGTGCTGCAATCCTTTTTCTTCCATTCCTCCATCCCATCAGGATTTTGGGAATACACGCACATATGCCCAGCATGTTTTTTAAGATTCCAGGGGCCTGAATTCACACTGCAGTCAGCCACGTGAGAACTTCCTCCCTCAGCACAACACTTACCACTACACTGTGGGACACTTTTAATTCCATTTTCCACAAATGTTTTGAAGTCCCCATGTTTACAAATACACAGACTTACAAGAAATAACAAACATGTAGACGCTGGACTTTTTTTTAGATACATAATTATAGTAACTTCTATACCTCACAGAATGGGAATTAGTTAATTTATGTAATGTACTTAGAAAAATAACTAGAAAATGATAAAAAATATACGTGCTTACCATAATTATTACGGATACTCAGCAGTAGATATAAATAGCGTCCTTAATATATAATATATGTAATGTGTATTTTTATTTATCATACATTTGACCCATTTCATTTGTGTCTGGACAGTCTAATAAACAAAAGAAGGAGCCAGGTGGTGGTGCAGTGGTGACACAGCTAGACTGTGGGGAAGGTTCTAGGTTTGTGTCCCATGACCTCCCTGAGGCTACTGTGTAGCAACCTATGATCTGAGCTGGTTCAGAGTGGACTGCCACATGGGAATCCTGTTGAGGGTGTCTCCTCTCTCTTTTATGGAAGAATAAATAATTTTAAAAATAATAAGCCAAAAGAAAGACACAAATTTATGTGTGTCGTAGATTAAAAAATGTTAGTCAATGTTGATATACTAACTGAAAAAAGAATGACTATAGGTTCATTTTAGGTTGTTGAACAAATAATGCTATATTAAACTCACTACACCAATGGCAAACTAATTCCAATTCCAGTTCAACAAACAGTGTGCTCCATGAACCTTTCACCCAATCACACTCTTATCCCAAGGAGGAGATTGATCAATTGTCCTGATGAAGAACATGTCCTTGGGGAACACCTAACTAAGTAGGAGGAACATAAACTAGGTATACATCAAAAGATCATATTTTCTCTCTTTTTTTCTGGTTAATTTTGATGGCAAGGGTGCTTTGGATTTTTAAAGCCACTACAGAAAATAGACACAACTTCGTTACCACAAAATGACCATACAATGCATAAAAAAATTGAAAATGCAAAACTAGGATCTTCTCTGAAATCACACACTTATCCTCCTTGAATTCTTTCTCTCCTCCTCAAGCAAGGTTATCATTATAAGCATGGTCTCCTGGGTTGGAATGTTCATTACTTGTTAATTTGTTTTGTCATCTATCAGCAAAATGGCAAACAAATAATAGTATTAGTAGTACGTTTTCAATATTATGAGTAAAAAAAGCTTTGAAACTTTAAATTGAGAAAATTCTGTCAATTAACCAAACTTTTTCTATAATACGGAGTGGTGGGGAGAGGGCACTGATAAAACACTATTACTAGACTGTGTCAGTCCAGCTTATAGAAAATGGTAATTCACTGGGACACATTCATTCAGTAAATCCACATCTATAGTAAGTGCTTAATACATGTCAGAGCATAGTGTGAGAAACTTGGAAAATACTCTTGGGCTTAGTCCTAGAAATGCCTAAAAGTCCCAGCTCAAGGTCTAGATATACTTGACTATTTAGGCTTGTTTCACTAGACATACGCTTATCTTAAAATCAAGTCCCTAAAGCAAAATTTAAACTAAACTAGCCTCTAGGGATAGGTGATAATGCAACAAGTTCTCATTCAATCTCATTTTATTTCTCCACATTCTCCACCTAAAATCCAAAGCTAGGGTTATGCCTACTTCTATTTTATTTTACCTATATTTAAGATTATGAACATAATTTTAACAAAAATCTGGTGAAATGTAATATTATACATTGCACTTCAAAGTAACTGAAATACAGCCCTGGAGTGATTCCGTCCTGCACGGCTGTTTTCGGTAGCCGTAGTCATTTACTGGGCTTTGAAATAACACCGCCTGTGGTCTTAAGGTTGAAGTGTGGTTCAGGGCCTGTGCACATTAGTGGACAGCACTTGTAGCTGCGGAGGAACATGCAGAGTCAGAAGAAGAGGAAGAGGACGTGAAACTCTTAAGTATATCTGGAAAGCAATTTGCCCCTGGAGGTGGAAGCAAGGTTCCACAGAAAATAGTAAAACTTGCTGCTGATGAAGATGATGACAATGAAGATGATGACGATGAAGATGATGATGATGATGATTCTGAAGATGAGGAAACAGAAGAAAAAGCTCCAGTGAAGAAATCTATATGAGATACTCCTGGCAAAAATGCTCAAAAATCAAACCAGAACGGAAAAGACTCAAAACCATCAACACCAAGATCAAAAGGTCAAGAATCATTCAAAAAACAGGAAAAAACACCTAAAGCACCAAAAGGACCTAGTTCTGTAGAAGACATTAAAGCAAAAATGCAAGCAAGTATAGAAAAAGGTGGTTCTCTTCCCAAAGTGGAAGCCAAGTTTATCAATTATGTCAAGAATTGCTTCCAGATGACTGATCAGGAGGCTATTCAAGATCTCTGGCAGTGGAGGAAGTCTCTTTAAGAAAATAGTTTAAACAGTTTGTTAAAATTTTCCGTCTTATTTCATTTCTGTAACAGTTTATATCTGGCTATCCTTTTTATAATGCAGAGTGAGAACTTCCGCTACCGTGTTTGATAAATGTTGTCCAGGTTCTATTGCCAAGAATGTGTTGTCCAAAATGCCTGTTCAGTTTTTAAAGATGGAACTCCACCCTTTGCTTGGTTTTAAGTATGTATGGAATGTTATGATAGGACACAACAGTAGTGGTGGTCAGACATGGAAATGGTGGGGAGACAAAAATATACACGTGAAATAAACTCAGTATTTTAATAAAGTAAAAAAAAAGTAACTGAAATGCATATGAAACCTTTAGAATGAACAGAATCATGAAAATTATGAATCAAAGCAGTACCTCAATATTTTTACTGGCCACATTCTTCACAACAGCAGGAAACAACTCAGATGCATTTTTCCCTTTCGCAATCATCTGAAAAACCAAAGTGGAATATTAGGGCAGAAACTTCCTTTAAATTAGTAATTTGAAAATGAAACAAATACTCAAGGAAATCCTACATACATTAAATATTTAGAAGATGTTATCAGCAAATAAGCTATATAATTAACAGTTGAACTCTGAATTATCTTATCACATCTGCAACAAAGAATAAACACTCTCGTAACTCAATACAAATACACAAATACATAGATTAAGGACTATACAGTGATATAAGACACATACTAAAATATTCACAATTGTTTTCTCTGGTTAATTGGGTTATAATATGAGAATGCATTCACATGTGCTTGGCATGTTTTTTTCAAGGCAGGTCTGGAACTCAAACCACAGACTCAGCTGTGTGTGATCCAGCTGCCTTAACCATCAAGCCACTAGCTGGCCCTGTGACCGACTTTATTGGGATATTCACTTCAATACAGTGGTCTGAAACAACCTGTCCTATAGTCCATGTACACCTGTATCTACACCAAGAACTATTCGAGGCCTTGGGGATACAACAATGAATGACAGAAAGTCCCTGCCCCCGTGGACCTTACCTTCTAATGAGAGCGTGGGTCCATAAACAAGTGAATATAGTATGTGAGATGGTAACAGAGAACCGAGAGTGCTCTGGAAATTTAAAATAGAGCATGTGGGACCAGAGATGGTACAATGGTTACGTCGCTGGACTCCCACATGGATGACTGGTTTTGAGACCCAGACTTGGTGGCTTAAAACTCATGCCAGGTGCATGTACAAATGTGCCCAAAATCTCAAGAGGTGAATGGAGGAGAAGAGACTGTGGTATAGCCGTGTCCCCCAGAGGAATGATTTCTCACTTTCTCTCTCTCCATCATTCTCTGTCTCTCCAGCAAGCGCATCCACCCTATAGCAAAAATCTCTCAAAAAAAATAAAAAATAATAAAATAAAGCACTGAAAGGAAAATAGGAAGTGCTGAGATACAATGGGAGTTTCTCATACAAGGTGGTTAAAAAAGGCCCTCCTGAGACCAGCAGTTGGCATAATGGCTATGTTGCTGGACTCCCATGTAATTGACTGGGGTTCGAGTCCCAGACCCAGTGGCTTAAACTCACGCCAGGCACTTATGCATGCATGCCCAAGATCCTGAGAGGAGAATGGAGGAGAAGGGATTGCAGGGTGGCCATACCCCCTGGGGGGTGATTTCTCACTTTCTATCTCTCTGTCTCACTCTGTCTTTCTGGCAAGCGCACATACCCTATCGCAGAACCCTCTCCAAAAGGAAAAAAAAAAAAAAGGCCCTCGTTTCCAACAAGAAGAGAGGAAGGGAACCACATAACTAACAAGGAAAATAGCAGATGAAGCATGACAGATTTGAGGAATAGGAACCCAGGGTAGCCAGACTGGAGAAATTAAGAAAAAGATAGGAATTAAAGTGATTGTAAAAGGAGTTGGCTTTTATTCTGAGTGAAATGGAGGGTCTACAGCAGAAAACAGACGTCATCAGACTCATACTTTAAAAGGATCTTTTGCCACAGTGTGAAAAAAAAAAATAGCCCAGAAATGTGGAATCATGGAAAACAGGTAGTAAGACAAAGTTGAGAAGTTTGCCCTTTCTCACTGAACAGTCTCCAAACTTAGAAAATACATTTGCTTATATGTGCTAGGATTTATTTCTCAGCTCTCAATTATGTTCTGTGGTCTATATATCTGTCTTTATTCCAGTACCCTACAGTTTTGATTACCGTATCTTTTGTAGTAAGTTTTGATACCAGGGAGTGTGAGACCTCCAACGCTGTTTTTTCAACCTTATTTTGGCCATTAGAAGACCCAAGAGAGTCTATATAAATTTTAGGATGGACTTTTCTATTTTTGAAAAAAAAAATCACTGCCATTTTAATAGAAATTGCATCAAATAAGTAGATGACTTTGACAATCATAATAGTAATCTTTTAATACATAAACACAAGACACATTTATTTAAGTCCCCTTTAGTTTTTCAGTAAAATTTTAGTATGCAAGACTTTTGCCTCTTTAGTTAAATTGCTTCTGAGTATTTTATTCTTTTTGATGCTATTATAAATGAAAATGCTTTTTTAATGTCCTTTTAGAATTATCCATTGTTAGTGTATAATACATTTGTACAAAAAAAAACCCTGACATTTTAATGTTGATTTTGTACCCTGCAACTTTGCTAAGTTCATTCGTGAGTTCTAATAGTTTATTGTATGTGTGAAATTTTTAAGAGTTTTCAACATGTGAGATTCAAAGATAATTTTTCTTCCTTTCCAATTTGGATGCTTTTTATTGACATTTCTTTTTCTTGCCCAACTACTCTAGCTAAAATTTCCAATTCTAATTTGAACAGAAGTGGCTAAAATAGGCATGTTTATCTTGTTTCTTACTGATCATGGAGTAGATTTCAGTTTTTCATCACTGAATATGATGCTAGTGTTGGGGTTTTTTCACACATGGCCTTTAATATATGGAGGCAGTTTACTTCAATTTCTGGTTTGAGTGTTTTTATAATGAAAGGGTTTGAATTTTTCAGATTTTTTTTCTGGATAAATTGAAATGATTGGGTTTTTTTTCCCTTTCATTATGCTAATGTGATATTTTATTTATTGATTTTTGTATGTTATTTATGTTATTTTGAAGATATTAAATAATAATCTAGATCTAAAAACTCTCATTAACTTTTAGGACAAAAAAAAAATTGCGCTTACTTTCCTAACAATTTCTATTAGTCATCCTTGACAGCAGTACAAAGGGAGAACAAGTTCAGACAGAGGAGGACCACCCTCCCCCTGATTTCTCACTTTCTCTTTCTCTCTCTCCCCCAGCTACCATGAATGGGTGTGCCCTATAGCAAACAATAAATAAATAAATAAATAAATAAATAAATACTCAATCAACAGGTACTCCGTTCCTGCTCATTCAACTGATAGCCACCTCTTACATAGTAGCAGCTACAGCCCTGAGACACAATGGTGAGGGCTGGAGTAAGCATATTTGGCCACATAAGGTGTTTGATCACCAGGGTCATTTCTAACTCTGGCAAAGTGAATATCGTCATCATCAGTGGCCCTTTCACGAACCTGAACTGTACAGTCAATATATTCCAGTATAGTTCCACCCATTGCAAGTGCAAGAGCATAGGTGAGGCTGTGCAAGATCCAGGAGCAAGATCCTTCCGACATCAAATGGGATGACACTGGTGCTGACCATGCAGTGGCATCCACTGGTGTCTTCACTACCTGAGAAAGCTAGGGCTCATTTAGATGGTGAGGGTCATCAACTCTACCTTCTCCGCTGATGTTGCCATGGCTGTATGGGTGTGAAGGACGAGAAGTACAACCCTTCCTGCAAATTGTCAGCAAAGCTTACTTGAGCACCAGAGTGGGACTCGTGAGCACAGTCCATGCCAACACTGCCACCCTGAAAACTTGAATGGCCGCTCTGGAAGACTCAGGCATGATGGCTGTGGGGATGCTCAGATGTCATCACTATAACTACTGGTGCTGCCTAGACTGTCACTTCTGGGCTGAGTCAGAATCTCACTGGCATGGCCTTTTATGTCCCCACCTCCAGTGGATCATGACACATTTTTGCACAGAAAAATACATCACAACTTTCCCAATGACCTAATAATAATACATCAATAACCCAAATTACTATAAAGATGAGTAAATTACTCTGAGAAAGATTTTTACTATCCAACATTTAGTAACAGAAAATACACACATGCATGCATACATACATACAAATACACAAACGTGGAATTCATTAAATGATTTTAAGAACTTCCACATGCAAAAATGGTGCTAGACAGAAATAAATTAAAAATTGGACAATAAATGACTAGTATAATGCCTTGCTAAAAAAAAAAATTCAAGCAAAATAACTTAAATTTTAAGAAAAGCGGAACTAGCAAGCAACAACTACTAGTTGAAAATGAGATTTAAAAATATATCATTCAATAACATTCAAAACACAAAATATTTAAGGAAGTTATAAATAAGATAATAGAACATTTAATATGAGAAACCATAATACACTGCTAAGAGAACATTAACAATCTAAATAAGTAAAGAGGTAGAATCATAATCAATGATCATAAAACTATTGGAAAAATGGCAACTCTGAGGGCCAGTAGGTGGCATGGAGGCTAAGGCATTGGATCTCACATAGCTGACTGTCCGGTTTGAGTCCCAGATCCAGCAGCTTGAAAAACACACCAGGAACGTGTGCATGTGTGTCCAAAATCTTGAGTGGAGAATGGAGAAGGGACTGCCAGTGGGGAGTAATTTCTCACTTTTCCTCTCTTTGTCTCTCTGGTGAGTCTAAGTGCCCTATAGCAAAACCTTTTTTTAAAAAAAGGTCAATTTCTGCAAAATCAATCTATAGATTCAATGTGTGGACAGAAGTCTGACGACTTTTCCTATTTTTCCAAAATCTTTTCAAAAGGGGACTTGGGAAGTCATGCTCACAAACATTAACAGACCATTTATTTTCTATTAACAGGATTCTTCCTACCTCCTGTTCCTGGCATAGTATCTTTGAGATGTACATTTCAACCCATTACAGTATATTCTTGTGCTTATCTCTTCCCAAGACACAGAACTTCCCTTTTCCTTGAGATGTAGATTAAGTCTTTCATTAACTAAGACACAGATCTTCCCTTCCAATCACCAACCTAAGGATTGTGGAACCCACCTATAACCTACAAGCACCCCCCCTACATGTCCTGCCTTTTGGGGCCAGACCAATGGAAAATCTTTTCACTAAATGTTTTATTGCCAGCTGTAAACAGGAAAATGAAAAAATAGTTAAAAGAACATTTATTTGGTATACTGTAATTTAAAACATCAAAAATACTAAAAATTGGGGCCAGCAGGTGGCATGGTGGTTAAAGGCACTGGATTCCTACATGGCCGACTGTAGTTTGAGTCCCAGACCTGGTAGCTTGGTTTCTCGCTTTTCCTTTTCTGTCTCTGTCTCTGTCTGGTCAAATTAAAAAGTAACAACAAATGGAATTAAATATATAAATAATTCTTTTTAAAAAAACACTAAAAATTTGTTTATCAACAGTAGTTTGAACAGGGTTGCAGTCTCATCATTTCACTTATGAAACTCAATGAGTACCTTTTTTATACTTTGGTAAATCATCATACTCCTTTCTAAGTTTGGATCCACTTCTAATATATGGTCTTTTGTAAGTTCAATGCTGTTCATTATCTCATAAAGTTCCTTTAATTAAAGATTTTTGCAGGTATTATCACTTTCTCCAAGACATCTTAGAAATCTTTCCACAGACAGCAATTTCTGTAGAATTCTTTTTTATATTCTGTTTATATTTCATTTCCAGCCATATCATTTTTCATTTCTTTGCTGCACTTTTATCTTTGTTGACCAAATGTCTCTCTCTATTATCCATTTTTATAAAATGTTGTATACATTTCTCACTAAGAAACAAAAAGACAATACAACTACATCCTTTGCTGTCTGTGCATAAACTGAATAACAGATACACAACAACCAATTACTGACAGACTGTGAAAGAAGTAATAAGACTGATCACTTGTCATAATGTATATTTGTAACTTATCAGGTGATCTGTGGCCTGGAGAGCTAGCAGCAAGTCTGTACATTATACAATTACTCGGTTAATATATCATGGTAACTGATATTTGAACAATGTTATAGGGGACTAGTATTTAAGTTGAGGTAGCTAAAATTTATGTATATAAAAACCATGCAAAGCAAGAACTGCCTGTCCATAATACTATTATGTACAGAGCATAATATTAATAAATCAAACATTTACAATTCTCCCTATATTTTCAAATTATATAAATCTGAAAGCAAATATCAAGTAATTTACAGGTATTACTCAGAACAATTAGTCTTTAACTTTCAAACCTCACTTTTTAATAGAGCACACTGATACCCATAACCGTCCTCTATAAATGAGATTTGGACCTTAATACATCAAGCAAAGAAAGATTTCAAGCTCTCAAATAGACACAGTGTATGCAGGAAAACAGTACTGAGTCAGGTGTATTGTCACCTCTTACGATAGAACTTATCTGCGCAATTATGCAAATACATTACATTTTGACCTTATTGTATAAAACAAGTGAAAAATAAAATCAACAATAGTGGTAATAAAAAAAAAAGAGTTAAAATAGGAAAAATATGTTTTATGAATTTAACTTCATTAAAACAAAAGCCTCTCTTTGGCATCAGAAGTCACTCCAATTAAGACAGTATGATTTTCCCTGTGAATGTTAAAAAAAAAAAAAAAACCCCAAATTGCAAAACCATTCTGCTAAAAATGGTATATATAATTAGGAATTGTATTGTATCTTAAGCCCCTGGCAATGGAACCACTCTTATAACCTATTAGTCAACTGTTTATGTTTGCACAACTAGAAATTAGTGAGTGCTCCCACATTTGATAATACTTACTAAAAGGTCTAGGCTAGTAAACTGAATAAAGTACTTTAATAGGTAGTAATGAAATCTGAAAAACAGAAGAAAGTATACTCACACCTTTTAGATTATGAAGTGACAAAAACACATCCTTTAGTATCCCTCTTTGTGGGAAGTCAAATACTAAGTTGTCGAGAAAGTAATGATGTATTTTTTCTGGTTTTCTTTTTTTAAAAAAGAATTATTTTATTTTAACTTTATTTATTGTTATTTTCCAATGTGACCAGAGAGAGAGAAAAAGTGAGAAAGGAAGCCACCAGGTCCAAGACTTGAACCATGGTTGCCCATGTGGAAGTACAGTGCCTTTAACCACCATACCACCTGCCAGCCCCCTTTTCTATTTTTTTTGATGTAAAAATGCACCTAACTTTCCAGACAACTCCAGAGATTATTGTGTCTTTTTATCTTGTCTTCAAAAGGATTAATTCCCTCTATCTCACAGAAGTATCTTGACATTAGAGAGAGGAAAATTAAAATGAAGAAAAGATAAAATTAGATCTCGAGTTTCTGATTTTTAACACTTCAACACTTCCTCAACACTTGAGACAGAAAACCCTGAAGTTAATAATAAATGGCAAGGGGAAGATGGTGCAGCGGTTGGTCGCTGGACTCACACATGACCAACTGCAGTTTGAATCCCGGACCCAGTGGCTTGAAAAATCACATCAGGCTCCTGTGCATGCCTGCCCGAGATCCTGAGGGGATTATGGATAAGAAGGATTGCAGAGGGGAGGAGTGGTAGCAGGTGGTATGGTGGTTAAGGTGCTGGACTCCCACATGGCTAACCGTGGTTTGAGTCTCAGATCTTCTCATTTTCCCTCTCTCTCTGGTCAAATTAAAAACAAATAAATAAAAATAATAATGACAATAAATAAAAATTTAAATAAATAATTCTTAATTTAAAAAAAGGGGGATTACAGCATGGCCATCTCCCCTAGGGAATACTTTCTCATTTTTCCTCTCACTGTCTGTCTGTCTGTCTCTCCCTCCCCCTCCCCACATTCCCACCCCTCCCCCAGCGGGCACACATGTGCTAAGGCAAAAACCTCTAAAAAAAACTTGATTAAATGGCAAATAGGATTTTGGTCTTGGAATCTAATGTGTTATTTGATACACAGATATATTTAATGTAATATAATCACTACTTGTTTATTTTTAAAAAATTAAAGTAATCTAGCATTTTACCTACCCCAACAATTCGTTTCATAGCATCCAACTTAGCAGAATCTTTGTTGCTCTCTAACATCTGTTTTAGATCTTCATTCCTATTACAAAACAGAAGAAAAATATGTAATTCTCAAGATATATCATTTTCATAGTAATTAGAAATAATATGATGAACAATGTTAAGTAACTAAAGCAAGAAAGTGGCCATCTGCAAGCTAGGAAGACAGGCCTCAGAAGAAACCAAACCTGCTGACACCTTGATCTTAGGCATCTAGACTCTAAAACTGTGAGAAAATAAATTCCTAGGGATTAAAACCTCTAGTACATAACATTTCATTACAGCAGCTCTAGCAAACTAATGCAAAAGTCAAATGTTATACTATAAACTGTCATTACAATAAAAAAAAAATTTAGAGAGAGATTTTTGCTATAGGGCACGTATACTTGCTGTAGAAATAAAGAGAGACAGAGAGACAGAAAGAGAGAAATAACCCGGGGGGGGGGGGGTTTGCCACACCACAAGACCTTCTCCTCCATGCTCGTCTTGGGATTTTGGGCTTACACACACACACACACACACACAAGTTTTAAGCTGCAGGTCCAGGACTTGAACCTCAGTTGACTATGTGAGAGTCCAGCAACATGCCTACTATACTATATATGTTCACCACAATGAATTTAGAATCTCTTCTTTTTTTAAATTTTTTATTTATTCATTTATTTATTTTTGATTTGACCAGAGAGAGACACAGAGAGAACAAGAGAGAGAAAGTGAGAAAGCAAGCCACCAGGTCTGGGACTTGAACCTTGGTCGGCCATGTGGGAGTGTCTAGTGCCTTAACCACCATGCCACCTGCTGGTCCCTAGAATCTCTTCTTAAAACTTCTCAGGCTCATTCACACTGCACACACAGATAACAGAAAAGGGAGGAAAAAATGGAATCGCATATGTAACTATTTTTTTCCTACTTTTTGCTGTTTTCCTATTTTACCTAATGACTGCATAATTTTCTAAATAAAAAACCTAAAAGCTAAACCTTAAAAATTTTATTAGAGGTAAGAAAGAAAAACATTAAGAATTAAATAAAAAGAAATGCAATCACACATATTCATGCCCAAAATGACAATAATAATTTTCTCCTGCTTGTTTGCCTTTTTTCCCCAAGACTGTTCCACTATTTCCCTCCACCAGTGTTATCTAGAGAGAAGCAAGCAATGAAGACAAACAAAGTGTCCATTTTTAGGTCATCCCAACCTCTAACCCTAGACACCATCTTATACCAGACCTAATGGAAATTCGGTTTGTTTCTCTTAAACCCAAATTGCCCAAGTCCCCTTCCCAACTTCCTTTAGGTCCTGACCTGCTCTCTCAAACTAGAAACAAGAAAACAGCATCCTGGAATTAAAGCCAAAGGTTTTGCTCTCTGTGTTTAAAAGCAAAGCCAGTCTTCAGCAACAAATACAAATATCTGTTTGTGTTAACACACTCAGAGAGCTAATAACTTTGAGGTTCAGAGAAAACAGACAAGAAAAATCCTAGGTTCTGCTCCAATCTGATGTGATACTCAGCTTCTCACATATCTGTCACAGAGATGATTAAAATTTTCTATATAAATTACATATTTCTTCCCAAATTCCTCTCTGCTTGTCAATGAAATGGTAAAGATTTAGAAGAATGAATACTTTAACACCTAACTGACCCTCAAAATACATTCACTCTGGCCCAGGTGCTGTGGCCAACAGTAACACAAGGACCCTGCCAAGCTGGAAGCCGGATGGGACTATGGGACTGTGGTCTGGATCCCAGGTGGGCCTGAAAAACACAAAGGGCACACTGGTGGGTGCCCAAGATCCTAAGAAGCTAGAGGGCTGGGAAGGCATCACGGCATGGCAAGACTCTAAGAAAGTGCTCTCTCTGTCTTTCATGATGGGCACACACATGCTTTGCAGCATAAAAAGGGAAAAGAATTCCATTCGCTTTTACTGAGTCATTTTAAGTTTACCTCCTTCTTGAGCAGTGTTTTCAGATATGACCCACTAACATATAATAATATATAAATCTTAGGTAGTAAAAAATTATTTTGTGGGAAAAAACATTTTGTATGTTATAAAGATGTATAATGAGTAAGTATAATAATAAAAAGATTTGAAAAATTATTTTTGCTAAACATCAGAACAGTAGAGTTAAAATAATGCTAATTAACATTTTCCTTGCATCTGTTAAACATCTATACTTGTTTCAAATATATGTTTTTTGTTTACTTCTTTATTTGCCTAGTTACCTGTGGCTTTCTAGCTTAAAGTATTAAGATACTAACTTTATTTTTACATAAGTGACATCTTGTGGTGTTAAATGGTATAACTTTTTCTTTTGTGTTCAAAATATGCCTATTTTAAGTTTCAAGAAACAGAGAATATACAACTAAAAAATTAAAGTAAATCTTCCAAAAAAAAAAAAAAACGCCCGTGGGGGGGGGGGGGTTTGCCACACCACAAGACCTTCTCCTCCATGCTCGTCTTGGGATTTTGGGCTTACACACACACACACACACACACAAGTTTTAAGCTGCAGGTCCAGGACTTGAACCTCAGTTGACTATGTGAGAGTCCAGCAACATGCCTACTATACTATATATGTTCACCACAATGAATTTAGAATCTCTTCTTTTTTTAAATTTTTTATTTATTCATTTATTTATTTTTGATTTGACCAGAGAGAGACACAGAGAGAACAAGAGAGAGAAAGTGAGAAAGCAAGCCACCAGGTCTGGGACTTGAACCTTGGTCGGCCATGTGGGAGTGTCTAGTGCCTTAACCACCATGCCACCTGCTGGTCCCTAGAATCTCTTCTTAAAACTTCTCAGGCTCATTCACACTGCACACACAGATAACAGAAAAGGGAGGAAAAAATGGAATCGCATATGTAACTATTTTTTTCCTACTTTTTGCTGTTTTCCTATTTTACCTAATGACTGCATAATTTTCTAAATAAAAAACCTAAAAGCTAAACCTTAAAAATTTTATTAGAGGTAAGAAAGAAAAACATTAAGAATTAAATAAAAAGAAATGCAATCACACATATTCATGCCCAAAATGACAATAATAATTTTCTCCTGCTTGTTTGCCTTTTTTCCCCAAGACTGTTCCACTATTTCCCTCCACCAGTGTTATCTAGAGAGAAGCAAGCAATGAAGACAAACAAAGTGTCCATTTTTAGGTCATCCCAACCTCTAACCCTAGACACCATCTTATACCAGACCTAATGGAAATTCGGTTTGTTTCTCTTAAACCCAAATTGCCCAAGTCCCCTTCCCAACTTCCTTTAGGTCCTGACCTGCTCTCTCAAACTAGAAACAAGAAAACAGCATCCTGGAATTAAAGCCAAAGGTTTTGCTCTCTGTGTTTAAAAGCAAAGCCAGTCTTCAGCAACAAATACAAATATCTGTTTGTGTTAACACACTCAGAGAGCTAATAACTTTGAGGTTCAGAGAAAACAGACAAGAAAAATCCTAGGTTCTGCTCCAATCTGATGTGATACTCAGCTTCTCACATATCTGTCACAGAGATGATTAAAATTTTCTATATAAATTACATATTTCTTCCCAAATTCCTCTCTGCTTGTCAATGAAATGGTAAAGATTTAGAAGAATGAATACTTTAACACCTAACTGACCCTCAAAATACATTCACTCTGGCCCAGGTGCTGTGGCCAACAGTAACACAAGGACCCTGCCAAGCTGGAAGCCGGATGGGACTATGGGACTGTGGTCTGGATCCCAGGTGGGCCTGAAAAACACAAAGGGCACACTGGTGGGTGCCCAAGATCCTAAGAAGCTAGAGGGCTGGGAAGGCATCACGGCATGGCAAGACTCTAAGAAAGTGCTCTCTCTGTCTTTCATGATGGGCACACACATGCTTTGCAGCATAAAAAGGGAAAAGAATTCCATTCGCTTTTACTGAGTCATTTTAAGTTTACCTCCTTCTTGAGCAGTGTTTTCAGATATGACCCACTAACATATAATAATATATAAATCTTAGGTAGTAAAAAATTATTTTGTGGGAAAAAACATTTTGTATGTTATAAAGATGTATAATGAGTAAGTATAATAATAAAAAGATTTGAAAAATTATTTTTGCTAAACATCAGAACAGTAGAGTTAAAATAATGCTAATTAACATTTTCCTTGCATCTGTTAAACATCTATACTTGTTTCAAATATATGTTTTTTGTTTACTTCTTTATTTGCCTAGTTACCTGTGGCTTTCTAGCTTAAAGTATTAAGATACTAACTTTATTTTTACATAAGTGACATCTTGTGGTGTTAAATGGTATAACTTTTTCTTTTGTGTTCAAAATATGCCTATTTTAAGTTTCAAGAAACAGAGAATATACAACTAAAAAATTAAAGTAAATCTTCCTAATACCAGAAAAGTAACTGAAATTTTAGCACTGGAATAAACTAGCAACTATAATCAAAAAGCACAATTTTACAAGCTGCATTTAAGAACTTAGGAGGTATTAGAGCTTTCACATAATACGAATTACCTCTCTTTAAAACCTTCCCACTCTTTTTGGGGGTCAGCAGGTGGCATGGTGATTAAACATGCTGGACTCCCACATGGCCAGCCACGGTGCGAGTCCTAGACCTGGTTGCTTGCTTTCTCACTTTACCTCTCTCTCTCTCTCTCTGTCTCTCTCTGTCTCTCTCTGGTCAAATTAAAAAATAATAAAGTTAAATTAAAAATAATTCTTAAAATAAATAAATAAATAAAACCTTCAACTCTTTTAAAGATAACAAAAATTCAGGGAAAAATTGGGACTATGTAGTATTACATACTATACCAGGCTATTCAAAACATGATCTGAGAAACTCTGGCCCAAGAATCATCAATCCAGAAACTTCTGTTATTAAACCATGGGGCGGTAAGTACAGAAATTCGAAGCACACTTACAAACTTGACAGAGCAACCTGACAGTATAATTTTGTTTATTAAACATAATAAAAATTGGGGGTTATATTTTGTGGGGCTTTTTTTCCATTTTATATTTCTAGTAATTTACTTTTCATTGAATTTTATAAAACTATCCATCCAAGATGGATAAGAAACTTAAAAGGAAAAAGATAAGGCCCTCTACCAGTATGAGAGCAATGCATTGCCTAGCTACCTTCTTTTTTCTCAAAACTTTCCTCAAAACTTGTATACCAAAGAAAGCAATGCCTGATACAGAAATAATAAACTGGAAAAAAGTAGTAAGAAACAGCAATTTACAACTGGAGGTACGTCCTCAAAAAGGAGACATCAGAGAATTTCGGAGGGCAGGAGGAGGCTATAGGGAGCATACACTCGCAAGAGAGACAGAGAAGGGAGAGGGAATGAGATGTCACCCCCTGGTGGGGATGGCCTCTCTGCAAGCCCTTCTCCTCAGGATTTTTGGTATACACACATACATACATACACATACATACACACACACACACACACACACACACACACACACACACAATGAGGAATGTTTTTAAAGTCACAGCATCAGGGACTCAAACCAAACGTGGGATTTAGCTGCCTTAACCACCACACCACTAGCTGGGCCCAGAATTTACTTTTTTCTAGTGCTTCTTTGTCAAAAGGATTGGCCTTCGTTATTAAGTTTACGTACATAACATGAAGGTTCAGTAATGCTTTCAGTTCAGTTAGGGCCTACACCCCCCATGAGTGACACTCAGAACCCTGTATTACTTCTGGCACAAAGCACTCACTGGATAATGCAAAAGTAAAAGTAGGGGGGAAAAAATCTACCATTGCTAGTGTCTTCCATCACCTACTCACCCATGTATTAACTTTCTAATAAGAAGAACCATAAATTATCCAAGTAAATATGAAAATTGCCTCCTATACTACTCACAACATTAAAAAGGAGAAACTTTATAACTGCTATCGCCACTCCTAAAGCTGTGGTAGTCTTTCTTTTCTCTCCTACTCCTCAATTAAAACTAATCTCACGTTAAATAGCCTAATATAAAAAAATCAAATGTGCCCAGCACCTTGCACAGCAGTAGTTAAATGCAATGTGTGGGGAACAGAAATCACCTAGTCAAACAGTTTTTTTTTCTTTTCCCTTTATTTATTTATTTATTTTTTTTTTTTTTGAGAAATTTTTGCTCTAGGGCATATGCGCTCACCAGAGGGACAGAAAGCAAGAACTCATCCCGCCAAGGGATGGTCACACAGCAACCTTTTCTCCTCTAGGGATCTTGGGCACGTGCACACACACATGCCTGGCATGAGTTTCAAGCCACTGGATCCAGGACTCGAACCACAGTCAGCCATGTGGGAGTCCAGCACCTTAACCACTACGCCACCTGCTGGCACCACAACCAGCCTCGTGAAAAACACACTGGGCATATGTGCTTGGATGTGCAAAATCCCAATGGGATAGAGAAATGGAGGAAAAAGAATGCAGCGTGACCACACCCCATTGATGTTGCTTTCTCTGTGCCCTTGCCCCAGCCCATGCAATGGCAAGCATTTATTCCTTCTGGCAATTAAAGAAAATAAAAACTCCTGGTGTACTTACCAGTAGTCCTAATACATTCATGTATTCAACACCCACTATGGGCCAAGAACTTCTAAGTACTGGAGTCCCTGATCTCTTGGGGCTTACATTCTAAGAAAGAATGAATACAGGGGAAAGGAGTCCTGGCGAACCAAATAAGTCACAATGCGAAAGACTGAAATAGGGAATGTAAAGACCAAGTTATCACAAAAGACCTATATGGGTAGGTAATCTTTTTTTTTTTTTTTTGAGAGTTTTTTGCCATAGGGCACGTGCGCTTGCCAGACAGAGAGAGACAGAGAGACGGAAAGCGAGAAATCACCCCCCAGGGGTGATGGCCACGCCGCAATCCCTTCTCCTCCATTCTCCTCTTGGGATCTTGGGCACGCATGCACACGCGCCCGGTGTGGGTTTTAAGCCACTGGGTCCGGGACATGAACCGTGGTCAACTACGTGGGAGTCCAGCAACATAGCCATTACGCTAACTGCTGGTCCCTGGGTAGGTAATCTTTTAAGCTGAAGTCTCAAAGGACAAGCAAGGGTCAACCACAGGAACTACTCAAAGATTCTAGGTTAGGAATTAACCTAGAATTAACCTAGCTATAGGAGAACCTGAAAGAAAGTCTACACAGGGCTTATAAATGTAGGTTGTAGCTGTTTTCTCAAGTAGATGAAACTCCTTAAAGGGTCATAAAAGGGACACAATAAATAGTAGTGGAAAGAATGAATGATTATATGCTATAAACTTATTCCTTAGAGGGAGACATAAAAAAAAAACTTTCACTGGATTCTCAAAAGGGTTCATAATCCCAATAAGGGTTAAAAAAAAAAAAAGCATACATCTTCCATGTAGACATAGCACACACATATGTAGTAAAAACTATGATGCCACGTTAGCACAGGAAGCCTCCACAGTTGCCAGGCCCTTTATCAATGGCCTCTGCTACTTAGTCTCTTGGTAAGCAGTGGGGAGTAGTTCTACTTTTACTGAAATCAGAAATGTCTTATCAGAATGTCAATATGCAACTTTAAAGAGTTAAAGGAAGTCTCAAAGCCTCAATTACTTAGTTGAATTTATATGTGCTTTGGCAAAAAATCAGTTGAAACAAGTGTAAAGTTTTTTTCTTTGTTTAAGAGTACCATAAACAGGCCAGCCAATGGTGTGGTGGTTAAGGTGGCAGGATCCCACATGGCTGACTATGCAATTTTGATCTTGGCCCCAGTGGCTTGAAAAACATGCCAGTTCATATGTGCACATGCCCAAAATTCAGAAAGGAGAATTCATGAAAGGACTGTAATAGCATAACCATTCCCCCTGAAGGGCGTTTTCTCACCTTCCGATCTCTCTCTCTCTCTTGCTCTCTCACTCTCTGTCTCTCTCACATACGCGCAAGTGCATATGTGCAATACCAAATATTAAAAAGAACATGCATGCAAATGCAAAACCATACCTTAAAACAGTTACAATTAAAAAAAGTGTACTATAAACAAAAATGTCTCTTTCTGTAAAAGATTTTAGACTGAAGGAACCTCAGAAGCTATAAAAGGAAAAATGGACAAATATAAAAGAAAAAAGAAAGCTTTAAAGTATTTGCCCCTCAAAAACATACCATAACTAAATCAAAAGATAACTAAAAATTAATTTGGAATTCATCTGTTAGAAGTGCTAATTTTCTTAAAACATAAAAAGCACTTAACTAATCAATAAGAGCTAATCTGACAGAGAAATGGACAGCAGATTAAGTTTAAAAATGATTATACAGGCCAGTCAGTGTCATGGTGGTTAAGGTGGCTAGATCCCACATAGCTGACTGTGCAGTTTGTGTCCCAGACCCAATGTCTTGAAAAATATTCTGGGACCAGCAGACGGCATAGCAGATATGTCGCTGGACTCCCACATGGCCAACTGCAGTTTGAATCCCAGTTCTAGTGGCTTGAAAATCACGCCAAGCATGTGTGCGTGCATGTCCAAGATTCTGGGAGGAGAAGAGAAGGGACTGTGGCATGGTCATCACCACTGGGGAATATTTCTCACTCTCACTCTCACTGTCTCGTGTGTGTGTGTGTGTGTGTGTGTGTGTGTGTCTAGCAAGCGTACATGCCCTAAGGCAAAAATCTCTCTCTCAAAAAAAAAGAACAAACATTCTGGGGTGAGTGTGGGTATGTCCAAAATTCCAAATGGGGACGTGGAGAAGAATGAATTACGGCATAGCCATCCCCCCAGAGGATGCTTTCTCTCACCTCTCTCTTCCCAATAAGCATACACATTCACCAGTGAGTTAAAAATAATAATAAAAGTATTTCACAAAAAAATACAAGGGAGAAGACTTAAATATACTCATACTAATGACTCAACATAACATTTTATACCTATAAGATTGCCAAATATAAAATTTGATGGCATCAGTATTGGCAAAGGTGTGAGAAAAACAGACTTTACTGTTGGTGGCCAGGGGAAACCTGCACAATCCATCTGGAAGGTGATTTAGCAATATCTGTCATAATTTAAAATGCAGTAAGCTTTGACTTACAATTCCACCTCTAGGGATTTTTTCCTACAAATAGATAAATTCACACAAGTATGGAAAAAATTATGCTGCCATATTGCTTATAGTTGATAAAAAGTAAAACCAATCAAAAGCCCTCTGAATAAAGTATTAATTAAATAAAAGTAAGGAATACAAAGAAATATTACACAATGGTTAAAAAGACTGAAGTGTTTCAGAAATATACAAATACAGAAATATCTCCAATGTATGTTACATGAAAAGCAAGATTCGTACTGAATAATATATGCATATTGTCATTTCATTTTAAAGTTTTTACCCAGAAGGATATATAAGAACTTGTTCACTGCACTAATCTCTGGAAGTACAAGACTGAAAGCTACTGAGTCATTGAAAAAGTCATGATGCAGTTTTGCATAGAAAAACATGGACGAATACATCATGACTTTCCCAACAACCTGATATGTCCTTTCTATAATACTAATTTTCCAGTACTATGCCTTATATTCTGGGGTGAGTGTGGGTGTGCCCAAATATCTAATTAACTTATTTAGCTAATAATATCTAATTAACTTATTTAGCTACTTGGTAGTGTATTACTTTCTAGATTTCAGAATACGATCTTAGTTTAGTATCACAATGTGTCCAAGAACCATGTATAGTGACTACTATTTTCAATTAATGGATAAGGAAATGGAGGCTCAGAAAATATACGGGTGACATATAAAAGTATGCAATGTATATGAAACTAAAATCATACAACTTTGAAGTTTCTTATCAAAGAACTAGGGAATGGCAAAGTAAGGAATTAAACTTAAATCTTGTTTTGAAATTCAATCTTCTTCCCATTCACATTATTGTCAATTTCTGCCATAAAGTGGAATATAGTAAAACTTAAAAAAAAAAAAAATCTGAAAAACTGCAAAGTAATACCTTGTAAGAAGTATAATCTACTAGTCTTACCCCACTTTTCCCAATCTATAACCTACCAAAGAAAAATTATTATATTTTTCTTTTAGACTCAAATATTTTATGAAAAGAAAACTGATCACTGGAACCACAATAAACACTCACTCTAATTATTCTCAAAGGTAGTCTAAAACATCTGTGGTATACTCCTGCATAAGTCAAAATAAATTTTATTTTCACTGACATTCTTTGACTGTATTTGGTTAACATTATCTCATGTAGATTCATCAGCTCAAAATTAATTAGTATTACAGAATAGCGCATTCCATCCAAACAATTCATCTTTGTTGGCTCACATGCCTCACTGCTATTGGCTTGCCACCATGATATTGGGCATGGTGCCACAGTAACAGATGGGCATAAACTCAGATATGCCAAAGAGTCAGTCTGTGCATCAAGCTTGCGTATTAGCATTAGATTTTCCTCCAAGAAATTCATAAACCATACTGGAGTAAATATAAGTTTTCTACAACTTTGTTAATAAGATACATCAACTCAAAGCTAGATTAATTTTTAAATTCTTTTTTCAAGGGAAAAGAAAAACAACTTTCCAAGGCCAGAGAAGGCAAGTTTTCCATCTGATGAGTTTGGATCAGTATTCT